>NC_134645.1:29376428-29677738 GCF_030463565.1 Pelecanus crispus | reverse complement strand
TGATCCAAAAGTCACACACGAATGGAAAGATCTTAAATTACCAGTCAGGTTTCATTACATGAAAGAAATTTTAAGAATACTTTTCCCCCCCTTTCTTTAAATGATTGCCAGCTGAAGTTTTGTACAACTGTGAGGCTGCAAGCACTTAAATGACTCAGCTGGATTCTAGGTCCAATTTCAGATTGAAGTGTATTGTTCATGGGGGCATGACTGATGGAGTATCAGCAAATTTGTAAGCAAAATAAAAGGTTTGGAAATGTTTTTCAGATCTACAAGGAAATATAATTTAGTCAACTCTTACAGAGAGATTTATCATGTTACAAAAATAATATCAATGGTGGCTTTTTCATTTGATGTGGGTGGAGATGAACAAAGCAACCATTTTGATACCTCAAAACTTTGACGGTTGAGTGGCAATCTGTGAGATGGTGGGTTGCGGCATACTGGGATCTACGCTGTTTTGGTTGATTTGTGTAAGCCACAATCTAGAGTAAATGATTTTGCGGAGACTACAGCAGTGAATATTCCATGCACTTAAACCTAAATTATGTACTGGATTTTTAAGATGTCATTTAGAGCTGTAAGCAACAACTGCATAAATCCAGCATCCTGTTATACAGTACAAAACCAGATAAATATGAAATGTCAATATTTCTGGAATATTATCAGTGTTGCTATTGATTTATAGAAAGTCACTGTTCACTCTTTAAGCACCTCATGGAATAACAGTGTATGTACATGTGTTTATGAACATATGTTAATGAAACCATAACAAAAAGAAACCAATCACTCTAAGATCAGAAACACTAAGTGTAAAGTTTTGGCAAGAGTATTAACTCATCAGGCACTTTTATTGTACACACAGGTAACAAAACACTAGTAAAGTGACTCACCTGTCTACAAAAATTGCCAAGTGGCTTAGACAGCAAAGTAACAGAAGTATTTATGCACGCGAGCCATTTCCCAAAGTAAAGGAAGTGAAGTGAGTAACTGTCAAGTTACCTGGGTGGAGCTTCTGCTGGTGAAAATTGTAAAGCACATTGCACATCACCCCATTAATTGTTGCAGCTATCACTACTTGCATCAGCTGAAGATCTGTCCCTATATATGTATCAAAGCTTTTGAAAAAGGAGGAGCCTAACAAGAGGCTTGGTAGGAACATCACTGATTTGGAATTCAGTTTCTTTGTCATTGCTGGACTCTTCATAGCCAACAGAAGAGTTTGATTTGGAAAACAGAATAGTTAGGTTTAAGTTATAGCTGTTCTTTCATTGTAGGTAAAGGAGACTGGAGCTGACCCTTAGTGTGTGCAATGATACATATTACTATAAAGTTACATTGATTTTTTTTTAAAAATTGGATTGCGAAATACACTTTGTACAAAGTGTATTTTCTAAATATATTACAACTGATTAAGACAAATGAGAAAAGCAAAATAACCTTTTCTATCATATGTTGGGAAAAACTTCTACTCCAAGAGATGTTTGACCTGCTCATCTTTGCAGAATGCTTTGCAGTGGTCTTCCATGCTTACGGTGTTTGTCTTCTGTTTTCTTCTAATTCCATCTTTGGAGCACCTCCAACTTCCTCTGCTCCCAAGTGAAATCAGGCAATTTCTCTCATTTGCACAAGCCTATTCTTCCTCTTTCCCTTTAGTCTTAAAACATTCCTGCCTATCTAATCTCATCATGAAACCTTTAGGGCAATTATTACTCCAATATAAGTTTATATTGTAGCAAGTAGTCTTCATCTTAATTGTTGATTTGTAGAATGTGGGCTAATTTGTGACTTCATGTAGGTCCCCCTAAATTATAATAAATGTACTTCTACTCGCTTCTTCTTTTACTAGCAGTACCAGACATCAGCAGTGTCTGTAATATATTACAGTTGCCTTTCTCAAGTATAATAGCAGAGCATTCTCTGGTTCATATTATTTTTTGACTTTTTGAGTAAATAGTGCATTCCTTTCCTGGACAATTAGGGTAATTGCCAAAATGAAACCAAAGTGTCATGACCGGGCAGGATGCCACCAAATGGAAGTCAGTCATGCAAAATTACTCTTCCTACACTGCAAGCCCACAGTGATACTGTTCTGTAAATACTACAGAGGAGTTTATTACTGTTTCCATTTATTCATATTGCTATACCATCTCAGAGCAGTACTCACAGATGAGACTGGTCCGTGCTGTGCACTGAGTACAAGCAAAGGACAAAGAAATTAGACTGTGAATTCCTTAGCACAGATACAAAGGCAAGTAACAACAGGTGAATAAAGATGACCAAAGCCCTTTGGCTGGGCCACAGTGAGTGGGCATTAGATTAGCTGACACCTGGGATGGAGTTAGTTGGGAGGAAATGGTAACAATTTTAAATAGCCTTTTCATTGATCTTAGAAATGAGAGAGAAGTAGCGAGTGAACAGAATCAGACCATTTGTGGCAGCAACAATGACCAGCAGTTTACTGGTGCATCTGTAACAAGTTTAAGTCAAGGGATTTGACTGATGAAATAGGAGAGAGCAGACTTGCTGTCAGCTTTGAGTTTTTAGTTAATGCTAGGCATTGCCTAAGCAGCGACTGTGTTGGTATAATTGAGTGCTGTCTCTGGGGACTCCTCTTTAGAAAATTGCACTCACGCCGAAAGTTACTTGCGCAGAGAGCTTGGTCATGGCAGAGCTTCACCGTTTGCCTAAGGAATCTTGCTGCATTTGTGTGGGTTTTACTAGGTGCCAAGTGTTCATAACAAGTGAATAGGAAAGGCACTAGGTGAAATGAAGGCAGTTTATTTTACAGTTTACAAAGCCAAGCAATGGACTTGTCCCTTTCTCCTTATTTCTTTGTCTTAATAGTGTATAGGAGACCTCTGTTTCAATACATCTATCTACATTCTGCTGATGCTGGCTGCTTTTTTTAACATTTGAACAAAGGCCAGAAAATATTTTCCTTGGATAGGAGACAAAAAAAATCTTCTCCTAAGCTCCAAGTTACAAAGATAATTTCCAAGCAGTTCAGCACAATTCTCAGTCTAGACCTCAACTGAACTGTCAGGGAATAAAATCTGTATAATAAACCAGTCATCTAATTCACGACATCATGGGATTCAATCTCCCTAGGCAAGATTTAGTTCAGACATTCAGATGCTTTGTTGTATGAAGTTAGACAAGGTGATATTCATCTTTTGTGACTTCAGCTATCTGAAAGTTAGGCATCATGTCAAAGCTAGTCTCTAGGGTCCCTCTGTAGTCAGCAGAGAGAAAAAGAAGCACTTCAGAGAGCAATTCATTCCACCTTTAACATCATAGCATCATCAGAGTGTCAGAAAGGGGACAATGCTTTGCTTGAAGAATTGTAGCCTGGAATTTCTAACAGAACTATCCTTTTAAAGCCAGTGGGTGCTTTAATACCTGTAATCTATAAAGTCTGCCCACCCATTCCTCACTTTCGAATGAATAGTGTCAGGCAAGGAACCTTTAACAAACAGATTCTCTATTGAACATCGTCAATGCTCACTGGTTAGCATGCTAGATAAATCATTTTATAGTAATTATTTTGCAGGAGTTTATTCAGAGTCTGTTAGGGTAAACCCTGAAAAAAATTAAATGGCTGTTGAGTGCAAGATTAATAGCACTATCCAGAAATACTTTACAATACCAGCATTACCAATAGAAGCTTCATCCGTGCAGCTTTGACAGGATGCTTCCAGTCAGACCTAGAAGCCTCTCTGCACTAAAACCACCAGCTGTTCTGGGAAACCTGTATAAGTTATAAACCAGAAATCAGCCCTGGGCTTTTACCCTCTGCAGATATTTTATGAATGGGTCTAGAAAATAAGATATATTTCTGAAAAAAACCCACAGTCCTTTCACACAGAAGAACATTCAGATGCAGAAGTGGTTTGTCAAAAGTAAAGTGGTTGTTGGTCGAAGCAGAGCTACAGCCAAGAGCCTTCTAATGGAGCCCTGTAGATCATATTGCTTCTCTGCATCCTCACAAAATCACTTATATGTAAAAGCTTTGATATTTTTTTTTTGACCACATTCCTTTATGAGAGACCTCAATAAAGGCTTTTTGAAAAATCTGCTTAAATTGAGTTGCATTTGGATATTGGATGCCATGCTGCTTTCCAAAGAGCGGTAATAGAAGATCCACATTGTTTTTTCAGTTACTTCCTTACCAGTTACTTCCTTCCCAGTAGGTGCAATTCCTTCTCTTGCATTATCTGGTTTATTTTTATTACCCTTGTGAACGACTCTGTCACTTCTGTTTAAGCAGAAGCGGTAACTCAATCACTTAATAAAGCCTTAAACAGCCTTGCTTCTAAATGATGTTAAGATCTATATTATATGCAGCATTTGCCTTGAACCTTAATTCATCCTACTTCTGCAAGGATATCTGGTTACATTCATGAGTTAGTCACTTCAAATGCAGTTCCTGGAGATCATTGAGTTCTAGCCTAAACTTCAACTGGCAGGACTTTGTAGGCATGATACACCGTTAAGAGTCATGTCAGGTAATTTCTATTCCATTACATTAGTTTAATCAATGTTTCTTCTTTATCAGGAAAATTTAAAACAAAATGTTCTTTTTTTTTTTTTAACAGAAAATTGTACCAAGTAGGGGTTTTTTTGGTTACATGTTCATTGTGTTTTAATAATTTTAAATACTAGTCTGCAAAAAAGCTGCTATGATTTCCTGTACATAAACATACCCTTTTATCTCCATTTTTGATTTAAAGAAAGGTCCCTCTTGTACAGTTCTAAATTGAGACAGAATTTCCTCTGAACTTGAGCATACTTGCAGTTGGTTTTTTCCATTCTCCCTGTTTTAGAGGCAGACTTGAGCTGAATATCTCAGATCAAGACCAAGCTGTGTTTACAAGTTTTCCCAAAGCTGCAAAGGTAATGGGAGTTAGCAGTCTGATGTTCCACAGTATGCCCTCTTTAAAAAAAGGAAAGGAAACTACTCCCTCTTCCATAAATTGCTTTGCATGGAATAGTGAGAATATTATCAGTGTCAGAATTATCTCATGTATTAGAATGATGTTTTTTAAAAATGACTAGAGCACAGCCACTGAGTTGCTCCTCTGCCTTGTAGCACCACTGTATTGTGGCTTTGCTCCTGTAGTCTTTAAGCAGGTCACAAGAGTCTGTAAGATGTTTTAATGCAGCCCATAAAGCAGCTGTCATTTGAAAATGAGACAGGTTAACATAAAATCCTTGAGTAGGTAAGAACTGTTGTTCTGGTCTCACCTGTCTGACTTTGCCTGAAATAAATTAGGGAGTACTTGTGCATGCTGCTTCATCAGCAGATCAGGAGGGAAAGTGGTCCTGAACAGATGGAGGCAATAATCTCTCCTGCCAAAGCAGCTGGGGGAGGATGTCTGCCTGCAACCAAAGGGACTTGCCTGTACCATAGCTACAAATAACTCCACGATCTCGTTACAGTCCAGTTTAACTCATTAGTGTTGACAACGGTGAGCTGAACTGTTGTTGCTGAGGCTAAAGCCTTGCACTGCCTGGGATTTGTGGAGGGGAGTACCTTCACCTTGTGAATTTGTGAGTGTATAGTTGAAAGTACTTGGGGTCTGTTAACTCATGGAGAGTAACATCTGTAGAAAAGCATAAGAGAGGGACTCTGCCTTGTTTGCCGTAATTGGGCCAAATACTTATAACAGATCTCAGGGGCCTTCTGTGGCATTTCTTGCTGCAGTTTCTTCAAGCAGTTGAGTATCAGCAGAACTCAGAGATGGACATTTCTTGAAAGCACCTTTTTGGAGAAATAGATCACATTTCTAAAGCATCTCTCCACCTTCAAAGGCGTGTCCACTAAAAAGAAGCTTGGGTCCAGACTTGGTGCTGGTAGGTTTCTATTGCTATTGTCCACTACAATGAAAAGCAATTTCCACTTGAATTTTGGAAATCTGAGCAGTTATAATAGTATTGAGTACTCTCAATTTTGGTCAGAAATTGAAAGTCTCTGTTCATAATCTCATCCTAAAACTGTAATAGATACGCAGTGCTTCACCTATGGAAAATTTAATAACTTACGCAACATCAAAAATTGACACCACATATACATTGCTGAGTGAAGTTAGTGATTTATAACATTGCATGTGAGATGTTAACATCTAATTCACTGCATTAATCAGTGAATGCCAAATCAGTTTGCAGATTGCATGTAGATCAGTTTAATCTGTCACCTTAATTGTCAGTGAAATTTTTAATGTTGAGTTTACATTAACTGTTTTCCATACTGCTTCTCACTGAGAAAGCAATAGCAGCGTAATACCTCCATAATGCTCATGTGCAGGCTTCATAGTTGTTTTTCACTACTCTCCAGATCTGAGGTTCCCTCAGTTAAATCTGTGTTTTGCTAATATTTGCACATTTTAATACATGCCAAATAGAGAGAATGTTGTCAGTCCTGTCAGTGCTAACATGGTAAAAAATGTCTCTTTGGTGCACTGAGTGAGTAGATTTCAGGGGACAGTACCAAGCTGAAATGACCCAGGGCTTCCTCAGACAGATGCTGCATTAGCATGTGGTAATGACTCAAGTGATTCTGTCATCCTCCGTGCTTGTGATTAGCATTTAGTGATACACTCAATACAGCCTTTCACTTGAGAGCCTCTGTGTGTTACACAAGGGTAGGCAGCATCTCCATTTTTATTCTAGGTTTGTTAAAAATGCAACTTAGTGGGACAAAGCTATTCAAAATTCTGGTCAAACTTAGTAAGTGTTCTGACCAAAAAAAAAAAAAAAGGAAGGGAAGACACGAATTTTTAACACCTTTCCCCTGGACTTTAGGGGTTTTTTTTATTTGAAGCTATGTTAAAAGGAATAAAGAAAGTATGAAATATTTGAAATGAAACAAATTTGGAACAATAACAAGTTTCCTGGAGCTAACCAATATTTTATTTCAGGTCAAATAAAATCTTTTGGAGTAATGCTGAGCAAACATTTTTCTTCTGCATGGGACATTTTCATTTTACATAGCTCTTAAAAATGAGATTTTTTTTTTTTCTGTGCAAACAAAAATATGCTATTCACATAGTGCTAGTTCTAAACAATAGCGAGGCCACATATTCCCCACAAAGTGTTATTTCTTTCTGTCACAGGCAGCGAGATGGAAGCTTGAAGAAGTGAAGAGACTTATCCAAGGTCACAGTGTAAGAGCCAGTTTGGAAATCCTGACCATCAGATTCCTTATTTGATAGGCAGCATTTCTGAAGGTAGCTTCCTAGCAATTCGAGGCCCCTGCACACACAAATGGAGTGCTGGTTTGAAGTACCTCAAAAAATGATGCTAGGCTGCTGTGTTTTGGCTGGTTTGTTCTTAGTCCTTGGTTATTTAATTCTTTCTTCCTTTTGTTGGGTATTGGGAAAAGGATGCCAGGCTTTATATTTCCAAGAATACCCTGGACGAGCTGGTAACTTAGTTATGGTCTAGCTGGAAGAGACATAGTGACTACTGTGAGATACCTTTCACTTCTACTTTTTGCTAGCAGAGATGAACAAAGTTGTCCAGAGACCTTCCCAGCAGGATTGTCACTGGACTGGAGAGGGAGGTAGAATGGACATAGGATCGGTGAGTTCTCGCAGTGGAGAGAAAACTTGAACTGCTACTGTCTGTGCTGAAACTTCTTCATACGCAGGGGGCCGATCATTTGGATTTGCCACCCTATCTTTGCCAGCTCTTAGTTTGCTAAGCTGTCCTACTGTTCTGCTGAAAATCTTTCGGAGAATGCAGTGGCTGTTGCCCATAAAGACCTGGCTGCTGTGGATGCAGAGGCTTCTCAGCTTTCTGACTATGTTACCGCCTGTGGGACAGCGGATCATTGATTTTATCTGTATTAGATGCTAGGGCAAGGCATTTTTATCATCTTTGTGATACCTCATTGACAGACTGTTTAAAACTATATTGCTCACTAAAAAGCAGAGGTAATTACCTGTGGGATGGGAAGGAAGGGCATGGTCAAAGTAGAGTTGAGAGCCTTTACTGTAACTACTGCAGCATAAGAGTCCTGCTGCTGTTTATCAAGAAGTCCTGGAAAAGAAGTCAAGACATTTTTCCTGGTTTAAGTGCAAATTCCAGGGCAGTTGATTTTGTTGATAGTATTTCACTAAACTTTCTGAACGTAGATTCCTTGTGCATTGTGGGTTACATTCCAGGCTTTGAGGTACTGTAGTGATGTGAGCAGTTGGCCAGTGACATTCATTATAGCTGGTGAACTGTATCCACATCCCATTAAGTTAAAACTCCGGGAGGGCTGGAAGTCAGGTATTTTAACTGTTCTCTAGGTGTATCTAACACCTTTGCACTCAGTATAACTTAACTATACCTCGGAGAGGACCATGGGCAGCTTAAGATGAATGGAAGTACAAGTACAGAGCAAGCAGTGGATCATAGTAAAAAAAAACAGAAGAGTTTGTGTTCCCTAAGATGGCTGACCTCCCCAAGATGGCTGCTGCTCAGAGATAAGATTTGATGAAATGCATACGAAAATTAATGTTAATCATTATTTGGTCTTTTAAATTGATACTTCGAGACCAAGTGTAGACACATGTAAATGTAAAGTACCTTGTAGGTCTCCCCTAGTCCATTTTATGGCCAAAAGAAAGTTTGGTGGTTCTTTCTTATTATTCAGTGTGTTTGTGCAGTTTGTGCTGTTGAGTGAGTCCTGTCCAGTACAGCTTGTTAACTGTAACCCTCTTCTAAACTGATAGGTTTTTTTCCAACATCTCCTTTGAAACTGCACCACAATCCAGTAGATCTTTGGTAGAGAGTATACAGAATTTCATTATTTCCTGAAATAGGTTTACATTTCTCTTTTCTTAGTTCCTTATATGCCTAACTGTTTTTTGATTCCAAGTCAGTCAGAATACTATGCACGTATGGCTGGGTTAGGTTCTGTATGTCATTTCCATGTGCTCTGCTCCTCTTTCTGGACCTTTCCATAATTATTCATGTGTAGCGTACTGCCCCCGTTTGCCACAAAACCAGACTAACCCCATTTACTTTGCAGTGGGGCTAGAAACCCCTATTTCATATTCTCTTTTTATTACTTGTTTTGTACCCAAATGTTTATGTTTGCTAGGTCTTGATGAAGAATGAGCAGTAAGGTGTCTGTCCTCCTACTTCTCTATTTTGTATAATGAATTGTTTGCAGTTATAAAGGATTTAGTTATAAAGGATTTGTCTGCCAGGGAGAGGTACATTTGCATTGTATAAATAGATTTATCTGGAGTCAACAAGGTGTTACAGTTTGCTGAAACCTACCCAGGTGGGAGCAGCATTTTACATAATAACAGCAGCAGCAAATTTGTGAGAATTTGATAATATTGCTGATGATAGTTAAGAGATTAATTAATGGCCAGCTGAATCAGTTAGCAAAATGGGGGGAAGAAGGGTTCGAAGAACCTTGAAGGGGAGTTTGCACTCAACAGAAAGCCTATTGACAAAGTAGATATAAAGAAATATTTTGGGTTGGCATACATTTTATGGTGCCAAATTTGAAGATGAGAACTGTAAAAGAAATGGCTGTCAGTTCTGAGTAATTGTATAAAATGTTCTTAGTGTTTGATTGCACAGTCTACTCATGGAAGGGAAAGATCTTAAAGAAAACCTAGAGTCATAAGATCTGTCTTCACACATAGCAACTGTTTTATTAAGATTCCTATCACAGTATTAAAAGTAATAAAAAAGCCATTTTAATATTATTTAACACTTGTGTAGCTATTCTGCTGTGGCTAGCAACCCACAGGCATCTCATCCTCAGGGCATGGTAATTCTGAGGAATGATATTGATCAACTCTTAGAATTCTCTCTGTTCCTCAGTATATGCTTGGGAGAGAGATCTTGCATGGAAAGCATTAACCGAAGTGTCTTTTAGCATGCCACAAGACAGTAGAGAGACTGCCTGAAACCTGGGTGGTTGTCTTGGAATTGTAATGTCATCCCTTCTTGTGTTTTTGTCCTAATATCTTCAGTAGGTATGTTGGCTTACATGGCACTAATCCCTGTGTTCTTCGCTGACGTTTTGTTTTTTTTTCTGTAAGCATTCCCAATTCGTAAGTTTTCCACATGTTCAAGGGTTAGCAGAGATCCTCCGGCAGAGACTCAGACTCCAGGAAGGAGTCCTTCCCCAGGCTTTTTTTGATGTTGAGGGCTGTTGACCTTCAGCAGCTTTGCTCCTGGCATAATTTCATTCAAGTGTAGCAAGGCCTTGAAGCACAGCCTGATACACAGAGGCAAAGAACTGCTACTTCTCCATCCCTTTGGACTGGCTTCAAAGCACTAAGATGTAGGCAGTTTTCAGTGTATTCAGCTGGAAGAGTCCCTAGTGAGTCATAGCATCCACCAACATACTGATGTTCAGGGATGTGTGGAGGTAGGGTAGCACTGCAGTGTTTCCTTTTGCTTCCCCAGAACTGAAAACTGGATAGCATCCATCCACATTAAGTCCCTTCCAGTGGCAAATCTGTTATGTGTCACTAATACTATTGCTCTCCCTCACAGCAAGTGCTCATATGCAATTTCATTTTGCTTATGCTTTGAGGTTTTGAGGTATTGTTGCTCAGTTTTTGAACAAAGTAGAGATTAGCTCCTCGATGACAATTTGTTGCACTTGCACAACTAAAGATTTTTGCAGAGGTTGGTATAGTGGAAAGGGACACAACATGAGACTTTCTTCCCCAGCAAGCGTCTGCTTCTACCTGGAACAACTATTGCTCTTCCACTGTGGGGCCACTGCTTTGCACAGTAAAGCATTACTGCACCCTGCTGAAAGGAACCACATATGCATGCTCGTGATTGTGCTGATTTGTGATATTCCACCCATCTCCCCCAGCAACTGATCTGCAGTAGGGCCATAAACCTTAATTTAATACTGCTGACACCTAAAGGAGAGATACTGCTTTAAACAGTTACAGAAGCAGAATCACATTTTAGAAACAAAAAATTGTTCCTATCTAAAATGATGTTTGAATACAATTAAGTGTCATACCTCTATTTGTGTTTTTCATGACGAGGCATACAAATGTACCTCTGACTGGTTTGGCAGTGCTAAAAGCGCATGACTGAGAGATTACTGAGATGCTACTATTGCAGGGTTCAGAGAGAGGTTATATCTGACCTGCGTAGAATCAGCTCTTGATGAGCCAAGCAATCTTCTCCAGTCTCTCCCTTCTGTGGCTTTTTTCTTAGATCTGGTCAACTTCAGTCCAACTGATAGAGGTTGGAACAGGAGTCAGAGAGTTACTCTGGTTTGGGCAATTTACAGTCTCATTTCATTATTTGAAATTGGTTGGGGTGTGCCTTAGTTTCCTCATCTTTAAAATGTTAGTGATTTTTTCTTGATGTGGTGTTTGTAAGAAATAAGAATGGGAAAAAAATTCACTATGTGTAGTGACAGTGTTGGTTGTGCTTGGAATTGGGGAGCGTTAACAGGCAAAGATAAAATTTACTTGAGTAATTGAAAGTGGATTTGAACTCAGCCTTCTAGGAAGCAAAATGTGAAAACTTACATATATTTCCTATCTGATCAACTGTTAGAGTTTACCCAAAAAGAGGCGTGCATGAAGTTTGGAAGCACTGTGTTCATGACCTGTCTCCAGTAGCCTTGTTTTCTTTCATATTCAGTTCCATCTCTGATGTTGAGAGTGGACCCGTGTTAAGTCTGCTCCTGTTGTCTATAAATAAGCTTGGAGATCTTAACCACCTCATGATTTTGTCAGCGTCTGCAGCATGTGGCAAATAGCATTCATCTTCCAGTGAGCTAGCAATCTGTCTGGCCAGTGTTCCCTGTGGGTAAGGTTGCTGGCTGATAAGAGCTGGTCTCCAAGCCTATTTAGACCCAGAGAGGTCTGATGGGAATGGCAGAGCTAATAATAGAAGTTGGACCTTTTTATTCTCCCTCTCCAAAGCTTGTATTTTGAAAAAAAATCGTAGAAAATCACAGAAAAGGTTTTTTGGTCTTTTTTTAACCAGTTGCTTACTGTTACAAATATAGTAATCACTGCTTTTAGGAGAGGTATGAAAGCTGGAGGGAGGGTTGTTTGGTTTTGTTGCTTTTTTAATCTCACAAAGATGCAATGATACCTGAGAGAAAAGGGAATCAAATAGCAAATGCAGTCTAATATTGAAGCAAGGGCAACAAAAAGCGGCCAAAAGAAATGATATTTAGGATTTTAACAAAATTTCTCCATCCCATTGTATTGTTCTAAGTCAGGATGTTCATATTTAGGGATGAAAACCTTAAAGATCTGCTGAGTGAGATGAAATAAAAAAAAAAGTCCAATGACTATGCATACAGAGTGTTTCATAGGTATTTGGGAATAAGTATTTTCTATCTCTTTTGTCCCTTTTCAATTTTGTAGATACCGCAGAATATGTAGGTACAACTGCATGCTAGAAAATCACGCTTCCTTTGTATAATTTGCTGCTCCTGTTTACTTGCTTACTATTAATTTTTGGATGTGCTGTTGGAGCTGCTTGTTGATTGGGAAGAAAATCACAGGAAAAAATACATATGTTACCATGAGCCCTAATAAAAACAAAAAAGCAGCTAGATTTTGTGCAAGGTTAATAGGGAAAAACATTATCATGTCACTTATTGCGCTTAGCATATATTTGCTGTCTCAGGAGCTATGAAGATAAATAGTAGATCCTCAGTCAACTTCCCCAATTGAAAAATGAGAAAATGTGAAATATAGCTAACTTTCTTATTCCACATTCTTATTTCATTATAGTTTTAAGGAAGCTAGTTGTTGCTGTAAATTCAGGAAAGCTACATCACACCAACATTAACGTTGGGAAGTCATTCAATCAAAAGGTAGGAAAAGTAACTAGACCTGGTCAAAAGTATTTCCAAGGGAACGCAGAGGGCCTGGCTAGTCTGAATGCCGTACAGCTCTGTAGAAAGTTCATGCTACTGAAACGTGGCAGTGAACAAGTGCTGGCTCCTCAGGTGTGCTATGAAGCTTTCTTCAGTGTAAGCAATCATACTGGCATTAGGCACAGCTGAAGGAGCAGATGTTTTAAAATCTGTATACTAAGTATAACATTCCTACTTTGAAACAGCAGCAGAGAGGGAGAGCATGTTAGAACTGAGCTTGCTGAATTATTGACATGAGTGAGTTCCAAACCAGTAAGTGTCCACTTGAGTTTCCTGCCCAACGTTTTATCTTTGTCTGAATTCACATGTTTTCAAATTTCTTGGGTTTATGTTGAAACCTCTTAAATGAGTATTTCCAACCCAGAATTGTTTTGAAACTTCTGTTCTGTGAGAAATTTGGGCATTTTTATTTTATGGTTAGATACATTTTGAAATGTTGACATTTTCTGTGAAATGAAAATGCTGTTTCTACGTGGCTCTAATGAGCAAGATTTCTCGCCTTGGAGTAGCTCACTGTGGAAATGCTATGCCCTTAGCATACAGGGCAGGGAGTGCTCCCTCAGTGGGAAGTTACTTACTATCCTCTGTCCTGCCTTCATCAGACGTATGGCCCCATTCATTTTATACCGTAAATTATTCAAACTGCATTGTGAAGACAGAGTAAATAATTTCATTACAGGTTTTTTCATGGCTCTGTTATCATAACATCTTAGTTCCTTACAAATGTTAATGATAATAACATCACAGAGCTCTTGTGATGAGTTTATTCCCATTTTATGTATAGGAAGTGAAATAAGAAGATTAAAGCCAATTTATGTAACTGGAAAAATGGGCAAGCTTTCAGGCATATACAAACATGGGCTGCTTTTTCTGCCTGTATCAGGCAGTCTAATAAAAAGAGATCACCGCCTCCTACAAATGTGGTTTCACTTGTGTCCTTAGGCAATGACAGCAACAGTAACGAGGCTGTTACAAAGATTAAAGCCAGAAATTATGAAGTGTTGACTAATTTTGGCTGCCTGGTGTGAGAAACCTGGAGTCCAATCTTTTTTCAAAGCATTTTTTGAGGACATTGTGTTTTCCAAGTATCTCTCTCACTGGTCTTATTTGCAGCTGCGATCACTTGACTTCTCTGCAGATCTGAATACAGGTGTCTTGGGGTGGGTGGCTGGAAAATGAGGGCAGCGTAGCTCGCTGTGAAAGTTTTGATTTATGTGATCTGTCTTATATCACGTTGGAGTTCAATGGCCATTTGCCAAGGATGGTTTCAGTTCCCTTAAACGTGAACTCATCTGTCTGTTCTTTCACTTTCCTACCTCCTTTATTTCATACCTTCCAACTTCTCTAATGGTGGAAGCCAGGGGTATTAATGACTCATATCAATAAAAAATTTCCTTTGTCCTGGAATATCTCTATCCTCAGCACCAAGTAAGCCATCAGCCTTCAAATGTCTGTGCTGCTGTAAGACTGGAGGGTTGGAGTTGAAGAGTGAGGAAATGATGTGCCCATCAGAAATGGCGAGTCATAGAAAAATCAACAATCAGAAACTCCTCAGAATCCTCACTGTCCTTTTATAGCTAGACAGCAACTTTTCTTTGTTTCACAGAACCTTTAAATCCCCCAAGTACTCTCTTTTTAAATATCTCTGAGTCAAGGCCTTGAACTCAAACCAAAGGAGGAGCAGATAAAATTGAGAAGTTAATGACAAATACTTGTGACAGATAAGCATTGTCAGTGAGGTTGCTCAATCCATCATTTTTAGTGTCATTTAGTGGAGGAACGTTAGACTGCAGCACTAGCCCGTTAGAAAATACTATTTAAGAGGTGTAATTAAATAATAGGAAAGTTTCTCTTTTTTGAGGGGTAGCACATATGGTGAGATAAGCATGGTGGAGTTCCATGGGTAGGTATTTCTTACTACGTACATGCATTTAAAAATGGGTATTTTTCACTGTGTGTGCATCCCAGGGTCTTGCCCCAAGAACCGCTGGGAGTCAATTCAGCTGCATCCAGCCGAACTCCTCAGGGATAGCCCAGAGAACAGCTGCTTTTTGGTAAAACATGCATGAAGGTACACATTCATCCCAGGTCTTTGCAAATTGCAAAATTCTGTTCATCTTTTTTTGCAGAGTAGAAATGACAGGGTTTTTTAACAACCACCAAGTGCTGTCCTATTAAGCTCTCTTGTTTTAATGTGCGCTGCGTGGGAAGGCTTTACCTGACTGTTGGTCCCAAAAGCTTTCGGTAGCATTAAAAATTATGGCCTGAGAAGTTGAATGTAACATATGAAAGTATAATTATGTTCGGCTTGATTAATCCTGCATGATAATTAGCAGTGTAGCCAGTTTGCAAGATAAGGGATATCTTTGGAAATGCCTGGAAGAATTTCAGTCTTCCCTCCCACTTGGCCAGCTGCGGTGGCAGTAAGGTGAAGGGTTCCCATTTTGCACTGATTCAACATCACAATCTTTCTGGCCACATTCCTCAGAGACAGATGTGCCAGAACTTGCCAGTGCACATTGATTTCTCTGCTGATCAAGGGAGGGCAGAGGAGAGAAGAGGCAACCCAAGCTGGAGAAAATCTGCTGAGGAGTGAAATACATCCCCTTTGGCCCCACAGTCTGAGCAGTAAGTCGCTTATCCTGCATTAGGCTAAGCCACATGATTTTCCTCTTTCATGCTGATCTGCTACATGGAAACTTAAGTCCAAAAGCATGGGCAGTCAAAAGCCCAGGCTGTCATTTGTGTCCAGGGTCTGGTACTGGATTTGAACACTGCCAAGGCTGGACTGTGTTCAGAAGCAGGACCTGTGAGGTACAAAGTCGGCACTTGTTCCCCAAGGAATTGTTTGTTTCTCCTTTCAATTTAGAGCCTGAAATGCCATTTGTTTAATGTTGCTGTTTAAATAATGATTTATAAGACTCCAAGCCAGCTATGGTACAGCTTAATGACTGCTATAATTTATGGATGCCACTGGCTACATAAACACTGCTGTAAATATAAAGGATGTCTCCCACAAATTTTACTTTGATACTTACTTGATACTATTCATTTTCCTTTCCTTACACATCATCTGTGCGTGAGTTGAGGCCACTTGACTCAGCGATCCAGGTCATTCTGGCTTACCTTGCCAGGAGTGACTGGGACTGGGAAATGAAAAGATCAAATGTCTACTTTTGTTACAAAATATTTTAATTAAAAATTAAGTTTCCTTGAGCTTGGATGCAAACATCTGCATCAAGTGGCCCATGAAAAGGGTCATTTGTTTTGGGGCTTTTTTTGGTTATCAGTTTGTTTTACTAGTTAATCATCTCCTTTATCCAATTCATTTTGCCTTTGTACACACAGTAAGCAAGCAAACAGGAGATGGGAATAAATCATGCACTGTCGCAGAGCCCAGCCATTCCCTGGGCTGCAGCTTTGCTATTTGTGTTCTCTAACCTACAAGGAGCATGTATACATGCATCTAATGCAAATCTGAGCTAATTCAAGCCCTGTCTCCACAGAGGTGAATGAGCACACAAATCCGCTGCTTTGTTTTGGAGGAAGAGCTCCTGGAATTGCTTGATATCTAGTTGCAACTGATGGCTTTTAAATACTACAGTCAGTTAACTTCAGGAGATTTGTGCTCCTGGGCTGCCAGAAAGACACCTGAGAAGATAGTAGGTGCTCTTGAATGCCTTGGTTCCATTATAATTAGCGTCAATTCAGTCATGTGCTTGGACAACTGAGTGCCTTTACAAAGTTAAAATGAATTGAATAAACAGAAAAACTCCATTGCCTACAATAACCCCTCCTCTGAATCTCTGCATATCTTATCCCAGTAGCTGCTGGGTTAAAGCATGGACATTGCTGAAAAGATTGCAGATGAGCTGAGTGGGATATGAGACCTGGTAATAAGCGTGGGCATTTCTTCTGGGGTAATTCAGAGACACAAAAGTACTTCTGAATTTGAGTAGGACTTCAGCATTTTTAAGTGTCATGGTGTAACTAACCTTATGGAAGTGCTCTGGGCCTTGTCTCTTAACTTTTCTTTAGGTGGTACTTCCAGCAACACAGTGCCATATAGGTTCATTTCATACCCCTAGGAGAAGGGATCACCTACTGAGTTACCGGAGTCACTTACAGTTTTCTAGCATCCGTTTGCACACTGACCTGAGCCCGCTGTGACTGGCTTGTGGCATGTGAAGAGTTTTGCTTGTGGCATAGGGAAGGCTCTCAGTGGTGTCTCCAAGAGTGCATTTTTGCAAAGAGCACGGCAAGGCCAAATCCTCATTGCCATAAACCCTTACCAAGGGGCCTGCAGAAATTGTCAGCAACCAGCTCCAAGTTACTTGGTCTATTTTTTCTGCAAAGCTCTCCTCTGTAGTCAGCCTTGACCTTGATTGAAATACAAGGGCACTGTGCAGCCTGTATGCAGCAAGCCAGAATTGCTTTAAGGCAGTCAAAAAAAATCGAGCTGACAATAACACAGAGCACCCTTTTCAGGAGCCAGGGTCCTTTATTAAAAAGGTTTGGCATGTATTCCCCCCACTCCTGAATTGATTTGTGCCATAAAATAAGCTTGAAGAGAAATAGTGGTTGTTTTCGTACATGCTTCATTAATTTTTAGTTTGGGCAGGCAATATAAATAAAAGTATCAAGTGCACATCTAATTGAATCACCAGTGATTCCCAACTCCCTGTAGTACCAGAGAACATGATGTAGCTGCGCTGTTTAGCAAGCACGGATGAGTTAGGCAAACAATGGCTCACTCTGCCCAGAGGCTTTGGTTTAATCTTGAGCATTTACCCATTTAATATGAGACAGGGCAGGAGCTGTTGCAGTGGGGAATTCACAGCACAGACCTCTTCGTACTTCTAGGCTTGCCTTCTAGGAGTAGTGAACTGGAAGCACATCTCTGCAGAGAGTCAGAAAGGTTTTGATGAATTGTATCTACACCCAGATTTTTGTGGAAGAGGATCTTCACTTCAAAAGCTTGGCCTCCTCCATACGTACTGGCTGTAGGATGTTGCTGAACTAATTCCTGCCTCTTCCAGGTGGCTGGTCTGAAACGTGTCTCTTAGGACAAGTCCTTTTTTTTCTTTTTTTTTAAGTATCTCACTTGGCTACAATCAAAGACCTCGGGATGGGAGAATTCCTACAGTAAGGAAAATGATACTCATCAGGCTGGATGATCTCTGACTTCTCAGCTGTCAAGGGAATCAAGCACCTCCAGAAAAGGACGGTGCTAAGGGACAAGTACTCAAGATCATTTCTGAATGGATGACACTGGCCTGTGATTGTAATGTTCAGTGACCTCATTTCATAAGAGTTGGCTCCTTTCCACGTTGCTAGCTGCCTTTTGCTGCTTTTGCATAGGTAAAATGAATTAGTGATTTTCATGTCTTTGTAGATGTCTGCTGTGGGCTCCCTGACTTAAGGGGAGGGGAGTGCAGGATTGCAGGAGCAGGAGTGGGTATAGAAGAGAAAGAAAACTACAAGCAGAGATCAGACTGTTTTCTCTCTTGCAGAGAGAATATGACAGCGTGATACATCCAAGACATAGGTAATATATGTTGACAGGAGGGTATGATGAAAGCTTGTGTTCTTTCCAAACCATGTAGCTATGTTATTCCTGAGCTAGACAGAGAGGATATCAGTCTTCAGGACTGTCAGTCTAGCAGTAAATTCACATAAAATTAAAAATCTGTCATGTGTATTGTGGTGTTCTTGAGAAGTACCACAGAGCAGGCTGCAGAATTTCAACCCTCTTTTCAAGGGTCAAAAATGCCTTCCAAGTTAAAACACCAGAAATGCCTGGGGAAGTGAAGTTCTCTGTTAGGTGGACCATTAGATATTTGAGAAGATTAAACAGGTCAAACAAAATAATTACTTTATCAAGTAATTATTGGATTGAGGGGATTTCACCAGGTGTTCTCCCCTTCATTGTTATCCAGGATCCTATGACCTGTTGGCTGAGAGGAAGGCAAGTCAGTAATCTGAAGTGGTTTTTGTTTTCTTTTTCTACAGGATCTGCTTCTGGCTCAAAAATGGCTCTGGAGGGTTCCTTCAGCTGCTGGAATGGAACGGCCATCAGGCTGGGGCAGGCATGTGACTTCATCAGGGACTGCGCCGACGGAGAAGATGAGGGAGATATGTGCAGTGAGTAAATCCAAACCCCCAGGCTGCATCCTCCTTTTCCTAAAGCATTGATTGTTTTGAATTTTAATGCCTTACACTTTAGCACTAATAGACTAATTTGGTACTATCAAAAGACCAGTATTCTCTGTAACACAGGCAGTTTCTCTGGATACCTGTCTGGAGCGGACCATTTGATATGTTCCTGTATTAGTTCTGCAGCAGGTTCTTAAGATGCTCTTAGCGCTTCATCTCTTCCAAAGTCCTCATCAAAAATGCAAAGGAAGTATAGCCTGAATAGCTAGATGCCTAACAGAATTATGAAATGTGTAGTTTGTTAGAGCTTTTAATCAAAATGTAGTACAGCATGTGGCAGAAGGGAGAGGAAGGAGAAAACTACTAGGATGAAAAATGAGTAGAGCCAGTAGCTTGCTTTTGACCAACTCCTGTGTCTTTGTAATTCCTCTTGTTTTCTATCCTCTCTTCAGCAGTCAGTAGACTAATAAAATACAGCAGATGATAGATAGCAGCCTGAGTTTTCTGAAAACTTGCTGTGCCTGAATACTTTGTAATTGTGCTGCATAACCTAGATACTTTAGGACCTTCCTTGAACTGTCTTGAAGATGCCTTAACCTGTTTTTCTATACCTCTGCATGTTCTACCTCCAGCGTCTTCCCTTTTACCGGTCTACAGATAGTTAGGAGTGGTGGATTGTCAGCCATATGGTTATCCACAGGGCAAGTATGTCAAGAAAAATAATCAATGAGTGTTCATCATTTACCAATTTAAAGTGTATGCATCACAGCTGATGTAGCCTATGGACTTTTGTTGACAGAGCTGCATTGATTTGGTATGCAAAAAATGTGTTCCTTGACCACAATACCAGTCCCAGCAAAAGCCTTTGGAATAGAAGAGACAATTATTCTCATTTTAGCTTTCATATGCAACAGCTAGAGCAGGGGAGGATCTGGTAAGGTAATTCAATCACCTGTGTTGATATAGGTGATGTCTAGACTAACAGACCTTTGCTGTTTCTAGCATAAACTTGTGTGACACACAACTTCTAGCAAATTCCAGTTCTTTGCAGAAATAAAGTAACAGATTTTATTGGTGTGGAGAACAGTGGTTTGACTTGGGATCATCTGGTAAACTAGTTAAAAGCTTGAAATGATACACTTCTCCGTCATGTTACAATTTGAAATTATATTCATTAACAACACACAATGAACATGAAATTGGCTTTCATAGGAACAGTGTCATCACTGCAGACTTGCAGCTCCTTAGAACAAATAATGCTTCATATTAGTAGTATTGAAACCTTCTTTTTGACTAAGAGCTTTAAAATAGAGCTCTAAAACCTCGTAATGGTATTTCTATTTTGTTCTACATTTTAATTAAAAAAACCTTGTAAATTATGATAATCGGTAGGTTGAATGCATTTTCATTTCATTAGAAGTAGAGAGACATACTATTTACCGTCAGCTATATGTCCAGATACATTGTTGTTTCTTTCTGCTATAAATGGCTCTGCCTTGTGATGGTAATCCTGTGTATACCAGTGGGAACAGCAGAGCTCAGAAGGTGGAGTTGTACCAATCATGGATGTAAACTAAATACCACCACAGGATGGGACAGGCCTAGAGGAACATGCTTACCTATTATTTTCACACATTGGGTGCACCTGTGGCTGGTGTCTTGTCCATATCCATGTATCAGGAGGCTGGCTCTGCCTTTGCCCCTAGCTGCCACCCTGTATCCCATGGTGAGCCAGTTGGTAGAGTGACCAATCCCTCTCTCACGTACGCTATCCACAAGGGTTGGTTTGGTTGCTTTATCCCCCTCTATGCAGCACTCATCTGTAGCTATTTGCATAAAGCGGTATAGCACTTGCAGTTGTGTCAGCAAAGAATGTTCTGAGAATGTAAATGAGAAAGTGTAAAAAGCAGATCATATTTAACTACCTGTTTAGCAGAGTGTCACTCCCTAGCTTGACAAGAAGAACACATGGCTTGGTTTCAACCACAGGTATGGGGAATGAGAGTTCTTACTCCCAGCCAAAAGGCCTGAAAGGCACCATCTTCCACCCAAGCAACAAAAAAGACTGGCTTGCCTTAGCAAGAGCTCAAGTTGTGGGTATGTCTGCTTATCCACTTACAAGCCTGCTCGGTTCTATGGCTGATTTCCCTGCTTTTGTCTCGTTACAGTGTTGAATATTGTTGGCATAAGACTTCTTACACAAAACAGAGAAATGATCTGATGTTTTAGATGTCGGTTACATCTGCGTGGCAGCCCAACACAAAACATATGTCATCTTTCAGCATTTCAGTTGTCATTTTGCTCCTGAGCAACGCGGATGTTTTCATCAGCATTTTGCAAGTGTGGCAAAAAGTGATTCAGATACATAAAGCAGAGAAAGGGGTTTCCCAAATGCTTCTGCTTACACAAAAGAGCTGTCAGAAAAAGATGTAACCATGCTCAAAACTGAGGGGAGAGCTTTTAAAATTACCATTAACCAAAGGCTTCTATCTTTGAGCTTCAAGGAGATGTTGGGTTTTTGTCCTTTCACAGTCTTTTAGCTGTGCAGGTACTGATTTTTCTTTTTTCTTTTTTTTTTTTATTCCTATTCATTTAATTTTTGTTCCTTTCTTAGCTGAAAAAAATTCTGCCTAACACCAGCTGTTTGTTAGCATCTCTTTACTTATTAATGTCCAATGAAATGTCACAGTGCTTGTTCTGCATACAACCAATTAGTCTGTGTAGAGAGTGTAAAATCAGAGAGGGATGACCCCTAGAGAAAGCATATTGCTGTTTGAGTCATAATCAAATATTCTTGCAGGAGCAAAAGACAGCTTCAGAGAGGCAGATGTGGAATTATATGCCAAACTGTGTTGATTTGGGATCAGGCATACAGATTTAACAGACTGATCAAAGTGCCGTACTGGAAATTACTTCGCAGAAGCATACTTTGCAGACACACATTAAGACTTCAGATAGTGGTGGTCTTATGTCTTTGCTAGTAAATTCATGCTTTTATGGATTATAACTTACTGCAAAAACATAACATACTTCCTCTTATTGTAGTAGAGAATCATATATGTAATATAGCTGGTAGGGCACAAGACAGAGGTGAAAACTCAAAGTATTTACTAATATAGATTGGCAGAGCTCTGTTTCACAGAAAGGGAGAATTTGTTTCGGTAGTTTTGCACTTTTTAGTTAACAGTATCTTGGATTTTGGTTCAGTGATCTTTTGTTGCAGGGCAGCAAGTCTGGGCAAAAATAAAAGTTTTATGGAAAAAAAGTGCATATACTTTTGGCTAGTCCAAAATTATTTTCCTTTCTGTCTCAAATTCATCAAAAAATTTCAGCCTGGGAAAATAGTGGTTAATCAGTCAAAGCATGTTAGGAAAGTAATGGATATATTTAAAAAAAAAAATAAAAAGAATGGAGGTGCTGATAGTATATTTATTATCTAGAAACCCAGAACTTAGAGGATTCACCCAGGATATGACAAACCCAGGACTGATTCTTTCTTCTGCCTAAGTGAATTTGAACCCGTATTTCCTATTTCCATGGAGAGTTTCCAAGACTGTGGTCTGGAGTTCTGGTCTAGTTCAGAAGAAAAAGGGTTACTCAGGTCTCTCCTTAGGTTGCTCTTCCACATTTTATAAATTTTACCTGGAATAGGGATTGAAAGTAATGTCCTCCATCATTCAAGTAAATCTTATAACCACTGGGTTATAGGGTAATTTTCACTCTTTGCCTCATTGAATATTTAAAGATGTTAAACACATTGCCAGGTGAGATAAGGAAGACTAGTATCTGATTCATGAAAGGAGTGACTCAGGCTGTGCTATGTGGATGGAGGAGTGCATGCACACATCTGTCAAAAGACCAGATGGCAGCCAGAATAGGAACCTATAAAGTTTGAATTTGTGATAACATGAGCAAGTGACCAAAAAAGCATAGATAATTAATTCTACAGGGGCCAGTTTACTTTCCAAGCAAAAATGCATGAAGAAACCACTGGATTCATTTATGTCCTAGTGATAGATACAGCCCAGCAGAGTCTCCCTGCAAGCAAAATGATGAAGTAGGAACCTGTTGCCACGCAGTGCTCTCTTAAGGTTCCTGTCTTGCATACACTAATCCTTTTGCTTCTTTCTTGATCAAAAGCTGTATCTCTAGCAACAAATTCTAACCTCTGGCAGTTCTGAACTCAGCAAAGCCTTCTGGCATTACACGATCACTCTTTGTTGACTGTATTGAAAAGTATTTTCCCTTTTTATGCTTCATTTCTGGTAGAATTTGGCAGATTAACTTTGCTAGCATAGAGGCAGCCATTGAAACAAATCCATGTTTAAGATTTGTGTGCTTCTTTAAATTCTTTGAGTAGATGATCTTTTTGCCTTCTGAGATTTCCTCCTACATTCGGTGAAGGTCCATACATACCAGAGTAGACTTTTATGCTTGTGTTTTTATAATATGTGTCTGGAATTTCACCCAAAAGATTAAGCTATAGTATCTGGTTGATTTACACCTAGTTTTGAATCAAGAGCGTGCTCCATCTGCTTCATAAATTATGCCAGTTGCTATTTTTTCTTGCTATTAAAGGATGAAAAGTCTGTGTTAAAGTTAAAAAAACCTTGAACTTAATTACCTTTCAAGCAAAATCTAAATCATTCTGAAGGCTTGAAAATATTTGGTTAGGAAAAAGTTTAACACCCTACAGCTTTTCTCTACTTCATCACTCAAATAAAAGCAGAGACTCTTACATTCTCATAGTGCTCCAATCTCACTGGATTACTCTATTCTCCATCCAGTATCCACAAGCTACATCTTAATCTTACTGAGGTCTAAATTTTTTGAGGTTTCTGTTACTAACGATAATATCCATCATGGCAGGTTTCAGTAGGTGTAACTCCTGCCCCCTCGTTTACTTGATTTTCCAATAAAGTCAGATTAACTTTCCCTCATCAGTGCAGTGTCTGTGCTAATGTGAGTTTGAATTATGAACATTCGGAAAATTGAGAAGTACACGTCGAAGGAAAAGTGCTGGCCAAAGAGCTCTTTGTGGGGTGACAGTATGTGGAATCATAGGTGCTGTCTATATTCAAAGTAAGAAAGAGCGGCAGAGAAAATGCATCCAGTGCACGGGACATCTGAAAATTCATAAAAAATTAATTTGTGGAGGAGGAATGAAATTTTCTGGAAAGTAAGGGCATAAATAAGAAGCTATTACTTGTTCATTGACAGGGAGCTTTTTCTGGCCTCCAGGCAGGGATTGCTACTTAGATGACTCCTCCTGCTGCTCTGACTTGTTTACATCATCCTAGATAGCGTATGGCCATGAAATTAATTCAGTTGGACACTAAGCCAAGCTGTTTCAGTAGGAATTCAGGACACATTATAATTTGTCATTTTCTTTGGATCCCAGCCTCAGGCTGCGCCATGAAATATAATCAAGTTCTATAGAGGGGTAAAACACAAGGAAGCAACTCTCTGCTTAACAGCTCCGCATTTAAAGACTAGGCTGAATGAATTTCAAGATTTTTAAAAGGAAAAACTTGAAAAACCCTTAACTCCAGTACAGTTTTTGATCTTTTCATAACAAGTTTGGGTGCTTGCAGAAAATAACAATAAAACATGGCTCTCACCTCCATGTCAGGTTCCAGGTTCAAATCTGGCCCTGCTAAAAAGCTACGCATGTAAGATTTTTTTTTCAGTTTCCTCTGTGAGGTGAGTTGTTATTCAGGCTCCTAGAAAATCAAATACTCGTGGTCTAGACACTGCAGTTGTGGTGTTCCCCAGCTGTTTTCTCACGGTAGACCAAGGAGTAGGTGAATGTGCCACTGACAATGAATTGCCTTTTGAGATGTGTGAGTCAAAGCTGAGGCCTTGTGAGCAGGTATTTAATTGACCTGCAATCTCAGCCACAGGGTTCTGCTGATACTTAAACATTTTGAATGATCTGGGGTTTGGAGACTGATGCCTCACTTAATAGAGAGAAAATTTCAGAGGGAAAAATTTCTAACAATCACAACAAAATCTGAGTTCAGGATCCTCCTCTTCTCATAGAGAAGCTAATGAAATTGCCATTATCACATGACCAGCACATCCTCTTGCTTTAGGAGTTTGTAGTCTACCCTACATTTTGTAAGTGAAGACATTTTTGCTCTGATTTTGACAAGCAGTTGAAAGGAAAAACTAATTTCATGGATATGGGGGTTTATAATGTGTTTGCACATGAAATTTCATTTTTATCTTGCAATTTTAAACAGATTTCTTGTCTTATTTTCCTTTCTTTCAAAAAAAAAAACGAACACACAACAAAAAAACCCAAAGATAGTTTTAGGGGAAGTTTAGGGGAACAGGGAAGGAGAAAACAAATGTGGGCTAAACGTTTTTTTTAGTACGGATTTGAGTACACAATAGTGTAAAAACTCTGAGAAGTCAGGAATATCATCATCCCTTTTACAGCTACATCTGTTCAACACAGCAGTTTTTCTGGTTTATTGGAAGAAGGACCAGCGCCACTGAACAAGCGTGTTCAGGGGCTTTGTACTGCCAGCCCCAAGGACTGGTTAGTCTATATAGTGGGGTAAAATGACTGGTTGCTCTTCTTTACTTCTCTTCTGGCATCTTTAACGCCTAATGTTACTCTATATTAAAAGTGCACCTTTTTCCGCCAGGCTAGCTTTGTGCTCTACCTTTTGCCCCATAAAACCCAGTTTGTGCTCTTTCACTACAGGGAAGCCTTCTGGTACCTGGCAGAGTTGTCAGCTGCACTCTGGGTGCAGAATCTATATTAAGGATCATTAGTGATTCACTAAAAGTGAAAATCATGTTATAGTGGTTGTGATTTTACATGGTATTTTACAAGGTCTGTTTTTTGCTGAGGTAACTTAATAAGTACAGAGTCTGGCCTCACATTGAAAAAGAGAAATGCAAAGGTAGAACTAGACAACAGTAGAAATTAGGGAGGCAGTGAGCGTTTACTGAGGATGATGGGAAAATTTTTTTTGCAAGTTTTGAAGGAAATGCATGATTCGTGGCTTAGTAGAGGATGTTCACCTACGGCAATATAAGTGTATGGCTCAGGGCAAGAGGAGCAGTGCTTTGCACCCTTTGTAAGAAAAACTTGCAATTTAGGTAAAGAAGGAGATGAAGAATGTATGAAGTTACCTTCTGCTTTGAATAAAATGAGTATTACTTTAAAACTTGTTAATTTAAAGGCAAAAAGCTAATGTATCTTTATTGTTTGGAGCTGGAAACTTGCCTGAAATCCCAAGCCAGTGACAGAATGAGTGGGCTTCAAAGCCTGGAAGTATGGCTTAAAATAAACTATCCTCTTTTCATGCATTCATCTCACCAAACAGATCCACAGGTGCAAAAACTGAGGCACAAAACAATTTGGTGCTTTAACTGAGACCACATCAGTGCTCACAGAGAGAAGAGGTCTCATTATTGAGCTGGGCTGACTGGAGACCTAGACTGTAAGGGAGGGGAATCATGGTAGGAACTTATCCTTCTCCAAGATTTCCCTCCATGGGGCTACAGAAGCAGTGGTTAGGAAAACCATCTCCAAGGTGTAACCTTGAGTAGGTTTATACCTGTGGATCTTTAGAGGCCAGGTATTTAGGAGACCCTGTAGTGTACACTGAGATGTGCCCTCTCACTCGGATGCACAAAAGGTGGGGGGGAAGTCAGTCAGTCTGGGGGTTGTTTCCCTTGCTACCACCCTCCCCATGGTCAGGTACATACATGACTCCACACAAAAGGACTGAGTAGCTGTGGGGGTGCCCACATGCCCTGAGCATCCCGGTCAGAATAGTCACTGCAGCTTCTCTGTGTGCCTGGGAGTCTCCTCTCAGCTCATCTGGGTTCTCCTGTATGTGTGTGTGTCTTTCCCTCTTGCAGAAAATCTTCCCTCTGGCTTTTACTGTTCGTTTGAAGAAGGAGACTGTGGCTGGATGCAGGGCTCTTCTGCATCCCATCCTTCTCCATGGCGGATTGGAAGCCCGGAGCACAACCGTTTTCCTTCAGTAGAAGGTGTGTGAGAGTCAACAGTAAGTGCAGAGAATGAACACCAGAGGGTAAAAAAAGATACAAAGATGGTGGGAAGAGGGAATAAAACACAAAGCATGTTTTCCTGTGTACTTACATATTCAGCCTCCAGTGAAACAAAAGGCACCTTTCTACTCTTATGTGCTTTGAGCTAAAGACTATACTGCTCACTTTCTGTCTTGAGGGTATAGACTGGTTCTTCAGGTCTCCACAACTGACACCAGATACTAATCTTGACCCTTTCTAAGCAACTTCACACCAAGTATTCATCTGCATGACCCTCCTCCATATTGATCTGATTTTTTCTTTCCCAGTTTTCCTATTTACTTCCTCTGTTTCTCTGTTCTGCTTCTTTTTTCCCCTTCTCATTTCCTATTTTTGATTCTCTTTGCTACATTGTCCCTTGAGTTCCACTTCTATGTATAAGTACTCTATACTTGGTTGCTCTAGCCAAATCCCGGTAGTTCATTTCTAATCCTTCTTGTACAAACCATTGAAGGTTTATACCTTAGGCATTGAATTAGTTGCGTTTTTGAACCATTGAACTGCTGGTTGAGTTTTGGCAAACAGGCTGACTGCCAGGATAAGCTTTTTCCTAATGCAATATTGTAAATCATTGGTGGCATTTATTGCTGAGGCACAGAGCATCTAAAGGGATGCAATAGTAATAGCAGAGTTAATTGCGTATAATCCCAACATTGCTTTAGAAAGTTAGATCCAGAGTTAAACATGAAGAGTAAGATTCTCTACTTTTGTCTGAACTGGTATAGGCTACAGTGCATTTATGCTGTCTGATGGCTCAGCCCACAATATTACAGCTCACAAAGTGATGGAAGCATAGGTAAACATGAAGGTAAAGAGCTGGAAAGAAGGTACTGTGGGGAGCTGGCAATAAAAGTGCTGCTGATTCATGATTTGCCTATGCTGTAGAGGCAATTTCAATGAAAGCCCAAATAGCTAGGTCTAAGTAGTGGTACCCTCCTGAGCTGGAGGGCAGAGCTGAAATAGTGCAAATACACAGCTTTTCATGCAGAGCTGCCAAGGAAAAACCCTAGTGTTACTACTGCCCTTGTTCCTCTTGTTACAACAAATGATTAAAGGAGCAAAGAGGCCTCTAGCTGCATTAATATTACTCTGGTGGTATTTTGCCATAGTTGTATATTGTTTTGGTGTTGGCCAAGGTAAATATTCTCTTCCAAGTTATTTTTTGTTCATGAAAGATACATTTTGCTATTCAGCCTTGCAAGGAGGGTGAATCTGAAGTCATGGAAGAACAGAAGATAGCTGCGGGTGGAAGCTAAACAGACTTTTTAAATGTATTTCCTGAGTATGTTTGTTGGGTAAAGCTGCATCCCTAATAAATTGAAAGGGCCTTCTGGTCTCTGGCATTCTCCTGTAGTAGGAGCCAGCTAATATAGGTTCTGGGGAGGTTTCAGAAACCCTGAAACCAGAAGGTGAGTGCTGCAGTTTGACCTTCTTCCTGCTCTTTTATCCAGGTTGTGCACTCCTCCTTAACACCAGCAAAGCACCAGCAGTAGTGAACACTGTCATGATCAGCACTGCATTTCCAGCTCCTTTGAGGAACTCTCCCTGCGAGGCAAGTCCTAATGTTCTCTTTTCTTTTGCAATTTACAGAGCTTTTTTGTTTGTCTGACTCTGGTTTTCAAATATAGGCACTAGGTCAGTAGCACAGCAACCACTTTCTCTGATGGCTTATCTATAAAATATACTTATTTAATGCCCCCATGTGCAGGAGAAAGATATGGTTAGCTGCTTGAAATGCCACAAAATGTGCTTTGAAAAGCTTGGCATATCTTGTCCTCATTGTATGGCCTCACATGATATATTACAGTCTTCATAATTAGGTGTATATGCTCTAAGGGTAGGGCAGCCAGCATTACATAAACGCAAAGAGCAAGAAGCTTACTGCATGAACAAACATTGTATTTGCAAGATCCAAGAAAGAATCAGCTTCAAGACTGCCCCTGCACTGCTCAGAAAATACGGTGCGTGCTCTCTCTAGCACAGCTGGGATTTGAGCTGGCAGGTCTTCATCATGCTGCACATCAAACCTACCAATCCTCACACAGGCCTTGTTCATAGGTGCACTGAAGTTAACAACAGCAGAGATAAATTCATGTAGAATGGAACCAGGTTCTTATTCAAGCAGAAAAGCTGTTGACAGTGATAAGACATGAACTTAAGCAAGTATATCAAGGCTCGCCAACCCTGCACAAGTGGTTGTCGTTTCTGAGTCAGTTGTACTTAACCCTTAAACTGCAGATTGCAGAAAGATGATCTGTCTGCATCTTTTTACTCTAGTCTGTAGCCTCACAGGGTACATAATCACTGGAAGGACTTATTAATAATGACTTAGGACTTGGAGCTATGGCTAGGGACTTAGAACATTTACCATCTTGAATGGTCACCCTGAAATCTCACATAAGCTCCTGGATCCTGGGTTTGGGAAAATTGATCTTAACAAAGCACAGTTTGGTGTTCGTTGGTTGAGCACTGAACAGACAAAAGAATCAGATTCTTCCTAGCCCACTGCTCTTAAAATGCAGAAAGGACAAGAAGGGAGGCGTTAGAAAGTTCTCTGGAATGAAAGTACATAGAAGATGGTGTTTCTTTGGCTTAAAGTTTGGTTTGGTTCACTTGTGTTGGATATCTCAGTTCATATAGCAAAGTGCATCTGGTTTTGCTCTCTTGATATATTCATGTCCTTCTTCTTTAGGAAATACATTCTACCTTGTTTTTCCTCCCTTCTGTGACAAAGGCATATGCAGGTTCTGAATATTTTAAGACCTTGTTCTGCCATGGACAAGCAAGAGCGAGTGTTTTTCATAATACACCTGACACAGGAATCAGAATGAATGATTTCCCAATATGCGTATATTTTTTTCTTGTGTATACAACAGTGCAAATAATTAAACTTGCCATCGGGGGAGAAGCTGCCATGTATTTCATCTGCTCACATGCCATCCCACCTCCGTCACTCCCCTTGGCACTTAAAAGGCATCCGGACGCATCCAGCATTGCAGCTGTCGGTAATAAAGAGTGAAGGAGTTTGGCAAGGGTTTTGTCTCTTGCCTTTTCATATAGTGTAAAAGCTTCTCTTCTCAATGAGCCCCTGGTGGCTTCAAATTCTATTTTACTGGAACAATCTGTCTGTGAGCAGAATAATTTAATTCCACTTTTCAGCACAGCACAAGAGGAGAAAGGAGATATTCCCCCCCACGCACTTATTTCTCCAGTAGGTGCCAACAAACTTCCTTATAGTGAAATTATAGTCAGAAAAGAGGTTGTGAAAATACCATAATGCTGTCCTGTATTTATTCACCCTCAATCACTTCCCAGTTGAACTGGCTCAAGCTCAGGCACTAAAAGATGAGTTTTCTTCTACCTGTCACTGCTGACAGCTCCACCTAGCATGTCACAACCAGGATAGATTCTCTGGCAACTGAAATCCCGCTGACAAAACTCACTCATGATTCATGTGGCAAAGAGATCTCAGCAAGTATGTGTGAATTAGACCCATTTATTCCTCCACAGTCAGAGCAAGCCACAAACCTGCCCTCCCTCTTGTATTTGATCCAGTTCACATGCTCCTTTAGCTACCTGCTTGCTCTCCTTGCATGTTCACTTACACAGTGGCTAGTTCTGACAGCTGATTCCAGTACCCCAAAGAGATTCAGCTCAGATTCACATCCTGCACCAATATATATTAATGATGGAGGCTGTCCTTAAGCCTGTCATTTAACATCCTTCCTCCTCCTTGTGTGCCATGTCTACCCCAGTGTCAACATGCCTAGCTCAGCTGAACTCCTGGGGATGAGACTGAATGTGCTGCCCTAGCTACTCAGCTCACTCACCTCTTCTTGAGTGGAGCTTACACCTGCTCTGTGCACAGGACTTTATCAAAGGCCATATGCTGCAAGCACTGAGAGCAACAAGGAGGCCAGCAGACGTCCCCAGTTTGCTGATCTTGACTCCCCTCTCTTCTGTCCCTGTTACGTGGAAGCTCTGGGGTACTACTAGACCTGCTGTTTGCTGAAGCTACTATTTTTTCCCCTTATCCCTTAATTTGCTTTTGTTTTATCCAGTCATATTAGACAATTACCCCCACCATAGCAAATGCTGACACCCTGCTTTTTACCTGCTGCAGTACTGTTTACCAGGCTGGAGGATTCTGGTTTTTGGACAGAATGTCCATGGAACTAGGACTCAATGCTGATAAGGAAACAGTCAAGCAGTCCACAGTGGGTGCCAGCCACGAAGAGTTTGCTCATGCTTCAGGCTTGTTTTTTCTCCTTCAGCATGGCTGTTTAATCTTTCACTGTGATAGACTAGCAACAGAGATGACTGAACAGTCTGAGAAAATGACTACTAACACCCTGGAGACTTGTGGGGTGGTCTGGTCCAAACACCTTCCCTGCTGAGGTTCTGGGCAGCTGTTTGCAGTAGTGCTGATGCTAGCACTTGGAGACTCCAGAGCCTGGATGATCTTTGGCATACGTATTGCCGCTAAGTGCAGGACAAGCGTGACCCTCCATCTTTGTGCTCTCCCCAGCTTGAGGTTGGTCACTAGGAGCGTGCTGGGCTGCTTGCAGGCTGTGCTCCCCTAGCATTTCCTGTGCCCTGTGGGAGACTCCTCGTATACTCAGAAAGGGAAAAATCAGCCTGACCTACTCTGTACTGCCCCACATGCATCAAAAGATGAGAAGAGGGTAAAAATGCGTGCAGGAGATACAATAATAAACACAGCCTGTACTTTCCCACACATGTTTGGGATTGGCCCTAGTGTGCCTTGAACTTTGTGTATAGCTTTGTATTGTACTTTGCTCCTGTTTGTTTTGAGCAGCTTTATATTTTCATTTTCTTTGTTCTTCAGTGCTTTTGGCAGGTCAGAGCAGTTAGCTTGTGATGTTGCCCTTTGTTCTTGGTTCAGTTAGTTTTTCTCTTTCTTTTTGTTGTTTTATTAAATCTTGGCTAGAGTATCCTGGCTTCAAAGAATCTCTCTTGTTTGCAGTCCAGACAATCTTTGTTATCTTTTTCATGTTGCACATTTGGTAGAGTCCTTTGCCTATTGACCCCATTAACTGTGTGTTTAAAACCCAATTTATGTGGTAGAGGGAAACTGTGGCACTTCTACTAAATCTTGGGGGAATGCAGGAAGTGGTGCACATAGTGCATGAAGAGGTGCTCTATTACCCTGAAGTAGCCAGAAAGTGGAGACGCAACAAAAAGCTCAGGAAATGCTTCAGGAACCAAACTGAGTGACAGTAATCAAGACTGAAAGTCTTTTAACCCACACGTAAAAGTTCATTGGAAACAAAGCACGTGTAATTGACCATAGGAATGCGTATAAAGTGTGAAGTATTAATCCACAGTGGCCTGATTTAAAGGCAGAATTTATAGAGCTTGAGCAATAAAGTACAATATTATTTGCCCCTTCTCTTCACACTGTGATTCCCCTCCTGTGAGTGGGAGTCAGCTGGCCTGCACAAGGTCAACAGGGCAAAGAGGATCATGGGTGGTTAGACATTTCCTCATTTTGAAGAAGAAATCCATATGCATGTCATCAGTAGCTGTACTGCTGTCTGGGAATCTGGGAAACCACATTGCAATTAAAGTCCAAGGGAAGTGCTGTCATCTCAGACACCACCCATGTCAAAATTAAATTGCTTTGCCACAGTTGATAGCCCCTAGGTGTGCACAGTTTCCAGACTATAATGGCCACTTAATCCTCAGTACTTTGCAAAGATGTCAGAGAGCTGCCACAAGAGTGTTGCATATGTCCAGGGAGCACTCACCTTCATGTGGAAGCTGGAGACTCAATTCTGGCCCTCCATGTCTGGACAACGAGGCAGTCCCATCTCCTTCTGTCCCAGCATTGTTGCTGTACAAGTGCAGGGTCATGTACGTTGACTTGCTTTTCATGCCATTTTTCAGAGATGCTCCCTGCCGTCTGCATCCTCAGGCTTTGGAGGATGCTGTGGTGCCAGTAGATCATGAGAGTCATACCCGTGTCTTCCCAAAGTGTTTGGGCTTCTGTCATAAAAAGGTGTAAGACCAGGTCCAGGACTGCTGCATTCTGTGAGGGCTTGGTAGAGTGTGTACCTGCCTGGGCAGCAGTAGTTAACACCTATCCTGCAAGATTTTGTTTTGTGGTAGATTATGACCATTACTTCTGTTTGAAAGTCACTGCAGAAACAAGAACAGTCTGGAGACTGATTTTTAGAAGGGCTGTGCTTTGCTCAGCACAAGGGAATCTATGATAGACCTTAGTGCCATATCTGAGAAGTAAAAGCCATGCAAGCAGTTTTGTTGTAGGCTATGATAGAGAAGGAGAATAAAAACAGGTGGTATTGCCTGGATGGTGATGAACTTGAAATTAGCCTTAAATGTTACTGCATGCATCTCCACAAAAGAAGGTGACTCTTTGCAAGAGGGACTACATTGTGGTTGGGAACCAGATTATTTCATTTTTCTGTTAGATCCTAGGTCAAACATTTTAAAGGGTATAGTTGTGCTGAAAAACAATAAAAACAGATTCCTGTGGTAATAAAAGAGATTTGTGCTTTTGGCCATGTTTAAAATAATGAAAATCTTTTTCTGATGCTTTTTTGACATTTCAGCTAGCTATTTCTTGAAAGCCACCATTATGTTATGTAAGTACGTATAAACTGATCCAGGCTTCTTTTAAGCCTGAAATTACTTTTTGAATGCAAACAGACTCTCTCTAGAAAATTAATATAATATGTTGATGTAAAACACTACAGTTGAAGCTTTCCCTCTCATTCGGGTTTAGAGATATAAAGATGTTTTCATCCTCTGCGGTTATTAATTCAGTTCTCTTTTCTATGCAAAAGTGTTGTGGGGTTTTTTTAAAGCATGTAAATCAATAATATAAATCATTCCTTGAGTGCATTCTGAGCCCCACGCTGACACCTGCAGAGTGTGTCTCTTTCTCCTCTATTCCTCGAGCTTTAAATAACTTAGAAGGGTACATGGTAATAACATTGACTCAGAACATTTATGAGCATGAAAAATACAACATAGATATGCCTCTAGCACAGCCTTTCATGTGCTTTATTTTGCAGAATGTTGTTAGCATCCTTTTTTTATTTTAAAGTGTTGTTTTTAAAATCTGTACAGCTTATTCACTGTTATCTGTCTTTATCTTTTCTTGCTTCCTTTGCTACCTGGCTTCTGTGTCATTGGATTAGAGGATCAATAATACCTGAAATTTCTTGAAGGCCTGGTCACTCCACAGTACACTGGCAGCAAAGTGATGAACTCTTTCTTTCTCTTTTGTTGTCATCTTTATTTTTGTTTGTTTGTTTCCTGAAAGGAAGGTGCTTTTATTAGGTTCTTGATTTTATAAAAGTAAACATAAGTAAGAACTAATATGAGAATAAATAGAATGAGAATCTGCCCATATAAAATACAAGCTTCTCTTGCCTGCCTAGGTATTTTAAAGCTACATGATTAGATTAGTTAATTATCATTTTATCATTTACATGAAGTTTTTGCTTGCACATCTGAGTCCTAAGCAAAAGCAGAAATGTCAGCAGACTACAAGACAGACCGATCGTGCACAGTTGTTGATCTGGCCGAAAAACAGGAACAAGACCTGTTGGTCATCTTTCTTATTCATAAGAGTCCAAGTCTAAATTGCTGAGCAGTCCTAATAGATGTCTTTGCTTGTACTGTTGGGTGCAACCATTTCTCATTTCTAGTAAGAAAAACAGTATTGCCAATGTGATAAACTTCATGGGTCAAACGTAGTTCATATTCAGGTACAAAACTTACTGAGACTTCGTAAAGATGTCTGCAGCTATTGTTTACTTCTGTGTAAACCGTATTCCAACTTGCATCTTCAGTTCCTATTCAACAATGAGGTCTTTTCCAAGCTTCTTTAATGCCTGACTTACATTTACTGGGTCAGTGCATTCACATTTGAAAACAACTTCTGCTGTTCCCTGTTGAGTGAAGAAGACCCAAGACAAGAGTTAAGTTTTTCAGAAAAAAGAAAAAAGTCTGTATTTCAAGAATCCACAGTTCCTGGTCAGGAAAATTTTGAGCAATTCCTTTAAGCAAGTCTTATAGGTTGGGGGCAAGGACTGGGGGCATGAGAACTAAGTAATGTACTGTCTCACAAGCTATAAGCCTGTATGCAGAGTTGGAGTGTGAGTAGCAAGATAGCCACCAGTGGGATCCAACTACTGCAGTTCCTTGGGAGCAGGATACCTGTAGGCTCTTCTCCATCTTCTTAAAAATACCTTACTGTAAGCCCTGTTTGAAGTATGTTCATCTTTTCCTCTTTGTTTGGTTACTTGCGCTAAAGACTGACAACTAGCTTTTCCTGCCAGGTAGGACTGTAATGCTAATAGTGAAGGGCATTGCCACTCAGAAAGGGAGGAAAAAGAAACAGCAATTGAGGAATGTTTTATTTATGCTGCTGTGAATGTGCATCATTGGTCCTCAGTCAGACATCTAAGCATTAGTTCATACTAGAATGTTTCTAGCCATTGAAGTAGACTCACAGGTGTAAGCAGGCCCAAACTTCATCCAGAAGGTTCTCAGTATTTTATTTCTTTTGTGCATAAGGAGGTAAAATGCAAGTCTCAGTTCTCAGGTGGTCTTGAAATGATGCAGCTTGTGCTAGAAAAGCTACCCTCCTTGTTTTTCTTCACCTCTCTGTTAAAGCTGCCAAGCCCTGTTGATATTGATAAGGATTATTTTTTCATTCCTGTCGTGCTTTAACCCAGCAGGCAGCTAAACACCACACAGCCATTCGCTCACTCCCCCTGCCCACCCCCACAGTGGATGGGGGAGAGAATCAAAAAAGTAGTAGTAAATCCAAAACACAGCACTATACCAGCTACTAGGAAGAAAAATAACTCTGTCCCAGCCAAAACGAGGATAGTTCTTTCTTGGATGAATTGAGTCTCCTGTTTGTCAGTTCAGAAATTCCACAAACTCAGAGGATAAGGGGATTCTCAGAAGGCATCTTTCCAGATGGTGTTTGCAGTACAACGCATGTGGCCATCTGACCCGAGTTTTGCCTCAATATGCTGTGTGTTTACCGTGGGCTCTCTCTGCCTTTAATTTTCCCTAAATCAGTTTAGAGCGTTTCATTTACTGAGTCAGTGGGTTCGCATATGAACAGCTAATCGCCAGCTATGGTGGGTTCTAAAGCTGGAAAACAAGGTGCTGTTGAGCCAATGTCTACCTGCCATGCTTAATTAATTTCTCAGTGATGTTTCTAGCTTCTGAATGTTTTGCTGGTGGTTTAACACAGAGGGAGATGTTTGATATATAGTTAGGGGTATGCCACCAACAGCCCAGATTCAGATTTTTCCAAATGTGCCACTGCACTACTTACAGGATGCATTGTGTACCATCTGCCATCATTGATGCCATATTCTGTAGAATGAATGCCAGCCCCGTTCGGAAGGCTTTACTATGGCATCCAGCTCATCATCTGCTCTGGTTCACTTCAGCAGGTGTGAAAAGACCTGGACTGCCCTGCTGTGAAGCTTAGATGCCATGGAAATCACAGCCAAAAATGCCCATTTGGACACAGTGCCAGCTGATTCACTCAGAGCCAGTTTGTTAGAGTCTGCACATTGCATTTTGCTAACGAGCTGATCTCCCACATTTAATGCCAACTACGTCTTTCGTTCAAACAGCTGACATGTGTGCAAAGGCATCCATTCCAATTCATCAATTGCTTCAGCTTTTGCTCTAGTGTTACGTTAATAGCTGTCAAAGGCTTGCTGTATTCTCACTTCTGACCGTGTAGATGTTGCCTCTTACTGCCTGGCAGGTCTCCAGAAGAGACAGAGGTCTGAAAGCTCCTGCACAGTAGGAGCTTCAAGGCTTTACCTCTCAAATTTTGAACTGTCAAAATGGCACAGTGAAGTTGCTCCAATTTACCTGTATTAGAAATTTCACATAGTGCATTGCAGTAGATTGGGCATTAGGGTCCTAAAAGTGGTTCACATATGGACTGTCAGTAAGAGGGGTTGCTTACCCTGCTATAGGTTGAGTGCTTTAAATGTCCACTGACATTCCAAAGTTGTTAAAAAAAAAAAAAAAGTTTAGTCCTGATCAATTTTCTCAAGGGAAATTACTTAAGTGGGTCTGAAAGGTATTCTAATGATACTTAAGGGAAAACAATCTTCACTGTAATTTCAGTAGTCTCCCTTCATAGGCACTTGAAAGTATAAAATGCCCAACAGGTTATTTAATCTTGATTGTTACCTGACATTAAGACCATGTATGCACTAAGAGTTAGGAGAAGCCATGCAGATATCAAGTTTGAAGGCATCAGCCTCCTACACTATAGACCTTTGTCAACAGCCTCTTCCACCCATGTTGGTTCTGGTGCACTTACGGGTATGAACTCAGCCCTCCCCCAGCTGCCTCCCTGACCATCAACTTTGTGTCGTATCAGAAGCAGTTCTTTGCAGTCCTGCTCAACTCTGCTTTTTCTCTCTGGTGTGCGAGGTGAAAATCCTCACAATTCATCCTATGGTTTCCACTGTCTGACATTATGGAAACAGACATGGGACTCCGTGAGTCCTTTCCCAAACTGGGGGTGAGAGTGAGCTGGTAGTCAGACTTGAGCAATGGCTTGTCCCCAGAAGTGCTGTGGTCTGGTAGGCCCCAGTGGTGGTTTCCTGAACTACTGAAAACCTATGCATCGGTCTTGAACATCTGTGGTCAAAATGAGGTAATGAGTTGGATTCACGGACCCATAACTGCATATCAGTTTGTACACCTTATCAATGCTTGTGTCGTATGCACCAGCAGTTCAACAGACCCGGGAGTGGTTCCAGACAAGTGCAGTGATTTTGGGACTGGAGAGAGAGAAGAACCACATCTAGATTTTTTGGTCTCTGTCATAGTTTTGCTATGTAGTCAAAGTCACTGCTGGTTTTGTGGCTTTGGAGACAGGAAGGTGAACTGCACTGTTTACCTAAATTCAGTATTGATAATTAATATAATGGGTACCCAGAATCTTGTTTCACCCACCCAAAAATTGTGAGCGTAAGCTAGGAATAATAGCAACACTTCTGTCCTTTTGACCCTTAAATCTGACTTGTCTGTCAGGACAGACTTACACCATGAGATAGGAACAGCAAGTAACATCTACCAGTAGTGTTTTATGCTGAAAAATGGATATGAATATTCTATGCTGTCAAATCAAGAAAGTAAGTAATGTTATCAGGTATTCCTGGGTAAAATATAATTCCTAGCCTCCTGACTTAGGTGCTGGCTTTGAAGTGTTAAAAAACAGAGGGCTATTTTTTAACATACATAGTGTTCAGCACAGTATCTAACATCTTTCTTGTGTCCAAAATTCCATCGTTAAGGTAGCTTTAATAAACTCATTCCTTCAGCATTCTCATGTCTACTGGTTATTGAGATGAGACCCAGCTCCTGCATGTAACATATATGTGTATTTTACTTATGCTCTTTATCAACAAAGAGCTAGCTCTTCTTCTTCTTCCCAAGAAAATTAAAAGACTATATCCATATAATATGGATTCTGAGACTGGCCTGATATAGAAGGGATTGTTTTTCTTTTCATACAGTGAGGGAGAGAAAGTCATAAAATGAGAAAACTACGTGAAATAATTTTACATACAGGGATAAATGCATAGAAATGAACTCAGTTACATTAAATGTAACAAAAATGTTAGAAAACCGGTTCCCTAAGGTATTTTAACTAATAAAAAACCTACTTATTACTGAACTTTAATTGGAAAGTCTGTAGAAACTTGGAAAGAGGTAAGGGAAAACTGGTTTTTGAAAAGAGTATCAGGGGGATGACGATGTGATTACTAGTGATGCCTGCTAATTGCAGCTATTCTCCCCGTGTTTTTGCTGCTGCCGAAATATAAATGTTTGTTGCTGAAAAAGTTGTTATAGTCTTAACTTGAATCTCTTAGGTGGCATCTTAGGGGAGTGTGATCTTTGTACTGCAGATAATAGAGGTATTAGCTTACCCCTTTAAAATTACAGGCATATATGTGAAAGCTAAAACAGAGGTGGATTGGACTCAACTTTACAAAAAAGAAAGGCCAGTAGTTCCAATATTAAATAGCATATACTATATATTACAGGCTTCCACATCTGTGGAGTTTTCTAAAGGGATTACATGAGCATAAGGGAGAGAGAATCGACTTTCAGTGATCAGAAAACAAAGAAATGAAAGAAGAGTTGAGAATTTTGTTAACTTTTGGATAATGTTTGTGGTGTTTAATCTCATATATTCTCTTTCTTCTAGCTACGAATGTCATGGCTCATCCATGGTGTCTTGCTGGGAAATATATCCCTGGTGCTGGTCGAGAACAAGACAGGAAAGGAACAGAGCCGGGCGTTCTGGCATTCAGATAACAGCGAAGGTTTGGGAATATGGCAGTGGATGATCTTACCTCTCCCAGATATACTGGATAGGTATGATTCTCCTCATCATTCTCCTTCACGGTGCTCAGTCATTTCATCACTAGCTACCTGGCAATGAAGATGACCAGCATCGCTCCTGGAAATGGTTCCCTCAGGGAGAGGAAGCACTTTGTCCCTGGGAGGTATCTGTTGTTAGAGGCAGGGAATGAGAGTAACTGAGTAGTTAGAGCAAAGCACCGAATTTTAGAACTCCTGAGCGGTGGTCTTGGTTCACAAACTGGGTCACTGGGTAGTGTACAGCAAGGTGCTTAAAATTCTGTGTCTCCATTTCATTGACTGGAAATAATCATTCTCCTCACATACACATTTCGCGTAGCATGTTTGATCCTCTTATGTGGTTTGTTAGAGTTGGATGTGAGCTCCATAGTTGATTTTTTTTCTGGGTATCAAAGTCCCCAGTGTTCAATGTGTCTAGATATGGGGATGAAAGAGATGGGAGATGCTGGAAATCAGACAAGGATGCATCTGAAAACCTTTGTTTTAGCTGTAGCAGGAGGCTCAGCTTAATAAAGGGCTGTCTCAGTTGTGACTGTATTCTGGCTTTAAGCATAAAAGGTTTCTCTGGTAGCATATGCTTAATCTGGTAGCATATGCTTATTTAAAGAGTGTTGTTTTAGCTGTTTCTTACAAGTCAGCTTTAAGGGAATACTCTGTTGTTTATTGTTTACTTTGTGTGTGTGCTCTGGCTTATGCTGTTTATAGAGAAGACATAGACATACTTCACCTCCTGCTGCCCTGACCCTTAGGCTGTAAGATGCATCTACAATCTGTCATGAGAACTGGTGTCCTTTGTCTTTTTGGAAATCTGTGCCCTAGAAATAATGGATTTCATTAAGGGATAGTTTGCCTCATAAGAAGTTTGAACAAACATTGTATGAATATGTCTTTTATCTTGCTGACTCTTGGGGATGCATGTAGGCTGCAAATGCAACAAGGACACTGCCAATGTGTCAGTCCTGAATGTATAATTAATATGTGTGCGCCAAGGATTTAAAAAATATCAGCATTAGGCTTATTGTGCAGTCACTGCTGAAGAACCATTTGTAAAAATACCTGGTTGCTTCATTTTCTTCAGCTGTGTTTCCTTTGAAGAATGGTATATTTTGCCATTATTATTTATGTGATTTATTTTCTAATGTTGCCAGGGGAATGTTTTGTACCTGAATTATTCCGTACCCTTATACTATTGCTTTCCTTTAAATTCTCTTTGGTTGCGCAGTCAGGCAGAGAATACTTTGATCTTAGGAGCCAGGCTAGCAGTGGTTCATGTGGAATCACAGATCCAGCTGATACATGGTTCTGACTATTATGTATGAGGTGCTGACACCCTTACTTCCCCATTACTTACAGAGAAAGACAGCAGGGTTCACTGAGGGAAGGGAGTTTGTTGGAGGTTCAGACATAAGCAAGGAAAATTTGAAGTTTTGGTGTCTCTTGAAAAGTTTTGTGCTTAGTTATTCACAGAAAGTGCACTATTTTAATGAATTTTTTTGTAAGATAGATTTAGTTGAAATCAGTCCTTCCTGGGAAGGAAGAAATCTCCTGTGAGAAATACTGCAGGCATCTTTCTCATGATCTTGAAACCTGTTTCTTAGGAAATCTGGACTGATGTACAAATCAGGAAGGAATTCTATGGAAGTGTACACTAAAATGGTACTGGTAAGACTGCAGTATATATACTTCGGACATAAATGACAGGTTTTTTGAACTGTAAGAAGTATTTAATTGATGTGAACACAATGCTGGTGCTGCTGAAAGCCTGCTGTGTCTGTCTTTTTCTAATTGGTTCCTGTGTCAGTAGCTGTGAGGGTCCGCATTGGAAGAAGGATGGTATTGCAGATATTCCTACAGAAGGAGCTGAAACTTCAAATCACCTTAGAAGTAAAGCTCTTGAATAAAGCACACCAGTGTACCAGTTCCACACAAAATTAAAGCACATCCCATTGTGAATGGGAAGCTGAATGGAAAGTGTTATTAATAACAAGATAATGTACTCTAAAACTGCTCAAAAGCATGCTTGTTCAAAAGCTGCTTAGCCATAATTTCCATGTTTGGCTTATAGCACTTCAAAGAATCATTAGGAAGACTTCCAAGAAATTAGATCAGCTCTATCTTTAGAAACAGACATTTCTTGAATGTTTGATATCCCTCAGGCTGTTGGGAGAAATTATATTTTGGCAGAAAATCACAGCTAGAACATTTCAGGTGATTTGGCAGGAGCAGAAATTAGGGAGGAGTATGACAAAGAAGCTAAATAGGGACTGAGGGATGTTAGATTTCTAGTACTGCATTAGCCTGGGCAACCCTGGACACATGCTTAATTTCTGAGAGTATGATGAGGAAAGGATTGTCTTCTTTTGTTCCATTTGATCTTTAGGAAAGCATCCAGTTGAAATTTCACCCTGTGTGAGGTCTTACCTTTTCTGTGTGGACTTTAAAGACACTGAAGCCCTGGCTTTTTACATCTTCCCAAAGTTAGCTATCCTTGCTTGTTCTGGAAGGTGTTGGCAAAACAGTCTTGAAAGTCGGTTCATGTGGTATAGAGGTTAATAGAACTGTAACCCAATTCCAAATGCTCAGCATCTTCTGTGCATGGGGGAGGAAGGGCAAGGGCCTGGTGAAGGCTATGCAATCAAAGCAGCTACAATTAAAGAAGCCGATTGTGGGCAAAAACTCCTTGAATTGGGTGAATAGATTGTGCTTACCAGAGGCAAAAGGCAAAGTCTCCAGAGGTGCTGTATTTTAACTTGCTACTTAAATACACTCAACATGAACTAACAATTCTTACTATGCTTCATTTGGCCCCCATGGAACCACCTACCCCTCCCTGAAGGACATGTTATCTGCAAATCAGGTGAGCAGTGAAAGCCTGATAATTGATCATTTTTACTTACTGGAATTTACACGTTAATGCACTGCTAAAGTATTTGGGTTGAGAGTAGTGTAACACAGAACTGTGTTATTGTAAAATTCTTTTATTTGATGGAAAATTACTATTTGTTTTCCAATGATAAATGATTAGTCCATTGAGAATTCTTCTTTTTTAACTTCCCAGAAATGCAAATAGGAAACAAAGTCTTGAAAGCTCTGTTGCAGTTGTTAGTTTGGGCTTGCTTTATTTATATATTCGGTTTTAGTTAATAAGTGAATGTGCGTTTAAATTTTAATAATGCTATAGTCATGGGAGTGGGACAGCAAGAGCAAACAGAAGCCTGATGTAATTGAAGATGAGTGATTTGTGTAGCTAATAATTAGACATTCTGTTAGTTTAAAAGTATGGTTAAGGTATATCACATAGATAAAATACAAGCATGTGTAACAAAGTGATTCTCTGGAGCTTGCTGTAGGCTGATGCTTATTATCACCAACCTGCCTAGCAACTATTTTGCCAGGCAGTGTAAAAGGTGGAAAAGGATTAGCTCTAATAGGCTGAAGCCTGGCTGGAAAAATAACACTTTAAGAAACAAATTCTAGTTCTCTTGATTTCTGCTCCCTTGATGAAGCTGAGGCCAGCCCTGTGGAGTTACACATAGACTAAATGTTCTATGGGTCCCTCTACCGCCTGTCTGGGAGTTGCCTGGAAGTGGACTCCGCATAAGCCAGCCCAGCCCAGCCCAGCTCTGGTCTTTTAAGGCCTATATTCTCTGCTAAACTTCACCTTTTCTTTAAAGATTTCACTGTAACTTCTGTGAGAGAAACATTTTTACAAATGGCAAGTATTAATAGCAACCTCTTCAACCTCAGTACAGTCTTCCGATAGAAGATTGTATAGAAATACAAAAGGAATGTAAATGTGTCTACTGGTTAGAAAGGTTTCCTTGGTTTCCTTCCTTCTTAAGGTTTTTTTTTTTTTTTTGGCATCACAAAGTCTAAATTTCTAGCCAGTCTTAAACAGTAGTGGCCAGATGGTACAAGGAGGAGTAAGAGGAGGAGTTTACTCGAGGTCCCTAGAAACTAAGTTTTTAGTCATAAGTAGCAGCACCATTTGCCTTGTCACTGATATAAAGAGTAGGCTCTTCATCCTTTTAACAGGGCAGGACATTCAGAGAGTAAAAAACAATTTTCTTTTGGTCCCATTGTGCTCAGAGAGCTTCAAGGTTATTTTCTTGCTGATGACCTTCTCCTGAACACAGACTGAGGAATTCTGCTATGTTGGAAGAGAAAAACATGGCTTACCTGGAAGGCTAGGTATTGATGTGACCTTCCTGAGGAAGAAAGCAAAAAAGTACAAATTTAAGTTACCCCAGAAGGTGATATATGTTCCATTGCAATGAGCCAAAATTCACGTCCAGATGTTTATACTTTCCTTCTTTAAACTGGTTTTCATTACCTATTCCAGTCTGGCTGGCTTGCTGGTTTTTCATGAAAAAAAGCTTGCTGGTGCTCATCAGTTTTTTCTCTACATATGAAAGTAGGATTCCCTTTCAGTCCTCGGGAGTGGGGCCCTTCCATCTGGCTCCTTCAGCAGCTCTGATCTCAAAGGCAGCCAAAGGAACTGGGGACCCTCTCACTCATTGCTGCAGTAAAAAGAGCAGTAAAAAGAGGTTGTCTCATAGTGATACCACTGCTGTATTTCTACCAGCTGTGGCTAAGCACTCTTGTCTAATACGCCACCTGGACACTCACAAGTCTATGAGGCCGGATGGCATCCACCCAACAGTACTGAAGGAGCTGGCGGAGGAGCTTACCAAGCCACTCTCCGTCATCTATCAGCAGTCCTGGTTAACAGGGAAGGTCCCAGACGACTGGAGGCTTGCCAATGTGACGCCCATCTACAAGAAGGGCCGGAAAGAGGATCTGGGGAACTACAGGCCTGTCAGCCTGACCTCGGTGCCAGGGAAGATTATGGAGAGGTTCATCTTGAGTACGCTCAACAGGCATGTGCAGGTCAACCAGGGGATCAGGCCCAGCCAGCATGGGTTCATGAAAGGCAGGTCCTGCTTGACCAACCTGATCTCCTTCTATGACCTGGTGACCTCCCTAGTGGATGAGGGAAAGGCTGTGGATGTCATCTACCTGGACTTCAGCAAAGCCTTTGACACCGTCTCCCACAGCATTCTCCTAGGGAAGGTGGCGGCTCATGGCTTAGGCAGGTGTACTCTTTGCTGCATGAAAAACTGGCTGGATGGCCGAGCCCAGAGAGTTGTGGTGAACTTAAATCAGTTGTGGTGAGTTAAATCCAGTTATCGACCGGTCACAAGCAGTGTTCCCCAGGGCTCAGTTTTGGGACCAGCCTTGTTTAATATCTTTATCAACAATCTGGATGAGGGGATTGAGTGTACCCGCAGTAAGTTTGCAGATGACACCAAACTGGGTGGGAGTGTCGATCTGCTCAAGGGTAGGAAGGCCCTGCAGAGGGATCTGGACTGGCTGGACCAAGGGGCCGAGGCCAATTGTATGAGGTTCAAGAAGGCCAGGTGCCGGGTCCTGCACTTGGGTCACAACAACCCCATGCAATGCTACAGGCCTGGGGAAGAGTGGCTGGAAAGCTGCGCAGAGGAAAAAGACCTGGGGATGTTTGTTGACAGCCAGCTGAACATGAGCCAGCAGTGTGGCCAAGTGGCCAAGAAGGCCAATGGCATCCTGGCTTGTATCAGAAACAGTGTGGCCAGCAGGAGCAGGGAAGTGATTGTCCCCCTGTACTCGGCACTGGTGAGGCCATGCCTTGAATACTGTGCCCAGTTTTGGGCCCCTCAGTACAAGAAAGATGTTGAGTTGCTGGAGTACATCCAGAGAAGGGCAACAAAGCTGGTGAAGGGTCTGGAGCACAGGCCTTATGAGGAGCGGCTAAGAGAACTGGGATGGTTTAGTGTGGAGAAGAGGAGGCTGAGGGGAGACCTTATCACTCTTTACAACTACCTGAAAGGAAGTTGTAGTGAGGTGGGTGTTGGTCTCTTCTCCCAAGTAGTTAGTGATAAGACAAGGGGAAATGGGCTCAAGCTGTGCCAGGGGAGGTTTAGATTGGATATTAGGAAAAAATTCTTCACGGAAAGAGTAGTCAAGCATTGGAACAGGCTGCCCAGAGAGGTGGTGGAGTCACCATCCCTGGAAGTGTTCAAAAAACGTGCAGATGTGGCCCTTTGGGACATGGTTTAGTGGGCATGGTGGTGTTGGGTTGATGGTTCTGATGATCTTAGAGGTCCTTTCCAACCTTAATGATTCCTAATTTTTACTTTCATTAAAAATAATCCAGCCACCAAGCCAGGAAACATTAAATTACTACTCTACCCTTAATTGGTTTAGTGGTGGGCTTGGTAATGTTAGGTTAATGGTTGGACTGGATGATCTTAAAAGTCTTTTCCAACGTAAACACTTCTATGATTCTGTAATTTCTTCTTACATTGCTTTGTTTCTCCCTCACACTGCTTTCAGATTTTCTTTCTAGTAAGTTTCTGGGCATCAGTTTTCCCATCAAGGAAGAAAAAGAAAGGGAAAGTTCTTGGCAACATTTTGTACACAGAGACCTGTTTGTCTCCTGTTATTCCTGAGCTTTCTTCCAACTCTGCTGTGAAGGAACAGGGACCGTCCATACAAGCTAGACATATGTCTCCCTACACATTACCACATACATATTTATTGGTCACATCTACACCCAGATCTCTTTATTCTTTCTTCTTATATCCATCCAACAAGCCCAGCCTCTGTTGCTCCGATGTGGTCCCACATTACTTTGTTAAAAACGGAGTAAGACTTTAATGCCTGTATCGCTGCTCTTCTGCTCTGTAGCATTAACTATGTCTGCTGCTGTCTTCCTTTTCTGCTGATGGCTGTTCTGTTCATCTGGAAAAGGGGGGTTTGGTGACAGTGTGTGCAGAGTACCTGTGACAGATTTTGTACGTGTATATATTCAGCATGGTTGCCTTTAATAACACCTTTGAATCTCAACCTTTATTACTGGCTATTAAGTAACTTCCTGCATGGCAATTCTGTCACTGTAACTGAGTTTGGTTAACATGCTTATATTTCTCCAAATAATCTCATTCCACCTAAGTATGTCTTTTATCCCAAGTAGTAAGTGTTCCTTTGTGAAGAGAGCTAACAATGCATCATTTGTAACAGAGAAGTTAATGGGAACCTGAATGTAATAAGGGTTAGTGACCTGAATCTTCTCCATTCCATAAGTACCTCAGTCTCAAGCAGGTTCAGCCGTAATTATTTTAGCTAGGTAGAGAGAGAAATCAGTTCCATCAGAGGCAAAACATTACAAGTTATGAAATGGGATCTGTACGTATAGGCACGCTGTGATCATGTCACTGCATGGGGGATTGAGTACAGAGGAGATTAACATTCAGTCTTGGTTAATAATCCCTATCTTTATGATAAAAAGAAAAAAAAAAAATGATTATGAGCCTTTCTAAAATAATGGCATGAAGACAGCTGCCTGAGTCTGGCTAATGGAAACCTGAACCATCTGTGTGAGCCAGGGACAATATTTAGGTGGAATTCAGAGTTGTTACTGAAGGGAGGGAGCTGCAGAATTTGCACAAAATCAGCTTTCTGAGGTCTTCAGTTCAAGGAGAATGTTTTTTATTTCCCTCCGAACGGAAGAGGATATAATACACCCAAAAGCTAAAATTTCTGTGCAATGAAGACCTAAGGATAGGTAACGTAAGCAAAACAGTTTGTCCTCACGGAGGCTATACCACCATAACTATAGATGTATTTTCATATTTTGAGCTCTATATTTCCCTCTGTAAATAAGCCCCAGGTATTTTGGGGGGAACCAGTCTTCTGTTAAGATCAAGAGAAAACTAAGTAAGCAAAAAGAATCAACTGAACAGAAAATCCAGGATGATGTGATGAAGCTCAAATACTGACCACACTGAAATAAAACCCAAGATTCAAAGATCCTGCGGAATGGGGTAGATTACAGCCCAGAAGCTTTGATGTTATCCTGTTTCTGTCAGATTTAACTGAGTTGGAATATGCTTGGTCCTACTTTTCAAAGAGCTGTTCATCTGGATTCAGATTTCACAGGTTGGGCCAAAGAAACAAACCAAAAAAAGCTTATTTGTTATGCCTTTGGTGCCATTTTTTATCTGTGACTCTGAAATATTTGATCAGTATCCACCCTTGAGTGGGTTTTGAATTTATGTAAAACTTGTATCCTTCAGACAGCTGAGCTGATGTTCCCCAAAGGGGAGATTTGAATTAGTTTTTTTTTGTCCACCTGGTACAGCATTTCCCATCTGCCTCAAACAGATTTAAAAAAAAAAAAAGGCCTCTGTATGAGTTGCGTTCACAGCTCAGCTGACACTGAACTCTGCGGGATGTAACTTGTACTTCCCAATTGTCATACATCTAAGGAACTTTTTTTCTAGCTGAGCTCCAGGGGCCAAGTAGGACAAAAGAATAGACAGATAAGTTATTTTCACCAGTCCTCAAGTAACAATTTTTCTAATATCCAGGCCATTAAAGCCTTTCATAGCAGCCATATTTTCATTCCTATGAAGAAATCTAGCTTACAAACACAGACTTGCCTGATGAGGATTTTGATTCCATGTGAGGAAGTTATGGGATTTATTAAGCAATAAAGTCACAACAAACTTGCCAGCACTAATTTTGCTGTTTCTTTGTAATTGCCTTCAGGAGTACTCTTTCATGGCCATCCACCACAGCATCTGTTTGCAGTGAATATGTCTACACAGTGCTGTGGACCAGTATATGGGCCAGTTGAAGTACTGGATGTGCAGTCAGCATACCCAATTTGATCTGTGCAAAAATACCAGTGAGATATTGTCACCTCCACTGTTCTACTGAGTTGCTGCAATAACATATGCTTCTGGTGTTTCGGTATCAGCTTTCACCAAAGTCAAAGGGAGTTGTTTCATTGATTTCAGGGATCAAACAGAAAGAAAAAGAAAAAGGAGGGGGCAAGGGAATAAGATTGTCTGTGGGGGTTTTTCCATCTCACTGATGTGTGACATTTCCATCTTCAATTTTGATTAAATTTCCCTTAATCAGCCCATTAAGCTAAAACCACCAAAGCTAATTATTGAAATGTTGGTTAACTGATGATCTTGTTTCAATGGAATTTGAAAGACATCATATTTCTAAATTAATAGTGGCATTAAACTGGAGAGAAAAAGATGAACTATTTGTTGCAGAAATGCTGGTCTCAAGAGAAGATTTGTACTGAAACTGCATTCATGTTAGGAAAAAAATCAGATTGATAGACAACCAGAGTGGCGCTGATGGTCCTAACAGTGTTTGACTTTCGCGTGATTTTTCTGTTTTGGAGGCATTTCTGTAATTTTTTTCATCCCTTCTGAACTTTAGGAAACTTCTCAAATGTTCTGGTCCCAGTGCTCTTGCAGGTGAAATCAGCAAGGCTGTCTCTTAACTTGAATGAACTGTAAATAAAAGTAAAATGCAACCTGTTGCATTCTTATATGGGCATGTTAGATGGCACTCCTTTCAATGACAGAAATACTGGTTTGTATCATGCCTTTCTGTTCTTAGGGGCTGAATATTTGATAATTCTCATAAGAACAACCCTTCATTGTCTGAAGAGGCATGACATGAACAGTGCATCAAAGGATAACACCTTGGGGCATGAAGCTTAGGTTGCCTAAAGCTATTTTCAGAAGTATTTAGTTGCCAGGTGCAAAGAAAGTGCGTAGTAGTCTTTGCGGAAGTATCCGTCTCTTATGCAACCTCAGCTAAAGTCTGCAGAAGTGGAGGGAAAAGCTGACATGGGGGACCATGTCTAAGAATTGCTTTTTTGTCTTTGTAGTTCATTTCCCAGCCTTACTTTAGCCCCTTACAAACATAAGTACACATCTAAATGTCCACATCTCCAAGCGGCTTTTAGTGTGCACCCCCAGGAAACAGGCTGAAGATAAATGCATCAGAGACTGAGTTCCAGTGGTCCCTTCAATGTAGCACCAAGGTTCACTGTGTGCAGGGCATTGATTTTCAGACACAGCCAACTGAAAGATGTGTAGCTGAATCCATTTCCACCTTACAGCTTCCTGGAGGTTTCAGCAGGACACAACAGGGAGGGAGAAGCTTCTGCTGAGCTATGGCCTGTAGTTTACAGCCCAAGGTATGTTCTGGTTCTCCATAACATACCAGACTCTGACCTGTGGCGGTTCAGACCCTGTTTCACATATGGTTCAGTCATCTCTGCTGCTGGCACAGTAACTTACAGGAAGAAGTCAATGAGAGGCCACTTTGTCCAACAGCTTCTGTTTAAGACTCACATGGCATGTCTCAAACTGAACAGCTTATGTTTATGCTAGAGCTTGTAATTTCATTTGAAGTGTTGTGGGCTGTCAGCTGTGGAGCAAATCGGGGCAGGAGGCAGGGGCAGGACAGCTGATGTACTTGGAAGCCAGTTTAACATCCAAGGATTTTATGTTCCTTCCAGTTCTCCTCCTAGACATACCCACAATGGGTTTCAGGCGTACCAACGAAGAACTGCGAGGCTTCTGGCAATGTCAGACTGCAGTTGCACTTTGTATGGATTGGGAAGGCAAAAAATATGCTTTTATGATCTTCAGATTTGTTTGGATGAAGCTGCTACTTTTTGAACGGATAAAGATGGTTCATTTAGCAAGGCAAATTATGTCTTGCTGTTTGGAGTTTCCTTTGATGCTAGGAATACTCTTCCTTCACCATATCCACTGTTCTTTGTGTCAATCACCTGCTCTTTCATTGCAGCTACTCATGTCTTTAGAACATAAAAAGTCAATTTTAGAAAAGTCTCTCTGTATGTCCAATGCATATCTCCAAGGAGTGAGAAATTTCAGTATTGAAGCATCATTGTTTTACTTTACCAGAAATAAAGGAGGAACACAGTAACTGCATCAACTCTTTCCTGTTGTGAACAGACTGTCCTGTTGTAAACCCTTTGCACCTTTCAAGGACTGCCAGGATCTTTTTCTGTCTGAAGCTTTTGCTTTGGTTGGGTCAGCTTTTCTGACTGTGTTCCCATCTGTAGCTTAGCAAGAACACCAGTTGCAGAAGACGACAACACTTCGATCTAGATATCCTCAAAAGGCACGTATATCCCTGGAGCCTGTTTCAGCTTGTGCCAAAGGTGGTGAAAGCTGCACTGTATTTGAGAACAACATGGAAGTTGGTTATGTTTGTTGACAGAGTCAGGTGGCTGAAACAGTCAAAACCCTCATTCAAAACACAGCAGCATGCTGTCCCAAAGCAAATGTACATATGAGCAGAGAAGCTTCACTTGAATTTTGTCTTGTGAGGTTGGTTTGTTCGTAAAGGATTTTACCAAGAAAAATTTGGTTTTAAAGATTTTAAAAACAGTAGGAGACAACAAGACTAATGTAAGAACACTGACAGCAGCCAAAAAGCTGAGAGAAAATATTTTAGACCCAGTACTATGCATAAAGGTCTAGAGTCTGTGAGAAAAGAAAACTTCTGCTGGTGTTTACATTCTTGCTGCAGTGAAGGAACAGGATTTCTACAGCCTTTCTAAATAAATAGGACTACTCCTCAAAAATACCTTGTTCTGTTATAAGTCTAAACTGGAACACCTGCAAGAATTCACATTCTGGCTAAACACTTATATCTAAAATACAGAGCATGAACCATCATCAGCCATAGATCTACATTAAAGAGACCCATGAATGGCTTAACTTCTGCTGGTGTAAAACATCAAGATACAACAGAGAATGAGATTTAAATAATATTTTGCATTCTCTTGCAGCTTGTTCTACAGCATATGACAGTTTCATGTTTTTATAGTCTTGATGCAACCTCTCAGCATTGTATCTCGCTTCTGGGCCATGGTCGGCTGCTTTTAGAAATTGTTCTCATTCCTAAGCCGAGTGTTATGATTTTATATGGCAAATATGCATCGGGAGAACATGAACTTGCTAAGCTAAGATAAAATCTAAATCCATGAGTGCATTAAATTAATGCATGGTCAATATACTATCGTATTTGAAGTATTTGATTGTGGGTTGGTTTTGCTCTTCCTGTTGACCTGTAATATCACTGAGGGTGAATTTACAGTGATCTTTCTTCTGGTAATGTAGGAGTGGCAGAACTTCCTGGCAAAAGCCAACTGAGAGTATGGAAGTGATTTAAGGCAAACCTGCTCAGCTTCTACAAGGAGATAATGAGTTCTGCTCTTCCTATAGACTACCCGCTGTCAGTTCCTCTCTTTTGTGACTGCCAGGACTGTTAGATATCCTTTGACTCCTAGAGGGTGGATCAACACCAAATACTTTCTAAATTGGTTTCAGCCTTTGATTGCCAGTTCCTTTTAGAAACTCCAAATTACTTCAGGAGCCCCATTCTACTTATTTTTCTTAACACTTTAGGGTGTAAATTACTTGTGAGAATAAAATCACTTAGGTGTCTGATTTTTTTTTTGTGCCAGAAGCCAGGGGACTTTATTTTCATCCTCACACACACACACATACTTGCACCTGCTTCAGGTTGTATGCCTCTGGAGGGAAGAGAGGTTGTATTCTTTTTTCTGTCTACCTGTATTCGTGTACAGCTCCCCTCCTCAGATCATCTTTGCCTGTATAAGTGGTGCGGATACTTCCTCTGTCGATTTAATATTTTTATATATGAAAAGAAAAGCTTTTTTCCCCCCATTCTAAAACTGCTTTAATTGCAAAGAGCTCTGAATTTCATCTCTTTAACAGAATTTAATCCCTGTTCTTCCAATCTGTGCAGGTTTTGGTTTCAGATCATCGCTTCATGGGAAGAAGGATCTGATGCCATTATTGCTTTTGACAATGTCTCCCTTAGTCTGGACTGTTACTTAACAAGTAAGTTTTCCTTTTATCTGCAAGTGACTTGTCTTTTATTTGCCATGTAATTGAAATATGGAAAGGGGTTGAAACTGTGGGAAAGGGATTGGGTGTTGTTATCTTCAAAAGACTCTTGAAATGTAAAGGTATGTTTCAGAAATAACTGTGCTTAGATAGAGAGACCGTTCAGATGCATACCTTATTAGCGGAGCCGACCAGTGAATGGGTTCCAAGTTTGGCAGTAAATGGGTAGTAAGACATATGGTGTGGGAGAGTCAGCTTCCAGCTGAGACAGTAGCAACACCTATCCACCCAGGCTGATGCAGAAGCCAATCTGTGATTATAGAGTTCCACATGACCTGGTTTGCTGTATGACAGTTATCAAAATGAATGACAGTTGGACTCTGGCTAGAGAAAGACAAGCATCCTGTGATTGACACTAACTTTGCAATAACATCAGGCACAATACTCCAGTTAAATTAGAACAAGGTTATTTTATTTGGACTGACATGTATAAGCCTGAATCAGAAACTGGGATCTTCACTCTCTCCCACTCTTGGGAAAAATTTGGATTCTGATACAGACTTTGTGATTGACTGGCCTCTAGAATATGCCCATTCTATACCTCTGCTGCCAGGTTTCACCCCATTTAGATTTTTATTGAACATTTGTGTCTGGCTCCTCTTTAACAATCTCATGCATAGTGAATTACTTAATTTGTAAATGTGTTCAATGATCTGTTACTCTATACCTCAGACCAACAACTTACATGAGGATTGAAGGATTGCTGCTCTGAAACACATGAAACTTCTACCTTGGGCTGAGCAGTAGAACTTAAGTGTGTTCTTTCATCTCCTAGGCTTGAAGCTACAACCTCTGTAGCCCTGTTCAGATTGAAAACCTCTAAGCCACTTCCTCATCCAGCAGCAGTCAGAATGTTTTATCTGCTTTGTGTTATGTTAATTTGCATTGGCTGGGGCTGTGAGTCTTTCCATTTACGCAGTGATACCCCTTGATTTCTGTGCATAAGTACAATGTACCTCAGGTTCCAGTATTCTAAAGAGATCTTAAAATTAGGCTGTAATTAAAAAAGATTGCACATACTTTTACTGGCTAAAAAAGAAACTTTCTAACAGTTGCTAAAGATTGTATTCTGTATTTCTGCTTTGTGTCTTCATGCATTTGCTGTTTTGTCCACCACTCATTCCTGTTTATTTTTCTTTCGTCACAGTTCCCATAACATCAATGGAAAGTCAATCTGCCCTTTCCTTTTAATAGTGTTATATCCTGTGGCTGCAGGCTCTTATTCTCAGCAGAGAAGCCTCCAGCCCTTAATTGAGCTTCAGTTTTGGATCACATACTGACTCAGCCGCCCTCAGTGATAAACCAATCTGTGACTTCTTGTTTTCTAGTCAGTGGAGAGAAGGCACCTCGAGGTACCACTCCAGACTCAAGCAATTTGCTCACCAGTAGAGGTGGCCAGAAGAAGTTTGGATGGCAACAAAAGCTTCTGGGAAATCTCCAACTTAACACTGCCCCCATTTCTGGTCCAGCAGGTAATTGTCTGGTCTGAGAAGCATTTTCAGACAGCAGAGTTTCAAACTAGTACAGATTTCAGTTAGATGTGGCTAAATGCAATATGATTACTTTTTCTTTTTACCAAAGCCTTTGTTCAGATCTTTTCCTGAGTCCCTTACAAACAAAACAAAACAAAACAAGCTCAAGAAAGCACATACCTTTAGCTGTTAAATGTAACTTGGATTTCGATTCCAATTTGAAAGAATGGTTCAGAACCAGAAAGCTGGTTCTTTTTTTCCAGGTGAAAGAAAGAACCAGAGGGAGCCACCTCTTGAAGTAAAAAGTGCTTTTAAACTGTAAGACAGGTTTGTTTGGTGTCATGGCCATTTAAAAATAGGCAGGAATCAAAGTGGTGTCCAAATTGACTGAGTTCAGCATGTGGTAACCTGAACACCTATGTCTAGTTAATATAGGCTTGGTTTGTAATAACATAGCTTCCTTCACTTTTTCAGTAATATTTTCATTGCCCATTTGAAAGAGTACAGCACTGGACTTTGTTTTAAAAACATGATTTTTAGTTAGTTAGGAATGTCAGTCTTGTATGGTCAATGTTATTTCATTCTCCCCTGTCCCCCAGCTCCCCTTTCCAGCTTAACTGTAGCAGCATAGGCCAAATAGATGCAAGATTTCCATTCCCTCCCCCTGACATCACTGTCTCCCAAATGTTTGTCTCTTCCCTCTCCCAGGCTTGCCCACACATTCACAATATCTGTTTTGGGCTCTACATGTGCATTTCTATTTCAGTCTGATTCCTTCCCTCCTCCTTGCCAGCTTCTCTTCCTTATTTGATTCAGGTGGCCACAATCTCCAGCCTACCTGGGGAAGAAGGGTTGACCGTGGACATGAGGGGTGACTACAGGAGAGACAAGCACTTGCTATAACTGCCATGCTCAGCACTGTGTGCAGCTGTTTCTCCTCACTTGGGGCTAGCTAGTTACCTGCCAATTTGAAATACCACCCCTCTTAAGGTAGAGAACAGGGGCATGGTTGGTATAAGCCTCCTTTACTTTGTCAGTAAGCCCAGGGGTTTGTTCCTGCCTGCCTCCTTCTGTCGCACTCCTCTGTCTTAGAAAGGCTTCTTTGAGTCTGTTCTATTCTAGGTTATGTTTCACTTTGCTACCTGCAGTGTACTGTTGAAATGCATGAACTAGTGATGTTAGCTCTGACCAGAACAGCAGTCTGGTCAGTGTGGTCAAAAGCTCCACGTAGTCTTCAAAGCCTGACTGAAAAGCTGGATGTATTAGCCCACTCCGTGCTGCTGCAGCAGGGCAGTTGCTGGTACCTGAACTCTCTTGTGAAACAGGCTCTGGCAGTGGAGGCTGATGATCCAGTCTGCAGTGTAGGCCAAGAGTTGCCATCAAGTGGAGTTTATTGATATTTTATGTACTGAGCATCATATAGCAAGAAAAGTGCAGGGCACTGACAGGAGTCTCAGAAGAATGAGACAGAGGGAATGAGAAGATGCTGGGCTGGGTGGACCTGTGGCTTAGCTATAAAGGTTGTGTCTAGCTCTGTTACAAATGTGCTGTGTGAGCTTGGGCTGGTCACAAAAGTATAATTTCCAAAAAGACCCTTACATCCTCTTTGCAGATCCTTTGAAGTGTTCCCTTCGATATCTGTATCTCCGTTTCCTGCCTTTAAGTGGAGCTACCTTTTACTTTTAAGTGCTTTCAGTATTGCTCTTAGGTCAGTGATCTTGTGGTAAGATCTATAGATCTACAGGTGTAGATTATGGACTTCTGGCTGACTTTCCATAGCAATGTCAATGCTTAGGTGGTGATGTAGTTCCTTAAGGCAGCCGTACATTTCCTTCCAGGGTACCTACTGTTTTAGTAACACAAAAGCCATTAGATATCGGGTTCAGATTGGAGAATGGCCTGAAGTTTGGATGCAAAGTTAATGTAAAGTGGGCATGTGGGTGTTAGGCTAGAAATCTTGTGCTGTAGGTTTCTTCAAGAATTTTGTTACTTCCTACTTCTAACTAGACCTGAAACGATGGAACATTTAGCCTTTCTGCTCCCGGTCCTATCTGAGGAATGCAATTTAAAGAAATGCTTAGATAGTAGAAATAATGGCTGCCAGATTGCATGGGGGTAGAAGAGAAGGTCACCAAGTTACTTTGAGCAATTCAAATGATTTGTTATGACATTGGAGTGAAAATCCAAGGCAATTCCTGCGGTATCTAAGCCAGCTTGCCTAATTTCTGGGCTTGATCCTCAGTCCTGTTCGTGTCTCTGTCTAAAATTGTCTCCAGCCCTTGAGGTTTGAAATCACTCCTACAGCAGCAATTTTCTCCCCTTTGTGCCCTCAGTGTAGACAGGGCAGAAATCAGAGAAGCTAAGCTGCAGCTTCTTGCAGTGGGAAGTCATTCCATTTCTGAGGGTCTCCAGAGCACCAAATCACCTTTTTCCTTTGTGTTGCTGAGTCCCTGCTCTCGATAAACACTTCAGATGCTTGTTTGGTCCCTGGGCTATGCATTTTACCCAACTTTAATCTTGTTTCTTTCTGCATCCTGTAATGCATTTAAGAAACCTCAGGCTGAGTGTGTCAAGGCCTTTACTTTGATGGCCACATATTTACTGTTGTGCAAGTGAACCAACAGCATCAGTGCACCCTGAAGTCCCAAAGACTGCATTGACCAATATGAGCTCAGCCAAAAGTAATTACAGCTAATGTGATCTTTGCCTTGTGTGATGGATCACAGGCTATAATATTTCCTTCTTAAGAAATCATGTTAAAACAAAGAACTGTGTTCCTATAGCTGAGGAGACAACAGGATAATAAAATGCCCTCCCCAAGTCCTCAAGCCAGCTCAGACTACGCAGCAGGAAGTACGGTCTGAAAGACAGGTACCACTTTGTTTACATGACAGTAAATCCAAAGAAGCTCCGCTGCTTTCAAGGGTACGGGCCTCAATTTGCTCCTTTGTAACTGAGAACAACCTCTTACATGCACCTGCTGGTTTTGGCTGTGCTTGGAAATCCATTTTCAGCAGAAGCCATAGTCATCACCACCAACCTCCCTGTCCTCTCTGTTCTCAGGCCCTGTACCCAGTGAATTACTTCTTCAGCCTTGCCATTGCTTATCGTGGCTTGGCATGCCTCCAGGGTATGTACACTGAATGTTCGAAACACATAATGCAGCCACGCTGTGAAAGATCCTAAAGCTTCCAGAAACCTCTTAACCACTGTCATGTGTCACACATGGGATGATGAAAGTGCTGTGTAGAGAATAAGTCCCAAAACTGCTACAACTAATGTGGTGGTGTTGCTCTCTCAAGTTTCTTGATGATGACCAGGGCCAACGCAGAAACATTCCTGTAGGTTTCAAGTCACACAGTTACTTGCAGTACAAGGTGGCCATTAGATAGATGATCACCAAGCAATGCAAATGCTTTCCTTTTCAATTAATTAATGATATGTTATTTGCTGACATGCCAGCTTCTTGCTGAAAGGTTGCAGGTGAAACTTGATTCTAAAAGAAGCCTGCAAAAAAGTTGTAAGTAAACCTGCGTATACCAGAAGATTGAAACCACTTCAGTGGAACTAGGATTTTTGATTGAAATGGTTAAATCTGTGCACTGTTTATTTTGATGTAAACCAAGCTTCCTTTGGCTTTGTTTTTAAATTGATTAGGTATTGGTTTAAGTAAAACTGAAAGCTGCTCAAACCATAGCATTTCTCTACAGGGAGTTTAACTACCAATTAAAAGGCCAATTTATATCAAACCAATGCAATTTCCTTTTATAGACAAGACCAGAATATGGGAAATTCAGGCATATAAAGATACAGTCAGCAATAATGAGGAACTCTCGGTAAACAAATTACTATCATGGAAAATGGAGGAGGCAAAATAGGATTCTCAGTAGGCAAAAGGAGATAACAAGACACAGAGCAATCAAGCTTTAATTAAAGATTTCTTGTGCTTCTGAATAGGCTGTAAATACCGTGAGGGTAGCCCCTCTTTTGATGTTTCAGCTTCTTATCTGTCCCACTGACAACTTACTCATGTCAGGGCGCACAGTACAAAAATGGTGAAATGTACAAAAAGATTAACCTTTTTTCCCCCTTAAATCTTGCATTGTTTCATCCCATCTGATCTGCATATCCACCGGCCATTGTGTGACCATAGTTTCTTGCATGGAAACTGTCATAAAATCATTTTCTCATCCAGACTGGATTACTGTTTTCCTTCAGCTCCGGTCTCTTCCTCACAACACTTAGTGGTTGCACAGATTTTGTCTTTTGCATCAGGGAGAGTCCTCTTACAAGTACTTACATGTCTGTTTCTCGGAAGAGCTCTGAGTCACATTAGTTAATCAGATGAAGGAGCTGAAAGGAACAGCGGAGCGAGTATTAAGGAAAAGAAAATTACATTTGGTTGCTCTTTGTGTGCAATTATACTAACTGAACTGTTGGTATAATGCAATAAAGGTATCTGCAGAATTGTATTTTTGTATTAAGCATCAATTAACACAGTGAATAACAGCTCAGTGCCCTCCTCCCAACAAAAGTAGCATCCTGAACAGTGATAGAAAATGTTCAGAGATGGATGGTGGGATCTCAGATTATGTAAGCATGAATTTCTTTATTGCAGTGTTTACACTTGCTTTCTCTGCAGGATTGAAGATAGCAAAGGTGCAATACTGAAAATCAACATACAACCAGATCCCAACAGAGCAGAGTTGAACTGGCATAAATGCTCTCCAGAGTTAGTGATACAATTGAAATAAACAGGGCAATTCACACATTTCAGACCTAAATTTTAAAGCTGCCCACTTTTAAGAATAGCAGTTTAAATTGTGCAGAAACTGCTCTAAATCTCTGGAAAAGTTTTGAAATTATTTTGCCACCTCCACCCAACTTGGTCTGTGTTATCCAACATGCATTTCTATCTTTTGTAATTGTAAACAAACAAATTCCAAAATGTTAGTAGCATGTCTCACTTAACACCCTGTATGGAAGACTCCCGCTATCTCTTTAAGTGAAAAGTAAAAGAGAAAAGAAATTAGTTTTCTTCATGCTGCTTTGTTAGTTTCTGGCTCCAGAAGGTAGCAAGAAACAAACCGTTCTCATTGCTGTTCAAAGTCAGCAATGCCCTTGCCCTGTTATACTGACCACAGATAATTTCCTACAAGGATGCCGCGATTAGTGTTCCTTTTATATGGACACTTAAGAAAAATCTAAAGCATCAATCAAGCTTTGAGTATTTCTTTGAAATGATACTTAGGATCAAGCTGGCATACATTTGTCATCACTGCCGATGCTCTTCTTGTTGAACTGAAAAACATGTCCAAGTCTTCCATTGCTGCCCTCATTTAGAAAATGGAAAGACAGAGGTAGAAGTAGTAACTCCATAAATAGTTGAAAAGCCAGCCTCCTCTTAGTCTAGCTGTGCCTGTGTAACTGGTTCTGGTATTGCTGGCAAGACTCACTAATTTCTATGATCATTTTATATCCCATTAATATCATTGTGTAGTTGCCTTTAACGGTTCAGGAACTGTGATTGTGAGCACAACCTATTCCTGCCATTTGCCATCATCTTTCAAACCCCTGCCCCACCTCATTAGTCTCTGGCAAACTTAGTACTGGAAGAGGTAATAATCTCAAATTACTGCTCACAGGACACTGATAAACAACAGAACCCAAAGAAAAATTGAAAGGTTTTTGCTTCCTTACACCACTGAGCATGTTTCTTATATATGCTTGTAGTATATTTTGCCTGCAGAATTTCAGCACAGACCAACCCTGGCATTACTAGTAATGCATAACTGAGATCGCTCGTGCACTGAATAAAAGGTATATCCCTCCACAGGTACCATGGTGCCAGTGGCAGCCAAATGTTAGTGAAGATTAAGATGGGCAATTTCCTGTAAGCCTCTGATTTCCCATATTGGCCAAGTATTGTAAGGGAGCTTGTGAGTGTTTTTACAAATAGAAGCAGCAAGTTCACGGCGTCAAGTTTGATGACATCTGCCTTAGAGGAAGAAGTAAAATGAACTCCCTGAGGGACAACTAACAGAATCAATTGCCTGCAGAAGTTTAGCCACTGGGGTTCTTATGCCCCTGAAGCATGAGACCTTATAACCCTTATTAATGTTTTTTTACTCTGTTGGCCTGCATAGAGGTTGTGGCAGCAAGCTCCATGAACTGCCTGCATATTGGTTTAAAGCACTGATGCATTTCATTAGCGCGTTACTTCTGGGTTCCAAAAGAAGCCAAGTAGCATGGTGTTTGGTTGGTAATTTTCTCAAATCACAGTAAAGTTTTGGCTTGGAACAAGTTGAACCTTGGTTCAAACCAGCTTAATTTAACAAATGCCAGTTAATTCATTTAGGCCCTTGAGGTACAGCTAAAATGCCTGTGTCTGTTTTGCGATATGGAGTGTATGTGCTCTATGTGCCAGTGAAATTGCTTTCTCTGTTAGAAGTACAAATGTGCTTTACGCTTTGCACCACTGTTTTCTCTTCATTGTTGCTGGTTTTTATTTGCAGCAGTGCCTGCAGCAGTGCTGCCTTGGGCTGCAAGTAGTATCAGAGCTTCAAATGAATTAGTCATTTTAAGTCTTGTGGGGTTTTGTTCTTTTTGTTTTCCAAGAGCAGGACATCACTTCCCTTTGCTGTGGTTGAAATCCAGTTCCTTGATTGCTGTGCATTTTACGTATGTAGCCAAGCTGTGTGAAAACTAGAATTTCTGCTGTGCAAAAGAAAATAATCATGAGTGACCGTTTAAATATATCAGTAAATCTAATTTGGAAAGAAAAGTTGGGAAGAAGGAATTTTTTAAAATCTGTTTTAATAGAGCCAAAATGGCATTTCTTGCAAAATGTTGTTGCTGGGACCTTAGCAATATGTTGGGGAGATTGCCAGGGATCTTGAGGAGGGCAGCTGTGTGGGTGAACAGGCAGAAGACCACAGGTTTCCTCTGCCATGTTTCTCGTGAAAGTGGGGATTCTGTCAAATTAACTGATGTATAAATTATTCACTGAAATGTCGTACCCCAATTCTGAATCTCAGTGTAATTTTCACTTCTTTTTTTTTTTTTTCCCTGGCCTTAAACAGGAACTTTCAGGTTTTTAAACCAAGTTAGCACCTTGCAGCTGCCAATGCCAGCATATATAGGGACCCTACATTTAACTGCCTGATAGTTTTCATCAGGAATGCTCAGCTGTTTCTGGAAACTGGGCATCTGTAACTTGTGTGAAGTTGGGCAAACTTCCGAAATCTGCTAGTTGTTTGGGAAGATTTAGACTGGAGAGTCCTGCTTTTTTGTCCCGTCATGTGAGTGTGAGGTGCCAACGATGTTAGCCTGTCACACGCTACAGAAGGAAAGAGAGGTATGCCGTGCGACAAACTACAGTTGTGCACAGATGGAAAAAAAAAATCTATGCTTCTCACCTAGCAGCTTAAGGATTTTCGATTCAGTGCTGCTGCTTGAGTCTTTGGAGAACAAAATAATGCTTCAAATTGAGTTACTGTAAACTGCTGTGGCATGCAGCAACCTGTAGAAATGCTCTCTCTGAGCTCTTGAGACATGCTGCAGTCATTTCTAGAAACAGGAGAAAATCAATACTTTACAGGGAGTGAATGGTTATTCTTACTTAAAAAAAGAAGTGGTGGGTTATCTAAGATGGGCAGTACCCTGTTTTGTTATGACGTTAGTGGTTTAAGATCTTGGGCTACTGTTACATCTGCAGATTGAGGGTTGGCTTTGTGAAACATTTAAGAGAGCAGCAGGAGGGAAGTGCAAGGTTTTTAGTCAGTATCCAGAATTGTAACTAAGATCCATCTGTCCTAATTATGTTGAAATGAGGGGCATCTTCTTCCCATGCCATATTCTGTCCCATTTAATTCAGCGACAAAGCTGTTACATGTTGGACTGGCTTTCAGTATCACATATGAAAGTACATATAAACAGGAGGAGGACTGTTTGCAAGTCAATACAGTGGTGACAAATGAGGAGATTGCACACCACCTGGCTGTAGGTTTTACTGAAATCCTTGCTGGTTCAAATCAGGTGCAGTCTCCCCATGGACTTAACTTGGGCCAGACTTCCTCCTGCAATGTTTTGGGCAAAGGTCACTACCCAGCTCTGCTACTTCTGAACCATGTCTTCTCGAATTCCTGTCTACCATCTACCTGAATAGAACAAGTAAATACGTGTGCTACCACTGACTGCAGCAGCTGCAGAACCTGGGAGGCTTTACGTATAATCTCGTATATACCACTGTATCCATTACAACAGGACTGCTTTTGAAATCTAAGCTAGTACCTCCTGTGCTCTGTCATCTCCAGGTTCCTTACGTCAGACCCCCTGGCATAACATATCTGTGGGTTTTCATTCCCTGTACTCTCATGCTCTTAAAAGCCAGATTCTAAGAGCTTAGATGCGCATTCACTAATCTTAAATTACCAGCACTGTTTGCTCTTACTCTGATACTGCCTCTGCACTGGAAGTGAGCCCCCTCTAGTCTGTCCAAGAGGCAGAAAATACAAAAGTTGTTCTGGTTGCTTCAGTTCAAAGTCTGAAGGCATAATGTTTGCAGCAGGAGGAGGTTTTTCTTCTGTTCCTCCAGGGCATTGGGCTTTTAAGGAAACAGAGGGCCATTAACAAGCATTTTGGAATAAGGTGTAGTTCATTGATCCCCTGTCCCTGGAACTCAGTAAGAGTCAGGAGCTCCCAGTTTTAGGTCCAGCTGTGCTGTGTGTTAAATGCGTCATAGTCTAGAGATACTTTTGCCAAGGCCAGGTAAGCAGATACCTAAGGAACGAGATTTATTTAAAGGGAGTAAATCAGAAATGTAGAGCTTAACCATAGCAGCAGTATGCATATGCTGTGGTCTGTCCTAGCTTTTATCACTTCCAGTTTTCCAATTTGATTCTCTCATGTTTTGGGCTTATTGTCCCCTTGAAGGTCACCTGCTTCTACCTTTGGGAACGTGTTTGATGTTTCACCAGAGACATCCAATGACTTCTTATTGTTCCAAACGAAGACACTTACCTGCCTGCTTTACTAAACATATGTTTCAGTGCAGGTGGCTTAGCCCACTGGGATATTGCAATGTTAAATCACTGTGATAGCTGACAGAATGAGTCTCTCATCTTCCATTTTGTGTGAGATTTTGCTTTGGTTTTGGGGTTTTTTTTGCAAGAATAAACATAAGTAACTTCTGGTGCAAGACTGTTGATATCAGAGCTACTGAAGCATTTTGCTTTAGGAACTTTTGGACCTTGCTTTCTTAGGTGGTTTTCCCCTCTTACCTGTTGTTCTTGGGTTTTTGGGGGGTACATTGGAGGCAGAGGAGGAGGGGGGAATTCTTCCATTTGCTATCTACTAATTTTAAGATTTTATACTGCCACCTGTTGCAGAAGGATTGGAGGAATAAGTAAAATAAGAATATAAGTATCGATATAAAACAAGTAACAGTAGCAAAATCTCTAGAAGATGCTTGCAGGGGAGTTTTGAGGAGGGGTGGTATAGATTTTGCACTAAGAAGGAAGAGATTATTCTCTCAGCAGTACTTAGATTGGGAAGCTTTCCTAAAGTAGTAGTTTTGCATTGCTTCTTGGAATAGCCAAGACTGTATTACAAAGGTTTTTTTTCAGAAATACCAGCCACTTTATTTCTTAAAGTGCTGACAAATTATTTGATCCATTTCATGCACTACACTTTTTTTATAGGAAGGAATTTAGCTCAACTTCAGGATTAGTTTGTGAAAAGGTAATTCAGACCTTGTGCCTGGCTAAACTAATGTGTTTCCTTGTATTTCTGGTGGGTGAACTTCTCCGGTAACAGTAATGGTAGAACTGCTAGCCTCTCTCGTCCAGACACATGCAGACCATCATTTCTAGACCAGATCTGCTTAGGCAACAGCTCCAAATTCCAAGAAGTAGATCAAGCTAATGTTCTGTCTGAGCTAATTAGTACCATCACTGAAAGAGTCTGGATGTGTTGTATTGCATTAGTGGAAGCTGGGGGGAAAAGTGGTGCCCTTTGAGAAAGCCATAAGGAGGGCTGGCTGGCTCAACATTATTTGTAGAAATAATGTTCTTTAGATGTATTTCAAGTCTTTTGTCTTTAATGGCAGTAGAATTAACTAACGGAGTTTATTAGATTGTGTATATTAGCTTGTTAATAACTATGAATGATAAATCATGTAATGTGCACTAAAAATGGTTAGTCCACTTATTTACCATCTTAGTTTTGATTACATATGAAATATTTCCTTATATACTAGCAAATATGTTAGGAGGGTATTACAAGAGCATTGTGGTCTTGCCACTGCGCTGGCCCTACTAATGAATCTTTAAGGAAAAGAACAGCATTTTCAGCATCATGTAGTCAAATTAAAAAATCAGATTTTTGAGGCACAAATTAGCAAAGCCCTGTTCTAGAAATCTATCTGTACAGGGCTAGTGCTTCCAGTTGATGAAAATGGCTGTAATAAGGATGCGTTGATTTACACCCACAGATCGGGCCTAGAACATGCAGAGCTAAATGCTTGTTTTACAGGCCTCAGTTAGGTGTTTTGCCATCTGAAGCTTAACTTGAATCTCTTGTGAGCAAATAATTATTCAAAATACAATTAGTTTATTGTTATGTTTTAATCACTGAGAAGATGGTGTGTTTACAGGTTTTTATCTAATTAACAGCTACTTTCCCATATAAAATAAATTCAATAATCAAGTGTCTGTAGAAACTGAAAGGGCTAAAATTCACTAATGAGCATGCACTTCAACAGCCCAGAAAGCAGAGCCCAAAACTGGGTTGGCTGTGTTGCATTCTACTCTACTCTGTGATCTTTGATTTTCTGAGCCTTAGAAAAAGTAAAGCTATGGTCATAGTTGTGATAGCTTTCAGGGGATGTAGATGAAAAGCTGTCAAATACTGAGACACATTGCGCTTTGAGTCTTTTAAAAGAATTCTATGAGTATTTGTTCTAGGTAAAACCCTGGAGACCAGGTTCTTCTCTTGGTCCGACAAGAAAGAGTGAATAAAGAGCAGAACAGCTTCTTGATCTTTGGATGTTCAGATCATGCTTTGTATATGTCCTCATTTCAGATCACTGGTTATTCACAACATGTGGTGCAAGTGGACCCTATGGCCCCACACAGAGCCAATGCAATGATGCCTACAGGAACTCCAACCTCAGTGTGATTGTAGGATCTGAAGGGATTCTCCAAGGCATTCAGATCTGGAGAGTACCAGCAACCAACACATACAGGTAAGGGGACCGTCTATGATTGTCATGATGTATCTTTGCATTTGAAACTTATCCAAGCTGCAGATACATGCTAGGCATATATGAAGTATTATATTCAGAAGTTTGGCCAGATCTAACTGGGTTTTACTTCTCCTTGTTCCTGTGATTTCCAACCTTTTCAGTCTCAGATTTGTTTTCTGGAAGATGCAGTTTTTTAGTGGAAGAGAGAAGAAAGAGAAGCAACCATCTGAGGTAGACAAATCTTTAGCCTAAATGGTTACAGGTTGGGAGAGGTTTATAAGTAGCTGAAAATCAAGTGTTTTGACATCCCTAGGCCAAGAGGCATACATATTCCATATGCCAGCCATTGAATTCTGGGATCAGAATGAGTTTTTCCCACTCTTCACCTGGTATAGGAGGCACAATCATATGTCGGCATTTCTTATAGGACAGCTTGCATCAAGCTCTGCTCAGCATCTTGACTTTTTTGAATCTAGGCATGGTAAGTTAAGCCTGTAAGCCTGGCTCACCACTGTAGAATTGATTTTGGAAGCCAGCCACCTAGATCTTAGGCTCTGTGATACAGAGGGTTCTAACGCTTAAATCCCTCTGTGGAATTATTTTCAAAGGGAGATGATCAGATACAGTTCAGTGCTACTTAATCAGATTTTTACCAATCATTTTTTCTTTTTGCTCTTGCTGGGGAAAGAAGTACAATCAAAGTTTAGTTCACTGTATCTGAATGGTAACATCAGGCCATTAAGCAGAACTATCTGTTTGAATCAACGACTGTCTAGTGGTGGTTTTTTATGCAACATTCCCTATTGAAACCAATGATGGTACCATGGATTTCAAAGCAGAAGATTCCACTGAAGGCTTTGAACAAATTTCAGTTAAAACTTACTGGTACCTTCTTTTTTTTCTTTTTATTGAAAAAGAATGTTAATATTGAGGATAGATGTCAGTCTCTAACAGAAGTCTACTGCAAAGCAATTTTAAGAAACTGGCTGGGCTAGGCTAGGCGCAAGTTCTGCCTCAGTGCCTATTACCACAAGGATTGATGGTAATGAAAAAAGCATTAATGATGTTTTACTCAGCTATCAAAAATGAGTTGCCTGAGGTGAATAGAATTTTTCAGGACAGGCATTCAGTAAATATGGTTATAAAGTATAGCCCAAAAGAGAAGAGGCAATAAACTTTGAACATTGTCATTTCTTTAATATCACAGCCCAAGAAGAGCCAGAATTCCAGTGCAACTGTAGGCTGATTTTTGCTACACAATACAAACCACAAGTCCTGCAGGGAGGACCTGTCTATTTAAGTCCTATAAATGACCTAACAGACTTTTAGGTTCTGTATAGATAATAGATGGCTAATGTCATTGGTAACCTATACATAAATGGATGACATTCTCTTCTGCACCTCTTAAGGCTATAGTAGAGAATTCACAGCCTGGGGAAAGGAGGAAGCAATTGTGGGATTAAATTAACTTGACATCTTCCTGATTCTGGGCTGCTGAAGGGGCAGCAGAGTCCCCCAGTATAGCATAGCCCTAGGAAAATGTCAAGTTGCAATATCAATTCTAGGGCTTTCCAGAGTCTAGACCCACTGCCTGTATTTAGCTCTCCCCTGCAGGTCTGCTGCACTGTGGATCCTCTAAGTTAGTCTGATAGCCTTCTCCAGTATACCTGACCCAGAGATAAAATCGTCCAGCTAGCTGTTGGGCTCTTAAGAAAGCTGTTGTTATGCCATATCGGTGCATTTTACACTGTGTAATGTAGAGCAGTGAGTTACTTTCCTGATAATTGCATAAAAAGGATATAGATAGTGTGAACACAAGGTAGAATATACTTTACTAAAATGCAAAGACAGAAAGCTCAACTTTGCACAAAACTCTACTAACACAAGCTAACCACACCCAGAAAACCCCACCATCTATTAAGGTCTGGGTAGGCTGCCACACACTGTAGGTGGCTTCATATGAAGACTGGAGTCCTACATGCTGCAATGCTGATATGGACAAAATCATCTGGTTTGCTCCCACGGGGCTGCACATTGTATAACAATAATGTTAGGCAATATAAAGGATTATTTTTCTTTTCAGATTTCCTTCTAAGCATTCAGAAGGTCTTGTCATTCCATATCTAGGCCTATGATCAAGTATGAAAGAAGTGAACTGTAATAAATTACATGTTACCATCCATTATACAAATTCTTTCCATTTTTAAAGCAAGAGTCTTTGGTCCATTTTGCCGAGTGCCCCATTTGTTGTCACTTCCACTGTCCTCTCTTTTCTCTGGTCCCTTCTTGTAAGGTAGCACCAGAACACAGCACAGTAGAATGCAAAAAGGTATCCTTCTAAGTTGGCCAGCCTAGGCCCTGCATTTTCTCATATTCTCAAAACTAGCTCCGGTGTTTCTTATGACCTGTCTACCTAGAGGTGGATTTTTTTCTCCAGCCCTGGTTTGCACAGCCAGTGCACTCTGCTCATCCTGATCCTTCCTGAAGATGTGTTTTTCTTTTTCAGTTCCTACAAGTATCATAGTAAAAGAAAAGAAGGAAGACAGTGGAAGGTATTCTGTGTTCTGGTTATATCTGCTCAGGGTGGTCTGAATCTTTCTTCAGGGCCAATGTGGTTAAATGGATTCCTCCTGTAAAAGAAAGTTGTGCCTAAGGAAAGGGAACCTGTTGAAACTTGAAGTCAAGATAACCTGTCTGTTTAAATAGTGACACCCATTTTGAATAGGGAATGACTGTCACCCGAATCTACTGGTTTTTATTTGTCTGCAGCCTTTGAAAGAGGCCAAAATGGGTTCTCCTGAACTTCCTGACATCATTGCTTGTATGAAAAATCTGTTCATACACAGAAAAATGTGGCCCCTAATTGCAGCCGATTAGCCCTGCCAGTTTGCTGTGCCTGATAGTGCACCTCATTAGTCATTACAAAATTCTACAGCAAATCAACTCAGTCTTGAGATTTATGCAGCATCTGTTCGGGGTAGCCCAGTGCTGTGTCCATCACTTTTTCAGCTGGCTCCAGTGCAGCCTTACTGAGGACTGATTGCTTTGGTTATCAGCAGTGGCATGAACATAATCGTGTCACATTGCGAGGATCTAATGTGCTTTATGAGGCACTTGATGCTCCATAGTTGCTTCGACATCAGAACTGCTCCATGCTGGCTGCCTCAGAGCAGTATCACATGGTGAGTTCCTCATGCTAATTGTTAAGGCAGGTTGCTGGCTTAAAGTGAGCCAGCTGCCCAACCACCAGTTCAGGGTGCTCATGCAGAATGGGCACTGCTGGTTCATTCTGCTTGTAGCTTGTTTGCTACAAGCAAACATGCAGGACTGTGCTGGGCAAAGACCAACCAGGTGCTAGAGGAAAGGAGGAGTTAAAGCAGAGTACCTATACTGTAACTGGTAGGAAGCCAAGAGGAAGTTTTGTGTTCTCAGCCCTGCAGTCACTGTTTACGTGCTCCAGGTTGAATTTTGGTCTCATGGATATAGCTGCAAAGCTAGTATTGTCAGTGGAGAATCACCTGCTTATTTCAGATCTACATTGAGCTTGCTGTACCACCACTCACTTGCTCAGAAAGTTAACTATCTTTTGTTGCAGCAGAAGTGTGTATTTTATCATTATTTTTATACAGTGCTTTGAAACACTTTGATAAAAGCTGCTTCAAGGATGTAAATTGTTTATGTACTTAGAAAGGGAGAGGGAGGAGCTGAGCAATATACAGTGTTACAGCCAAATCTTTGGGTACATCAACAACAGTAAGGACCTCTGAATCTTGGCTGCTTGAAATAGAAGTCCCTTAATTGAGCCTTAATTGAGACTGCAGCAGCTTGTGTATGCAGCCTAGCCGCTCCTGGCTGGAGACAGTGAGATGTTCATGGTGGCTGTGAGTTTAGCCAGGGGGCTTTTGCCTTCCTTGTTTACTGCAGGTAGTGCTGTGTCCATCAACTTGTCTATTCACAGGACCAGAGGAATATAGGAGAGCTGTTTCCCATCTGATCCATGCTACCAGGACCAGTTATGCTGTCTGCTTTCTCAAATCTCCCCCTGTCAATCTCGTGCTTAATGTTCTCTTTAGCCATATGTGCTGTACTTACCAGTTCTCCTGCTTCTATTCTTTCTCTTCCTTGCTGCAAACCTCTTAAGGGTAAGCCTTCTGGGAAACAAGATGTGTTTCATATATTAAAGTTTGAAACTACAGGGACTTGCTCACTCTGTCCTCAGCAACTGTTTACCGAAGAATAAATGTGAAAGAAGCTGTTTTGTAGCTACCCAAGTTCATAGGTCCATGTAGAGCAGAGAACCTCAGTCTTCAGGCTTTGGGTTTAGATTGTTTAAAGTGTCAGATCTTCAGGGCACAGCCCTGTGACACTGTGTGCAAAACACTCAGTGCCCAGAAGTGGTTTGCACTACCTTCCACCTGTCTGGGGCAACTCAGGTGCCAGGCTCTTGTTTTCTTTTTCCTGCAGCATCTCAGGCTATGGAGCTGCTGGTGGGAAAGGAGGGAAGAACACCATGGTGCGGTCCCACGGTGTGTCTGTGCTGGGAATTTTTGACCTCCAGAAGGATGATACTTTGTATATCTTGGTGGGACAGCAAGGAGAAGATGCTTGTCCTAGTGTAAGTGATTGCCTGCCCTTTTTGTTTTGCCTTAATCCTTTCTACAAATCCATGGAGTTTTGTCTGTTTACAGAGAAAACCATTGTTCTTGAGGGGTTTTGGGTTATATGGTTCAAGGGATAGCTACCATTTTACTGGGAGGGTATGAGCGTAAAAAGATGAAGTCCTATGTCACTGTGCTTCACTCCCTCTTCAAAATTCAGGCCCCATTGATATTACAGTACAGGTTCCTGACTGATCTGCATATCTCAGAGCATCTGTGTGGGTTTTCGGAGAGAAAAGACAACCCTGCCTTCCTTTCCTCTGGAGATCAGTCTTCAAGGCTGACTTCACAAGGCTTTGTCTTTGCTCTGCTGTTGAGCCCAGGCCTGCCATTATCATAGCACTCTGCAACTCTGGAGCCACCCACCTCACAGGGCCTGTTTGGTTATTCTCTGTATGAGAATGGGAGCAGCAAATTAATCACTGCTGAGTCAGTCCTGATTTTTGTGTTACTAACGAATCGTTGCTGGAAATGCCTTGACAGGATGGTGCAACTTCCACCATTTGCAGGCACAATAATCTATTCATCATTTAGTATTCTTTGGAGGATGAGGGAATAGGAGATTCTTATGGAGGAAACTAAGCATTATCTGATGAAATTTCACCTACAGGTTTGAGCTGGACATTTAAATGCTCTGTATTTCTCAGCTGTTAATGGCTGGCATCCAAGAGATGAAAGCTTAGCAGTCTGTTACAGCAGAAAAAGGTTGAAGGATGTAGACAAGAAAGAGGGGTTCTCAAGGCTGGGTGCTGAAGTAAATAATGTTAAAACTGGAATTATACATATCTACAAACAAACCATTAGTATGAAGCCTCTTTGAAATGAGAAATGCCCTAACTCAAACTTCCATCTAACGTCTATAACTAGGACATTCCAGCTGAGTGTAATATATGGACTCATTAAATTGCAGGCCACTGTAATCTTAGTGAGAATTTATTGAGTGCTAATGTAATTCTTTCATTGAAGCAAAGAGATTGCATTGACTTGTAGAAGGGACTTTTACTAGATTGGATTGTAATCAGTTATGTCTTTGCCATGAAGGATTTTTTTTTTTTTAATTCAATTGTAATCTAGTGGTTCCTTTGGGTCATTGACTTTGTCATTTTATTAATCATCCCCACCCAACTCCAAATCAATTAAGGAGAGGGAAGACTAGGGAAAGAAGGATTGTTTAGTTCCATAGGCAAGTCTGCACACACAAAATGGATGCCATTCATTCTCTGGCACAACCTAGGACACATTTTGTGGTCAACAGAATAATTTGTAACTTGAGGATGTCTTTATCATGTTCCTCTCCCGAAAGAAAACACATACATGAAAGTAGAAGGAAGCAGAAGGTCAATCCTACTGTAACAACTCTTTGTGCATTTTTCCCTTAAAGTGGTGTTGACTTAGTGAGTTCAGTGTGCGTAACAAGATAGTGTTACTGAGATGAAACGTGTAAAGTAAAATAAGCTAGAAGCAAAGCTTGCAACTTGCAAATACTCACAGCAGAGTCCTGCTTGTCATGCAATTTAGTGTTCCAATTTAAAGTTGAAACAACAGTTACCTCTCTTAGGTCATAGTCCAGAAGTACTTACAAATATTGGTTTAATGTTGTGTTGACATCAATTAGTGAATTCAGTTAGTTGCCTGATACAGAAGGTTCATTATATTTGGTCCTAATTGGTGGAAAGGAAAAAAATGCGAAGTAGGAAATACGGAGGCTTTTTAGTGAGGTATTTTCTTTAACAGGTCAACATTCAATAAAAGGTGGGATTGTGGCTGTTTTGGTAGGCTTTGAACTAGCTAGCACTGGTAATTACAGTAAAATTGCTGCTACAGCATAAGCATCAGATCAACATCAAAGCTTGCTTGGAAGTCTAGCTAAGTATTAGGTGGCTAGTCTATGCTGAGCTCATTGCTACTGCCCATGCTTCAACTACCAAGATTAAAGCTAGCTCCGATATATCTACGTGAGCCACCAATACACCTTAGTTATGGATAGATGCATGTTGGCTGCCTGGTCGCAGCCAGTGGGGCACTGGAAGAGGAGTAAAGAAATTTGGGTTCTCTCTGTGTCTCCGTGATTTGACTGTTGTGTGACGTGGGGCAAGTTACATCATTGCTGAGTTACTCCCTTCCCCCACTTGTGAAATACAGATAGTTAATGCTGGGAAGTATTTGCAGTAAATTCTGCTACATCTTCTATGTTAAAAGTTTATGGAGCTGTTTTACATGGTAATAGATATCAGCACTGAGCTTGCTTCAAAATAATTCAGTTAAAATAGCAACATATTCTTCTGATGAACATTGAAGCAAAAAGCAAGATTCTTCTACAAGAGCGTTGACTTCCGTCTGCTTGTGTAGTTTCACTGGAGGACAATTTATTGGTTTGGGATGGTGAAGGGTCCACGAGGCCTGTGTGTGTAGAAGGGCATGGAGATTTCTTACCAGAATTCAGACCTGGTCTTCTGTTACAGACTAATGATGTTATACAGAAAGTCTGCATTGGAGAGAACAATGTGATTGAAGAAGAGATACGTGTGAACAGAAGCGTCAATGAATGGGCAGGAGGAGGTGGAGGTGGGGGAGGTGCAACTTACATATTTAAGGTATGGAAATATAGTCCCTGTGCACCTTCAGCATGAACACATCCTGCCTCTTGCCTCTAGTATTGCAGCCTGAAATATCTGAGAACCCTTTATACATCTCTGGTGAAGGGTCCATAAAGTGAGCTCCGGGTATCCTTCATTTCCAGTTGGTAGCTGTAGCAAGCTGAGTCGGCCCTTCACACTTAGAACTGCTACACAGTATGGCCACATGTGCTTCGGTGGCTTGGAGTTTCCTTTGCAAACATAATAGTTTGAACTGGGTTTTTTTCAATGCAAGCTGAGATGCTGAAGCATAATTCTACACCAAAGGGCAAATTCCATGGGACCTTATTCAAATCTGTCATTGTAGAACATTAGACTTCAGCTACACAAATGTGTAGCCAAATGGCCTATATGGTGCAATGACAAGAAAAGCTGAGGATAGCCTGTATGTTTTCTGTTGGCAACCCTATAGGTAGAGACCACTGATCTTTTCTGTCAGGTACTAGCTGAGACAGTACTCATTCCAAACTCTGGTTTCAGGCATTAACAGTATGTTTAGATCACCCAGCTTCTACATAATTCTGCATAACTCTGCATGCTCAGACAGTTTCCAGTGTAGCAGTCCTTTACCAGTGGAGACACTATATTGCACTATATAGAGCAATGCTCCTTAGCTGTTTCATTTGATGAAAGTCATCACATGGTAACATTACAAGCTTTCTAAGAGCCATCAGCACTGTAGGTACAATGCCACTGTCCTCTGTTGCGGAACTTGGTAGGTCTAGTGCTTTTCATTAATCTTTTGGATGTGGGTGCATAAATAATACAATGGTAATTTGTAGTGCTGAGCAGTCATAGAATCATAGAATCGTTTAGGTTGGAAAAGACCTTCAAGATCATCCAGTCCAACCACCAACCCAGCATTACCAAGTCCACCATCAAACCAATCAAGGGTAGAGTAGCAACCCCACGCCTCCTGGCTTGGTGGCCAGATCATTTATAATGAAAGTAAAAAATAGGAATCACCAAGATTGGAAAGGACCTCTAAGATCATCATTCCAATCATCAACCCAAACCCCCCATGCCCACTAAACCACGTCACAAAGTGCCATGTCTACCCATTTTTTGAACTCTTCCAGGGATGGTGACTCCACCACCTCTCTGGGCAGCCTGTTCCAGTGCTTGACTACCCTTTCCATGAAGAAATTTTTCCTAATATCCAATCAGTCCTAGATGCTTGCTTAGTGCAACATGCAGTAACTAGCTGCATGTGGTTGAACTTCCATTTCCGTGTCTGACTCAGAATACTGCCTTTATTTCTGAATTTGTTAAGATGGAGAACGGAGAACCGGTCCCCTTGATAATTGCAGCAGGAGGTGGTGGCAGGGCCTACAGGGCCAAAACAGACACATTTCATCCAGAAAGGCTGGAGAATGATTCCTCTATTCCAGGGTTGAATGGAAATTCAGGAGCTGCAGGTAAGGACAGTTTATTCTTTTTAAGAAAACCTTTGTGAATATGTGGTACTCCCAGATACCTCCTCACAAGGAAGTGAGGTGAAACTCATGAAAACACAGTTCAAGGGAACATGGAAGTATAACAGATGCATATAGGATGTACCCACAGTGCAGGATACTTGGCCTAAATAAGGGTATCGCAGATGGTATAGCCATAGCGATGGCAACATTCTCCCAAAATATTGTAGTATGTCTATAAGCAAAGTTGTTTGATTTTTTGATGTGGGAGTTTGCAGTGCCGGTGTGGCCATCCTGCTCCCTGCACTGTTTTGTGCTGTGTAGACATACTCACAGTTTCCCTGGCTAATGCAGAAAGAGCATAATTGCACCCTGGCTAGAAGTCTCTGTGAAGAGACCTTGGACTGAACAACCAGCAGAGCTGAAAGTGAGTCACTGGTGAGTATGCTGTATTTAGAGCGGGGCTGGGACATCTTTTCACATCCCTTTCAATAAGTTCCTTTTGTTCCACTTCAGAACCGACATGGGGTTTTTTCAGAAGTATTTTTTGCAAAGAGAAGGGGAAGGCTCTGTAAGCCAGAAACAAGTAGTTGGGGAGTAGGCAGGGCTATCTTTTTACATTTTCCATAGAAAATACTTGTCCTTGTATGGTAGGTGAAAAGAGGTGCAGATGATTAACATGGTCAAAAGCCCTACAGAAAGGTCACTGTAGTACGGTGTAGTAAGCACATCCCCTCTTCAAACCAAGTGTCCTGGTTTCAGCTGGGATAGAGTTAATTTTCTTCCTAGTAGCAGGCATAGTGCTGTGGTTTGGATTTAGTAGGAGAAGAATGTTGATAACACACTGATGTTTTTAGTTGTTGCTAAGTACTGCTTATGCTAGTCAAGGACTTTTCAGCTTCCCATGCTCTGCCAGGTGCACAAGAAACTGGGAGGGGGCACAGACAGAATAGTTGATCCAAACTGACCAAAGGGTTATTCCATACCATGTGATGTCATGCTCAGTATAGAAACTGGGGGGGGTTGGCCGGGGAGGGGCGATCGCTGCTCGGGAACTGTCTGGGTATCGGTCGGCGGGTGGTGAGCAATTGCATTGTGCATCACTTGCTTTGTATATTATTATTACTACTATTATTATTATATTGTTATTATTATTATTTTACTTTATTTTATTTCAATTATTAAACAGTTCTTATCTCAACCCAGGAGTGTTTCTCACTCTTACTCCTCTGATTCTCTCCCCCATCCCATTGGGGTAGGGGGAGTGAGCGAGCGGCTGCATGGTGCTTAGTTGCTGGCTGGGGCTAAACCACGACACCAAGGCAGATTTTTACTTCAGCTGAGGTGTTTTGAAGGAGTGCTTGTTCTGCAGATCCCTGCAGTGTTTTTTACACAACAGTAACCCCTACCTGTGCCTTTTCTCTTCTCTTAACTGCAGGTGGTGGAGGTGGCTGGAATGATAACACTTCCTTCCTGTGGTCAGGAAAATCCTTGCTGGAAGGTGCTACTGGAGGAAGATCCTGCCCCCAGGCCATGAAGAAGTGGGGGTGGGAGACAAGAGGGGGTTTCGGAGGGGGTGGAGGGGGGTGCTCCTCAGGTGGAGGAGGCGGAGGATATATAGGTAAAGTGGCTTCGTGTTCAAGGTGTCCCTTCCCCTCCTTTAGTGCTAATGATCAGCAAAATGCTGATAGATAATTCTCCTGTAGCTAGCATATTTTACTGTTATGTACTAGTATGTCTGTGTGTTGCCTTTTTAGCACTAGATGAATGTATGGCATTTAGTCTTTGAGCACATAGCCAAATGTCAGTCCTTCAGCTGTAATCCTGGCTTTGCACTCTGCAAAATGTGCCATCGAGATCCTGCTGTGATTCTTGAGCCTTCCATTTTGGGGCTATAGTGCTGAAGAATGAGGAGCCACAGGCTATGTGCTCCCATTGCCAGCACCTGTGTTTTGAGGACTTTGGTCCTGGAGACTGGCAGCCAGGCTTTATGCCAGGGAAAGACGCAGCTTCTTCTACCCTGCCCTGCTGTGGGTGGGCCTTGGTCCTGTGCAGGTGGTCTCTGGGGGCAGAGACTCAGGCTGCCAGCCAGGACCCGTCTTAATAATGACGGTGGTGTTGACTTCAGTCAACAAGGAGCTGATTTCATGTGCTGCGGGTCTCAGGACAGCTGTCAGATGGCATTATGTTGATTATAACTGGTGTGGACCAGATTCAAGATCTCTACTAACCCGTAGTCTCCTGGGCCACATAGTTTCTTCAGCCATCTGCACTGTGGTGGACTTTTTAACCCTTGGTTCTCCACAGCTTGAATCAAGTGTATGACAGACTAGAAATCCTGAGAGGAAGTAATGAGTTTAAATGATTAAGTGCATGTTTTGTACCAATGTTACTGTGTAATGCTTCTTTTTCCAACAGAATGCCTCACATGACATAATTCTAATTTCACTGAAGGTGGTTAAAGAGGAAAAGCCATTTTTGGGTGGGGTGGGGGAATCTTTGCATGCTTGTAATACAAAATACATGGCCCGTACTATGCTTCTAATATGTTCTATGTATTGCCCATACTTTGCTCCTGATATGTTCTATATGACCAAGCACAAATGAGCAACTAGACCAGCCGGGTTAGCTCAGTTGGTTAGAACACGGTGCTAATAACGCCAAGTTCACAGGTTCAATCCCTGCTTACTGCAGGGGGGTTGGGCTCGATGATCTCTCAAGGTCCCTTCCAACCCAAAGCATTCTATGATTCTATGAACTTGTGAATTCCTTCAGTCCCCACTCCTGGTGGACCACCCTGCTTTCAGGGTGCAAAGGAGAGGAAGGATATCAGATTATTCATTCCCTCTGCTGACACAGTAGATACCTTGATCAGCGAGGGTACTGAACTTAGCCCTTCAGTACTGGTGTTTTCCAGTCTGTTGGCTACATTAATTTTAAGAAGGGCTTATATGTTTCACGGCATCCAAATGGTTAAAGATGAAGTTTGTGCCTTAGTTTGCAACAGTCTGCCTAAAACAGAGCTAAGAAATTGATTGTCACAAGCTGCTGCTATTAAATTGAAGTTCTAGAGATAAAAGACCAGTGGTTCATGCCACAACTCACTAAGTGTTCCCTATATGTTAAATACTATGATTTATTCTCTTTTCTCATTTGGATGCCTCCCTAAATATGCTGAAGTCATGCATGTTGCAATGCTTATCTGTATTTTAGTGCCAATGAGCCTCAGTCTGTTAAGGTAACTTCTGGTTTGACATAGGTGGCAATGCTGCAGTGGACAATGACCCAGAGATGGATGGGGAGGATGGTGTGTCCTTTATTAATCCAATTGGTACTTTATACACTCCAGCACTTAAAGGTATTCATGTTGGTCAGAAGTCTTCTACTGGGTTTATTTCATGTTAAGAATAGCTTGCATCTGTAGGACACTTTACAACCCTTTGGTACAGCTTAGTGTCATCATGAATATGAGGAGGCAGACAGATAGCATAATAAAGTCCAATGGAGAATGAACACAAGTAGCAGGAAGAAAGCAGGTGGAGAGAACATCAAGGCTATTAGAAAACACTTCCCAACAATATAGTCTACCAGCCTGTAGAATAATTTTGGCCAAGAAAAGTGGTAACAGAACCTCATAGTTCAGGTAATTTAGGAAAGAAACAGATGAAGCACCTCACTATTCACTAACAAACATGTTCCTTAGAGTATCCCTCAGCAAAGTATCCAGGTTGGACCAGGGAGTTTCTAGAGAAAACAGTGCAGTGCTGCCCAGTGGTGCACGGGAGTGATAAATACTGCCACTCCAACCTGTGTTTGCCCAGAAGTCAGTGTCTTGAATATGTTCGCGACGTGTTCAGAAAATACAAAAATATCTATTTGCTCAAAAAAATGTTTGCTTTAGAACAGCCAGAAGTATTTTCAAATACAGATGGACTCTGGCCTGATAGATTCAGCCAGAAAATTTTGAAAACATTGCAGTGTTTGATTTCAGAGGGAGTAAAGGCCAGGAAAGAAAAGGGTGAGCCCTACAGACTGCTGAAAGGGCATGTTTCCCTTAGCCTCAGCAGCAGCCTGCTTGCTAACCTGGTAGGACTATCTGCTCAAAGAGAGCCAGTGCACCTCAACTGCAGCGGGACTGATTTAGCTGGATGTTATTTTCTACATGAGAAAAGGTCAGGAGCTATGGAAGGTGGGGAGAAATTGGTTTCTTAGATGGGGCCCACCCTGCCATCTGGCAACCATGACCACCATGTCCCCTGTTTCTGTCAGTACCCAAGACAATGATATAAATGATCTTTACAGTAGTTAACTCAGCTTCTTTCATCCACTCCCTAGTGACAGAGGGGCACGGAGAGGTGGATATTAGGCTGCATCTTAACTGCAGTCACTGTGAGATGGATGAGTGCCGTGTTGATCTTGAGACTCAAAAAGTCATTTGCTTTTGTGAGCCAGGCACAGAGTTGGCTGAGGATGGTGTGTCTTGCATAGGTAAGTGGATGTATGGGGTAGGCTGCTAGCATGTGAAACACAAAATGCATGGCAAAAATCTGTAGTTTGGACTGTAAGACACCCTGAAAGTGTTATCTAGTCTTTCTTAAAACTGGCTTCTGTTGAATGTTACCTTCTTTCCTGGTGGTATATGCTGCAGAGTTATTTTGCTAGGATATAGACATATCAGTGCTGAGGAATGGTGCACAGAGCTGCATTGCTGGTTTGCTTTACAGTATATGTTTGGCACACTGGGTGGCACTGAGGAGAGTCAAATTTTGTGCCTGGTTGTTCTGATGCTCACATTCTGCTCTGAAATCATGAAAGTTTACTCACTGAAGGAATTTTCCACCTAAACTTAAATTCCAGGTCAGTCCTCTTAAGAAGCAAAAAAATGTACAAGGTGAAGAATATAATTCCGTGGATTTGGACATATAAGGTGCAGGTGCAGAATCTATAAGAAATTCTGCATGAGAGATCTCTGAGGAAAACTAAAGATTGTACTTGGCTTACTTGAAAAACCAAGTGTTCAGAGCTCCATTACTAGGTTTCCTTCATATTCTTGCCCAGCAGTTAGAGCAAGTGACTCCAGGGTTTCAGGATCCTGCTCGCAGCTTTGTCACTGGCATGGGAAAATTGTTCTGTATTTTTGTCATTCCCATCTGCAAAAGGGTAAAAAGCATGGTCATTTTGCCAGGGTGAAGTAAACCTTAATAGATGGTCATTGAATGCCTTGTGGTCCCAAGTGAGGATGCAGCTATGGAGTACTTTGTACTATACTTACTGTTATCAGATTTTTCTGCCTGGGTTAGATGCATTTAGGAGATGATGTATTGCAGTCCTCCTTCTGCTTTTGCTGTGATTTGGCATTGATAGCAGCACTTTAACCCTGGCAATGTAATGTTCTTTCCACCTCCCCAACCTCCTGCCCCTGGTTTTTATGGTCTTGTTTTCGTACCCAGGGAGTGCACGTGTTAATTTGTTGATAGCAAACCATCTGTTTTAATGGCTTGATATTAATTGAGGAAAGGGAAACAATGAGGTATTAGAGGTCATATATCCTGAGAACTGATCATGCCAGAGGTTGCACCTACACTATAGGAGCAGCAGATGAGTAAATGGAAGGAAGAGCAGAAAAATCTGTCTGAAAAAAAGTGGCTGCTGGAAGATCATTTCAAACATATAATTCCTTCTTTTCCTGCCTCTGTTACAGCTGAGCCAGTGGTTCATCTCCCTCTCTCCTTGGTCTTGTCTGTAGTGACTTCAGCACTGGTGGCTGCTTTAATTTTGGCTTTTTCAGGAATCATGATAGGTGAGTGTTTCTCCAAAAGATATTTTCATATGAGGGCTGGATCTGAGCCAGGGATAGTTGGGCCCTGGGAAGCGAAAGGATTCAGGTTTTTAGCTACTGCTGTATTTAATGACATCTTCCCACACACACGCCTTAACTTCAGATTTCAGTAGTTGTTTCTAACCACAATGACCAATTTGAGGAGGTTTCGGTTACTGACTGCATCTTGAAAGAGACATTATTGCTTGTGTTCTAGTGTAAAGCTGCCAGAACACAGCTGCCACTGGTTTTGTGAGAGCTGTTGGTGCTTAATGCCTAAAAGCAAGCTTCTTTATTTGTGTGCCTTTATACAGATTTAGCCTCTTAATGTATGACACTTAAGCTTGAAATTCTCACATAGGTTCCCCTTTTACAAACTGCTGCTTAGTAGGATGTGGGCATTCTTGGCATGTTTATTTGAAATTCTAAAAGGTATTTTTCACCCTTTCATTTTCTTATTTGAAATAATTGCTCACCTGCATTCAATTGCAAGCAGAATAGATTTGAATCAAAGAAAAGCACGCAGGGATTCAAACCACAGCTCTGACACCTTTCTTTATCCACACTGTATATAGTCTGAGGGAGGGGAAGGATGTACCCAGAGCAGCAAATGGCAACTATTAAATTAGATTTGCACAGCTGTTTCAGTTTTAAGAATTTCAGGAGTTATCAGTTGCACACAGATGGTCCTACATGTATGATTTCTGGCCTGACAGTACCCCTTTAAAATTACTAATTACTTCTCAGGGAGTGGAAGAGTAATCCTCTTTCCATCCAACTAGCCTATCATTGCCATCTCAGGAAAGAGCAGCGATTTAAAAAATCAAAGCAAAAGCAATGAGGAGGAAAATGGAGGACAGGAAGGGTTTATGGATAGGTCATTACATCTGTCTGCCTTTGCGAGTGCATGTTTACCCCTTAAATTCTTCCCCTGAGCAACATCTGCTGGAGAAGATGCAATAGCTATTACCGTCACAGTCTTTGGGCTCAATCCAGCTCCCACAGAAATCAATGGTAAGGGTAATAGTGATTTAACCTGCTCCTGATTGGCATCTTGCTTTGAAAAAAATACCACAATATCAATTACTATTTCAAGGAATATCCACAGGATGTTTTCTTTTAAAGTGTGATTTCTAATGACATTTCAGAAATATCAGTGAAGTGATTCAAGGAATATAACAGTACCATAAACTGATTTCAAATTTAGTCCAACTCTGTTGTTTAGAAACAGAAGTTTTGCAGAATGAGCTAGTTTTATGTACAATGTATTATTCTGAGGTAACAGTTTAATCTATCCATTTTGAACAATATGATGCAATAATTCATTTCAGATTTTAGTCACTTCTACGTGATTTAGGAAAGTTGGTTATACCCTGACTCCCTCAAGTTTGGAGCTGGACTCATAGTTGGCAGATCCAGTTAAACTAAATAGAACAAAACAAAAACCTCAAAACTGTGAAGTCAGAGATCTCTGCAAGTGAAATACATTTTACTTCTTCCAAACAGTTCATGAGCAAGCCTGTTTCTTCATAAGATGTGTAAATCAGAAGTTCCTGGATAACTTCAGATTCCATTTTCTATCTGTAATTATTTGATGTACAGAAATATGATGGTGTCACTGTCTGGTTTGATTCACTAAAATTTGGCCACACAGCGAAGTCCAGTGAGACGTGCTGCATGGCTGCTGTCCTGTTCCAAAGTCAATCTGTGTCTCTGGTTTGCTGTGTTCTCCATATTTAGTATATCGTCGGAAGCACCAGGAGCTACAAGCCATGCAGCTGGAGTTACAGAGCCCAGAATATAAGCTGAGCAAGCTGCGTACCTCCACTATCATGACAGACTACAATCCCAACTACTGCTTTGCAGGAAAGACCACATCCATTAGTGACCTCAAAGAGGTGCCTCGAAAAAACATCTCCCTTATCCGGTAAATTAATCTTTGCCTTCCCCATGCTTCACACTATACACTCAAGTATGCTGGCTTACTTACACATATGTGAACTCATGTCTTTGTGCAGGCACGTACAAATTCTCATGCACTCTTAGACTCATGCCACTTTTCATAAGAAAGATGTAAAGCTGCAGTAGTTAGGCTTGTGTGGAGAGAACTAGACTTTGGCAGTCTCCTTGACCTTTTACAGGTGTAGTGTTAATCTTCTGGGATTATGAGAGGAACTGAAGAGTCATCACCAGTAATTCAGACACATCTTCTGCAGACTGTGCAATGAATGGCTCATTTGCAGTATTAAAAGATGAAATGCTGGGAAGGCCGAGGATTGCAGGAGGCTCTTTTAAAGTCTTTGATGGGATCTTTGGTAAAGACAATGACATCCTTAAGTACAACAGCAGGAAAAGCAATGGGTTTGAGACTGCCAGACAGTATTAAAAAGACAGGAATAAGAAGCCAACAGGATAGTCATATCTAGATCAGAACTTCTGGAAAGTTTGAAATAGTGTCCTAAGAAAAACTTGAAAATTCAGAGTTCTTTCCCAACTTGCTCTACTGCAGGATACAGTGCATGCCACTTGTGAATGTGACATTACCCTTGTACCATGCAGTTTTACACAAAAAGCCAAGAAGTGGAAGCAGGAGAGCTTGAAAGACTAGGGAGCTTACAGTGCTAAAAAAGATGATGCTCAGAGTCTACGCAGTCTGCAATGTTTTGCTGCCTCTTATCGCATTCCCCCTTGCCTTGCACATCTTGCTGGACTGCCTCTGGAAGTTTCCAGTGTACCCTGTGCTGCTGCTGCCTTTGTCATTTGGGCTCTGAAAGGATTTTTGAAGTGTGGCAAGCTGCAGAGAGCAGAGGATACAGCTGGGAATTGATAAGGGCAGGGAAGGTTGGCTTTTTGGGAGGAGAGTGAGCTATGAGCTGTAGAGGTTTGTTTTATACCCTCAGTTTGTAATATGTTGGTCAGGCATAGCCAAGAATAGTGTCTCAACCTGATACCTGCAAAATGTTATTAAAAGAAGTGGTTGAGTCACAGGCAACGCAAGTCCTCGCTGTGGTTTCACTGCCTAGACTGGTCTTTACCCTGGCAAAACTACAGACAGAGCTTATGCAACAACTGAGCAGACTGCCCTTAGCAGCACCTGTTTGAACGGACAGGAGGGCAACAGCCCATGCAAAAACAGTGCACCGATAGACCAGAGAGCAGAATCAGTGCGACTCTCAGGCCAGACCTGGCTCTACCAGGAAAGTGTGTGTTGTAGAAGACAGCTTTATTGAGAGCCTTTTACCTGGACCGAGATGCAAGAATGTCTCTTAGAGGCTCAGGCTACCTACTGCCCAATGTACAGCCTGTGCAGGGTTAAGAGAGACTCAGAATGTGAGATGCAGCATCATTCTCTGCCAGAGTTCGCTATGTCATTATGAGATGCCACCTATGTGGTATAGCTATTGTTGTACCAGTTGACTTAACATTAAGCAAGTGAAGACTGAATAGACAGGTATGCAAAATCTGTATCACAAGGACATAGGACAGGATCTGTTGTGTGATTACTTCAATTCCTTTCTCTTTTTCTTATATCCTTATTCAAAATAAAACTGTAAATTTCAAAATATGATCAGTGCCAGAAACGATTCTCAGCACGAATTCCTAGAGCTGAGTGCTTTACAAAGCACTGTCATCACCACTTACTGGCTAAGGTACTTACCCATAATCACAAAATAAATCAGGAAAAGAGACTTGGTTTAAAATTCAGGTCCTTTGAGAACCATTGTGCTGCTTAGTTTCTTGTTCAATGTTTTCTTTAATGGAACTATTAATGTCTTTAGGGTGCGGGAACACCAAGACTTAAGACCTGTCTTTATTGACCTGTTTTGGAGCACCCACCACTAAAGCACTGACACCAAAGCCATAGAAGAGTGCTGTCCATTACACACTGCAGCTTGACTTCACTGGGGACTGTTCGCTTTTGAGGATTGCTTTCCCTGCTGATTAAGTACATTGTAGGTCCAGGAAAGATCACATCAAGGTCTGGTCCCCTGCATAGTGTGAGGAGTGGTATTGTCAGTGTCAATATCCAGTTCTCCCTGTTTCACTACCATGAAAATTGTGAGCCCGTTCTGTGAGCTGTGACCACAATGTTATAATGTGCGTTCTCTGTAGTAAAACCTTCTTGTCTTCTCTGGTCTGTCCAGGGGTTTGGGCCACGGAGCCTTTGGTGAGGTATATGAAGGTCAGGTGGCAGGGATCCCCAGCGACCCCACTCCCTTGCAGGTGGCTGTGAAAGTAAGTGACAGTGTATGAGTTATCATGATGGTTTCATGTACCTTTCGCCCAAGAGTCCCAATGCATTATAAAAATGAAGATGACTTAAGTGTTACTATAGTACTGAAGGATATGGCTGGAAAGGTTGCTGCTCTGTTGCAACACTTTAATCCATCACAGCGATGGTACAGCTTGTAGGATATGGGCTTGTGAGACTATTAAAAGATGTCTGTAAGTAGTAAATAGGCAAAGATTTCCCATACAGCTGTAGCAGACTGCAGGTATGAGAAATAAATCCATCCTCTGTCCATCCTCCACATGCTACACTTGGTGTGGTAATCTGTCCAAAGCCTTTGAGTCAGAGGCCAAAAGTCTTCACAGGGCTAAGAGCAGCTGGAACATACATCAAAGAGCCCGCAGGTAGGACATGGCTGTTTTCCAGGGATCTCACCACTCCACTGCAGGATGGATATGCACTGGATGTGAAGCTAAATCCTAAGAGACCCTGGCAGGGTTCTGCAGGCCTTCAGCAGTCTAGCTAGCTTGTTTTCTCCTAGAGGTTACATAGTAGTACAGTCCTACTGCTGGTTATAGTTCATAGTCTTGCTGGGAGGTAGGAGTATTGAACTGTCAGAGAGCTCAGGAACTGCGGTCTCATTCCTTGTCCTCTATACAGCAAAGTCTCATATATTGAGCACTGTTCCCTGTGCACTCTGGGCTATTTCCTTTGCTGGGAGGAGGATGACAATGGCATTGATGGGACATGTGTTCTGATCTTTACCTTTCAACAGGCCTCACAGTCTAGTTTAGTAATGGTCTAGCTATTATCTTAGACTGAGGTTTCTTTTCGAGAAACAAGAATTGCTGCAGACAATGTTAGTGCTTTTGATTGTGCCAGGTGTTCTACAATCTGTAAGTTTAAACACCTTCTCCTTGTCAACCTGTTCTTTCTTTTCCAGACATTGCCAGAAGTGTGTTCAGAGCAAGATGAGCTGGACTTCCTCATGGAAGCTCTCATTATTAGGTGTGTATAAATAAGGTGAACAACACTTGTGTAGGCTTGCTAAGCCCAGCACTGTAAAGAAAAAAGGTGCTTTGGGAGGTGATGTCCACACAACACATCTATTTCAGTAGTTTTAGTGCATGGCTGTCAGTATTTTACAAAGCGGATAGGCGTTACCATCCTTTCCTATTCTTCTTACAAATGAAGAGGCACCAGATGATTAAGGGCTAAATTTTCAAGAGGGTCCACACTGGTTTTCATTATCCAAAGTGAAAATCTTTAGGCCCAGTTTTCAGAATTGATAATAGGATCCTTTGATTTCTCTTAGAGATCAGAACATGAGGTAAAAACAAACATTAGGAGTTCAGGTTTGACTAGTCAAAACTAACAGATGGCATTGATTTAATGCTGCTGTCGTGTCACATGTCAGTGACTGAATCCTAGAATCAGGAAATAGTTTCCTATCACATTGAGGTCTGGAGAAACAAGGAAGTATCAGAGACTAGACCCTGAGGAATATCCCCTACGTGAGCAGATTCCTGTGGCAGTATGTTATTTGGAATAACTCTGCCCTAGCCCAGCTTCTGCCCCTTGGGTAGGGAAATTAAGAGCAGACTTTTCTCTGTTATCAGACATTCTCTGCTTCCTGTGGCCCACAAGTCTTGCTGTAGCCCAAAAAGGGTGCAGAATGTAAGAAGAGGAAAAGCAGCCAGAAGCCACTCCTTCCCCACCTCTGTTTCTGCACTATGCAGACAGGCACAGAGTGCAGGGGTAGCGCTTTAGCTTTATCCAGTTACCCTCCCTTTGAGATGTGTTACTTTCTTAAAAAAAAAAAAAAGAACATTCCCCGCAGCAAAACATTTTAATTCTTTTCTGAAATTGTGCTTTTTGGATCAAAGTTGCTCCATAATTGAGTCTCCCTGTCTCCACAGCAAGTTCAACCACCAGAATATTGTGCGCTGTATCGGGGTGAGCTTGCAGGCACTGCCCCGTTTCATCCTGCTAGAACTCATGGCTGGAGGTGACCTGAAATCGTTCCTGAGAGAGACACGGCCTAGACCGGTAAGAAAAGAGAAAATTGAATTTTATTTAGTAAGCTGCTGCCACAAGGCAAATACATAACTATAAAAGAGCTGATCCATGCAGCTACTACTTCCCAGCATTTTAGAGAGTTGGAAAATTTCTGGAACTAGAAGACCACTGTGGGGGCAGGACATGGATGTATAGGGAGCAGATGCTGCCGAGGTTATGCAGAGCTGCCTCATCCCTGGACTTTGCTAGATAGCATTGCAGATACTACCTAAAGAAAGAACAAAAACAAAGTTTAAAAAAAAATGTTAAACTTTACTCTTACCTTCCTCACACCAGCTGGGGGCAGGTTGGGGGGAAGCATTGAGCTAGTAATGATAAATCTGTTATTTAAACTGCTGGTCAGGTGCATTTCTGTGGTTATCTGTCAGTGCAAGTTTGACATAGGCAAGGAGGGAATCAGGCCTGGAGCTGTTGACTTAATAGCAAATATCTTTAGTCCAGAGTTTTAAAGATTTTCCCACTGCAGTCTTGGATAGGTTGCAACAAAGTGTCTCCTGCCTGGATGAGGCGGCTAAACACCCAGAAAGTCAAGATGTTTGAAATCTGAGCAAGCAGTCTTTATAAATAGAGATTGGTTTTCTGTAGCACCTAGAGATGCTCTTGTCAGCTCATACAAATGGGCTGAACTTGGTGGTAGGTGAATGGGGAAATTCATGTTTTGCAATGTGGGCTCCGCTCGCACCTGGTGCAGAGCAAAATGGCATGGGCAAGGTATGCTGCTTGGTAGGTCCTTTGTTCAAAACTGCCAGGACAGGCTGAGCTATGTGTGAAGTGGCAGGTGAAACAGGATGGTGTAGGGCAAGGGCATCCATCACTTTGCAATGGAAGCATCTTTTTGGCTCATTAAATTAGAGAGAGAAGCCGGCTCAGTAATGATCGGGATCTTATAAGGAAGCACCAAGAACATTAGTCCTGAACAGCAGGAATTTTTACCTACTTGCAGTAAAATGAACCAATTGCTTTTGTGGATGAAAAGCCCTTAATCTTTATAGGATGCAGTCATGGGAGCCTTCTGATCTGAGGGGTTTCTTTCTGTTTGCCCCTACCCCAGTCATGAGTTCCTTCTTGTGTGCCCGAGCTTCCATTTCTGTTAGCAGTAGCTCTGTGCAACCCCTGTGAAAGCTAATGTCCGAAGAGGTGGATAGATCACTCCAGGCACAGCATACATTATTTCCTTGGTATTTCTCTTTCTGCCTTCACAGTCTCTCCTTCCTTTCTTCTTCTTTCCTCATCTTTCCTGACCTGTTTGAGGTTATCTGAGACTGACCATAACTACTACTACACACAGGGGTTGTTCCCAGCACCTTGAAGATCCTCCCCTAATCCTGCATTTAACATGCTCCCAGGACTGAAGCAGACCTGGGACTGATGCTGCTGTTTTCTGCTCTGTCCCATGCTTGTCACACTTTGGGAAAGCTGAGGTTCAAATGCAGATGGGCAGTTGCAAGCTGGAACTGATTCAGAAAAACAGTTTTCAGTCCCTCTTTAACAGCTGGGTGAATGTGGACAGCTTAACTGTGTGCAGACACAGATTCACACGTTTCTGCTCCACTTCTGACGCCTTCCTTCCCCTTGCCTTGCCCTGCTTCTGCTGCCAACCCATGCGGTGGCTGCCTGGTGAGAATGACAAGGTCGTTTGTTGTCTGGCTGCCAGGGCAGCTTCTGAGGGGCTAATGGCACCTGTGAGCACTGAGAAATCAGCCTCTGGTGCACATGTTTGACTGCCGGCTCAGGAACTATGAGGTTAGGAGCCTGAGTGATGAGAGATGAGATGTGTGCAGGGCATTGTGCTCTGTGAAATATGGGATCCAGCTGTGGAAGTGGATTTACCCTCTGCATATACTTGAGGTGTGACAGAGTCTCTGCACGTGAGGCCCGTGGCTCAGTACTGCTGGATGTATCTTTGCACTGCTCTTAATGAACCCTGAGCTGCTTTGTTCCTCCTATTGCTCATTCAGGGAAGACAGGCAGAAGGTAGGCATAGCAGACTGGACATCTAGCGGTCCAAGCCCATTAAAGGAAAGGAAAGACAAGGAAAAGTGCAGAGTAAACAGGCTTAGATGAGCTTTGCTTCCAACAGGAATTAGTTGAACACACAAGACATAGCTGACTGACTCAGTAAGAGAGGTGCACTGCTTACTGTGCAGTAAGCGCATTATGAATTACTGTTGTCATTTCCCCTTGTTTTTTTCCAGTTTTGTATTTTCCAGCTGATTTCCTTACTACCTTGTCTTTGCCACCTACTTCTGCTTTCAGCCTGATTGCAAAAGAGAGATTTACGTGTTTATTCTCTACCTTCATCCCACAGTTGCTCTCCCCACTCCCTTGCCAGTAACTTCAAATTTATTTGCCAGTTTCAGTCAAATTTAAGAGAGGTGTGAAAAGCATTAATTGGCATTAATTCTAAGGCTTCACGGAAAATGAAAGCACCATGCTAGAGCAACCACTGAGCAAAACAGTTGTCTTGTTTGGCTTGCCACTGGGCAGCAAGAACCTGTGTGACTTTGAGCGAGGCACACGCAGCATGCTGCCCTGCACTCAGACACTGCAGAGCGTGGAATGGAGCAGAGGGAATGGTGGAGGAGAAGGTGAAGCAAGGGAAAGAGGAATGTAAGATGTTGCGAGGGACATGAAATGGGAAGCTAGAGGTACCGCAGGAGGTATCAGGACATGGGATCCAAGTTAATGGGGGATCAGGATGCTGCCAGCACGGGTTATTGCATATCATTCATCTGTGTTCTCCATGTAAATAATGAAAGCAATGTTCAGCCAACACATAATGATTTTTCTGGACTCTAAGCAAGAATGATCATATGTGTAAGCCAAAAGTTCATCCAACATCACTGATACAATACCAGTGACTCTTGTGGAATAGTGTCAGTTTATGTCAGCCAGGTCTACTCCGTAAGCTTCAGATTCATACTTCTCCATGGGTCCAGGGTTTACAGCCCTGAAGGGTTTCTGTGTTCCATTTCTAATAAAGTTTCACATCTATTACAGGATTACCCCTCCCTCCTCATCTGGAAAGAGATAGTCTGTTAGATTCAGAGATGCCTGGAATCAGAGCCTTCGCTCATTATGAGCATTGCAGAATTGTCCATTCTGGGAAGTTCAGTGCTGATCTTTCTCACACACAGCGCAGCAATCAAAGAACAGCCCTGGAAGATAAATCGTATACAGATAAATGATTCCCCTCCTTTGTGTTGTGCAGCCTGTTGCACAGAGCAGTGATTACACTGAACAATACACAGAATTTCATTCACCTTTAGCAAGATTCAGCCTCATCCAGGGAGCTGTCACACTAGTGCTTCCAGCATGCCCGCTGCTCTGAGCAGCAGTGCATTGCAGCTGGCATTGTCCATTCATCTGGGGAGCAAAAGGCATAAAGTGAATCCTTTGGTGTCTCAAGGCTGCTCCCCTTGCAAAATGAATCCCAAACCTCCATTTTTCAAACAAATTACACGGCTAAATTGTCCTTGGCTGGGCAGTCACATCTGTTTTAGGACTGTATTTAGCCAAATAGAAGGTGGAAGGAATTCATCCAAGGAAGGGAAGGAAGGGGAAAAAAAAGGGAAAAAGATAAAAAAGCTATGCTGTTCAAATCAGCTTGTGGTGTCAGCCTACTGACTGCCTTGCAGTATAGCTCAAGTCTGGAATCGATTGCACAGGAAAGAATTGGCCTTTTCACTCAGTTTTCACTTCAGGTTTCTGACCCTTGCTCAGAAGAGGAGGGAATGGGTAGATTGAGATATTCATTTCCCTTTGGTTATGCCCTGAAAGGGAAAAAGAAGGCATCTGCATCCTTTCTTACTGTAGCCATCTTGTGTAGCTGGTGAGTCACTTTAACTCACAGAGGTAAAAAAGATTATTCCCTCCTCCCCACGAAAGCAGGGGGAGGGGAGAGGCTTTATGTTTTCAGAAAATGGTTACTCTATGAAAAGAAAGGTTTAGGGGGAGATGCAGTCTGGTGCTTTAAAGAATCAGTTAAGTGTATATATGCAATGAACTATACTGTGTAAATAATAAAATGCAGGCAGGTGGTACGTAGTCACAAACAATTTTGTTGTATGACACCACACTGAAAAAGCAGGCTTTGTTCACACAGAGATGCAACATTTTTCAATTATTTCATTAGTCAACTGTTGAGGCCAGGTTTTTCCTAATCTCTTCAGAAGACATTAAGACTTTTTTAGGTTTTACCAGCCAATGTCCACTGTTTAACTACTGGCTGCTGCCTGCTGCAGAGCCTGGACTTATTTCCAGTCCCAGTTAACAACGGTTTAGATCAGGTGGGATGGCCAGCACAGCATCGCATCAATCTGGAGATATGTTTCATCACAACAGATGGCTGGCATGGCCAGCAGTCCCTGTCACTGGAGAACCTGTGCTGGTTTGTGCATCAGTGGGAGACACCCATGGGCAGGTGTGCCTTTTGGGCACTGGGCAGAATGGTAGGTGTCGTAAAAGAGAACTAGAAGGTGGGATAGGCTTGTTTGGTCCAATAATTAAAGCCACAGATAAACACTTAGCTAGCAGATGGCTGCTGTGGAATAAGCAGCCACTGCCACCCAGTTGTTTGTCATCACCCCGCTGGCAGCAGCAACTTCCTCCTCCCCCACAGGACTGGCCGCAGGGATCACTGATTCACACCTCAGTGCAGAAACTGATGATTTGGCTTCAGAGGCCGGCAAATGTGAGCCGGTGCTAAGCCTGCCCTTTTCACTAAAGCATCTGGCTCCTGCTGGCAAGGGCTGTAGACTTCATCAGAGGAGCAGGAACAAGGAGTTGGCAGCCTTATTCTTCCATAGCCGTTGGCTACGCAAACCTGTGTCAGTGCTCTGAGGGGCAAGATAAAACCTACACAGATGTGGAGGAGGGAAAGAGCAAATGTGACTCATGCCATTATACAAAATGTCATTCTCATTGTTCAAGGTGACTTTAGAGAGGAGTTAGCAATAATACAAAGGAATTGAGTGAGGACCTGTTCAGGCTACAGATCTCCTCAAAAATCATGCTGAAAATTCAGAATCGTCTCCCATGAGAACTGGGGATAATTCTTACAGGGGCATCCCAATGGAGCTGGAAAGTCAGATCTAGCTCTTCTGATTCTGTCCCTGGGATTTGTATGACATCGTGCCTGCACATCCTTTGCATAGTTCATGGATATGAACGCTCTCTTGCACATTTTTCTAATCCCCTTGTGTATTAACATCTGAGCTATGTCACTTGTTGAAGAGTTCCCAGCACCGTGTCAGTGACAAATTGTGCTATGTTCTTGCTTTTAACCCACGTGTGTCCCTTGTCTTTTGGTAGAATCAGCCCTCCTCCCTTTCCATGCTGGACTTGCTCCACGTGGCTCGTGACATTGCTTGTGGGTGCCAGTACCTGGAGGAGAACCACTTCATTCACAGGTAGGTGAACACATCTGTGTCAGCATGGGCATGACTAGCATACAGGCCAGCATGGACTCGTAATGCCCTGCTTGGTATGTTTATGTCCTGCTGCACTCTAGTGGCTGGATACCTTTAAACAAGGTAGATAAAATCAGAATAATAGAAGCAATTAACACAAAAGCTGCTATAAATCAGGTTGCAGAGGTCTGTAGTTTTACCAAAGATCCTGAGCTCTGTCTCTGTGCCTGCCCTTGTGCAGCCTGTTTGGCTACTCTGCAAATGGAAACACAATCTCGTGATGGAAGTCTTCAAAGCTCTCCCTGTCATGAATTTTGCTTAGTGCCTTTCTGCTCATTCTGGAACCCTTTTCTTCTCCCTCTCAAAGAACGGCTGTACAAGTACAGCCAGAGGTACAATACCTGCCCCTGCAGAACAGGGTGCTTGGCAAGTGTCTAAAATTCTGACCATTGAGTAGAGATTGAGTAGAGAAGGATTGTAGTTCACTCTTCCAAAAGAGTTACCCACAAGGTATGCCACCATGTTATTCAGATCTCAGGGTTTACTTCAGCCCAGCAGAGGTGGAGCTGGAGCTTTACCTGCATACACAGATTCAGGCCCATACTGTCAGTCTTCAGAGCAACACGTGCTCATTGTTGTTCTTCCTGTCTCTGACAGTACAACACCCCTTTGACAATATTTGAACAAGCACGCTAGGAACAGGTCAGTGGATCATTCCCCAGACAGGTTGATGTTGGGACTAGTACACTGCTGAAATCAGCCCCACTGCTTGCAACTCCTTAGAGACTTAAAAATAGCTCCTGGGGTGAAGGGAGGCTCATGGGAGGCCCATCCTTTCAGCTGGAAGATGTTACATGAAATTTAAACAGGAAACATTAAAGAGCAGAACTGCTCCTGCTGTTGGGGTAGATTGAATTTGGGACATCACTAGTTATCCATAAACACTAACTTTTCTGGTTGTTGTGGGCTCTCTGCAGCTCAGGAAAGTAGGTACTATTCTTTGTTTTCTTTTTGGCTTGCAAAACTGTCGAATGATTAAGTGGTTCTTCTCTTTCTGTTGCTTTTCTTCCCTTTCCCTGTAGGGATATTGCTGCCAGGAACTGCCTCCTTACCTGTCGAGGGCCTGGGAGAGTGGCTAAAATTGGAGACTTTGGAATGGCCCGGGATATATACAGGTAGCAGAGCTAAGCCTAGAGTATCCACAGGTGGAAGCTCACTAAAATGAGGGAGGAGCAGTGTTTGCGCAGGAGAGCAGGCTTGTGTGCTGCTCCACGTAACCCTAGCAAGGCAGGAGTGGAGAGATCCCACCCTGATGAATCCCAGCTAATGCTTTTTTGGAGTTTGCCTTCACCTGTAGTTTAACTGTGCTCTGGAGACTTTTCTCACTCATGACAGCTTTCTTCTGGGTAATGAAGTCTGATGATCATGGAAGGCATTTTTCCTCCCTCTTGTACTCTGTTCTCAGTTTCTTGTCTTTACTTTCTCCGCACTGAATGGCATTGATGTGCCCTTTTGTTTGGTGGTCCCAAATCATTCTGAGTTTAATCTGTCTCCTTGATACTACCCCTGCCCGTTTGGTTTTGTGTCATCAGTAAATCTCCTCAATTTACTGCAGATAAAGGAGGAAGGTGCAGAGGAAGGTCAGGAAAATGTAATCACCCAAACTGGAATTCAGCCAGGACACAGGGTTAACTACTCTGCTCTTGCAAGAAGTGCCAGGAAATCTTTAATGACCATGAGCAGTCAGGGCTGCAGTTTGGTATCTCATCTTCCACATAGCACCTCCAGAAGCACCTGCTGTGCTGAGGAATTGATTTGCCTCCGACTCGGAGAAAGGAATGCCTTTTACTCAGTCACCTGCACTGTTTATTCCAGTGCCTTGCCTTCTTTTTTCCCTGCTTGGGGATTCTCCTATGCAATTACTAAGCCAGGCCTGATTCTGCTTAGCTTGAGATCTGACAGTATCACAGCCTGAGGTGATGCAAACAGAGAGCTACCTTCAAAAACCCACGTGTATCAGAGCTGGGTTTTGGGGTGTTTTTTGCCTCCTCTCTCTCCCTTCACAAAGAGCCCCCACTCTGCCCCACTGTCAAGTGGGACTCTGCTGGGACAAAGTAGCATCTGTCACACTCACACAATCAGCAGAACCAACTGCCAAGATGAACGCTTTGGTGCTGAGTTTTCAAAGGTGCCTTTGAAGTTTGCACATGTTTCTGTGTCCAGGAATATCCTTTGGATGCTTAGGCTGTGTAGTTATGAACAGTGATAGCAGCTTGCATGAGCAGCCTCCTGCAGCTGCCAGCACAGGATTTGGGGCTTGTAGGTTTTATTTTAAATGACGATTACACTAAAGGACTGATGTAATTCCTGTCACAGGAGCACGGAAGGTGGTTTTTGTACTACTGCCCCAGCTCTAATGGCCAAGCTTCCTCCTCCTCAAGCTCCTTGTTCTTAGAAAGGGTTTGAGATTTCGCCTGCAGTGCTTTAGACTGGGTATATATGGGACAGGCGTTGTTTATTTTTGGTGGGGATGCTCAAGGTGACCACATGTGAGATGAGGTGGAGAGCTTGCTGTGGCTGAAAAGTGCAGGAGGATGGCTCTGCCAGCAGCAGTTTACTGTGTGAGTAATTCACTAGGAGTAGGCACACAGATAAGGATAATTTGGGTTTACCAGATCAGGCTTAAAGCGAGGGAGATTAGACCTGTCCTTCCATGGTCTGCCCATTTCCACTATTTTTGTAAGAAAGAACAGGTCTCTTCAGCATTTTCTCTGCCATGCTGTTTTGCCTAAATTAGTCTCTCCTCTGGCTCATAATTTTAGTATTTGTAATTATAAAAATCCCAGATTAATGGCATGTTCTGAATTCTTGGCTGACTCTTTGTTTTGTTTGTTCTTTGCAGAGCCAGCTACTATCGGAAAGGTGGGTGTGCAATGTTGCCCGTCAAATGGATGCCTCCTGAGGCTTTCATGGAAGGGATATTTACGTCAAAAACAGACACATGGTGCGCTTCCTTTCCTTCTCTGTCCCGTCTGTCTGTGTTGTAACCCCTTTTGTAAAGTGTGAATATTTTGTAAAAAACACATGTTCTTGTTCATTTCTCCTTTACTGAAGAGGCAAGCTGGGTCTTTCAGAGCCAGCAATCTTGGAGGAGGCAAGGGAACAGAAAGATCAGGTGTGCTGCTGGGGAGGTGAGCAGGCAGGGAAGGGAGGTTGAGGCAGATGCAGGTGCTGCTTTGCTGCTACAGGGAGGAAGGCCTTAGTTCCATACCGAGGAAAGCAGCACGGGAGACTGCAGGCAGGATCCATCCTGTCAGTGAGGGAGAAGGGCATCATGTGCTGTGGCTTTCATCGTTCTCCTGGCCTGCAACAGTACTTTAAGCTCTTGAGTTGCTGGTGGCCAGAGGAGGGGGAGGGAAATTGGGCAAGCAGGAGGCAAGAGCTCAGGACGTAGGGGAAGGGGCTGGTGGTCAGGACACAGCTCCTGAGCAAGCCCCAGCAGAGGGGTGGAGGTGCACTCTCCGTACAGCTGAGCTGCTGCCTGTCTCAGCACCGAGTGGAAGAGTTTCCCATTGCTGCACATAGCCCTTTGCAATTTTAAGCAACAAGATGATGATTTCCAAGCAGCTGACCAGATGAATGCTTTGGAGGGGGTTCTGTCCCAGCCATTGTCCCAGGGCTTTGCAGGCCACACCACACAGGCCCAGGGCTGTGGTGTTAGCTAGGGAATGTTTTTATTGTACTCTGAGCTATAGGTTGGGGCTATGGGGCTCAGAGCATCAGTGGGGATTCACTGGCATGTTATTTCACACAGGGTAGCTTATTCAAGAGAAAAAGTTTTGTCATAAGCAATCAGGCCACTGCTCCATTCAGTCCTGTCTCCAGCAGTGGCTCATGTCTCAGAAAAGCATAACCTGACTTTCACATTTGTTACATCTAGTTGAACAGTGCTGAGTACAAGGGCAAAGCAACCACATTTAGCTACCTATATCATAGACTTCACTCACGTAACAGTCAACTACTAGTATTCATTAAATTCATTAAATGATTCAAAGTCCACCATTACAACTGTGCAGCTTATTTATGTCTGAATCCTGCAGCAGTGATTTCCACAAGCTGCCTCAGCACAAACTGCAAAGAGCAATGCTGACACTACTGCACCTAAGGGCATTGCCCCTCAGTTATGGCCATTCCTGTATCCTTACTTTGTTTTCATTCGCTTCTGTATTCAGGTCCTTTGGCGTATTGCTGTGGGAGATATTCTCTTTGGGATACATGCCCTACCCTAGCAAAAGTAACCAGGAGGTTCTGGAGTTTGTCACCAATGGAGGAAGGATGGATCCACCTAAAAACTGCCCTGGCCCTGTGTATGAGATTTTAACTTTGATATATTCATGCAAATAAGTTTCTGCTTCAAATGCTGTTCTCTAGTCAAAAGTTAATGACTTTTAAGATTTATCTTATCGTGGCTGATCTGCCTTACTGGACTTGAGTGGCAGTGACTTTACTACTGTTTAATTTTTTGTCTGTTTTGGACAATAACTCAGGGCCCCGTTGAGAAGTACTGGCCACTGCTTGTTTGGTCAAAGATGGTGCCATATTTCTGTGTCTTAGGTTAGCTGTGAAACTGCAAGTGCGTAAGACTGTTCACAGGTAGAGAAAACTGGGCTCCATTATCTGCAGCCCTGCCTACCTTTAGTGAATTGTCCAGGGGATTTCAGGTGGGTGAGTTATTTCTGCGATGTGCTGTGGATTTTACCGCATGGGTGGCCACATTTCAGTGGTTACCAGTACATCAGTTGTCCGACTCTGGGGAAGGCAGAGCACTCTTACTTATTAGAAGTCAGAGTGGTGATGCATGCTTATGGTTTCTAAGCTGCAGTGACTAACTGTTATGTACCAACAGGATCTGCCATTTATGAGCATCTCCCGTTCTGCTCTTTCAGATATCGCATTATGACCCAGTGTTGGCAGCACCAGCCTGAAGACCGGCCAAATTTTGCCATAATCCTGGAGAGGATTGAGTACTGCACTCAGGTATCACTGTTCATTTGTCTCGAATTTGATGGGTGGAGAGGATTCTTCTTGAGGAGTGGTCTAGGCAAGTCAGAACATGAGATGAGAAGGCAGCACTGCATTACTGCAGTCAGCGTTCCAGGGAGACTGACATCAGCCTGGGACCAGTGGCTGGGATGTTTACCTCATTGGGTGGTTGATCCTTCTTGTCTTTCAGTGCTGAAAGGCACAGGCTTACACAAGCTGACACAGCTTTACAAATAGCAGACCCGTAGCTCTTCTTCTGCTTAGAAAGGCACAGGTTCCAACAAGCAAAAAAAGCTAAGACAGGCCAGCACCCGTATGCACTTCACATCCTTCACGTCAGCCACTCCATCCCAGTGTTTACACTTAAGACATGGTCAGCACTGAGGAGAAATGGTCCTGGCTCAGAGCACCCTTTGCAGGTGGCTTCTGCAGCTGCAGATTTTCTGAATCTGACTGCACTGGAGAAGGCAGGGTGGAGACAGCCATGCTAAAGGAATGGAGATTATAAGGCTAGGCAATGGGGAAAAGGATGTGGCTGGCTTTCCAGGCTGAAATCTGATTTTTTTTTCTTTTTTTACCACCATTTTCAGCTTATGAAGAGTGGAGTAGTTTGAAAAATGTTTTGCTGCCTGCATCAGCGCAGGCTTCTTGTGTGGCCTCACACAGTTATTTGCCTTAGTCAGTTTGCTTTCCCTTGCTGTTTGGGAGGCTTGGTCTATTTTTCATGTGTGTTTGGATACTAGGATTGGGAGGCATTGTTTTCTGCTATCTATAGCATGCCATGGCATCTAGAAATAGTTAAAGGTTGCCCAGATCACCACGTTTTTTCTGTTTAATTTTCAAAACTGTTTAAATAGCTCAGAACTGCAGTCCCTATGGATGGAGGCTTCAAGGGGTCTGCCAGTATTGCATTCTCTCTGCATTCCCATTCCTCCCTTGTCGTGTGGAGGCAATACCTTCATGGCTGAAACTTTCTCAATATTATCTGAGAATGTTATGAACTTTGAGAAGATATAGAATCCAAAACAACATTCCCACAGGAAATTTGGCTGGACATAGAAAGTGTTTTTCATTGATTTTGTGCCTCTGCTGTACTGTGATGCGTTTTAGCTTTGCTTTTTTTTTTTTTAAAGAGTTTGATTTTAAGGGTATCCCATTGCATTTCACAGCTAACTGCATTTTGTCAGCATCCTCTACACATGGAATGTGGGCTCTGGGTAGTGGGAACAATGTTCTGTGATCATAGCATGACAGCTGTCAGACGTGTCGGGATTTTTAATCAAGTCCGAGTATGCATGATGGTAGCAGACTTTGAGAAATTCTCATTGTTCTCCCCGGCAGGATCCAGATGTCATCAACACCGCTTTGCCGGTAGAATATGGCCCATCAGCTGAGGAGGAGGAGAAGGTAGCGATGCACCCCGATGATCCAGAAGGAATTCCTCCTCTCTTGGTCTCCACACACCAAGACAGAAAGGACGACAAGCAAACTCTGCCATCTCCACCACCCCTGCCATCAGCCATCACTGCTGGAAAACCTCTAGGGAAAGTGGGAGCCTTGGAACCACCGGTGCCGGGGAAGGTGCAGTCAGCCTCAGCGGGGGGACATATCAACATGGCCTATGCCCAGTCCAATCCCCCCTCTGAGCTGCACAAGAGCCGGGGCTCCAGAAACAAGCCCACCAACCTCTGGAATCCAACCTATGGCTCCTGGTTTGCGGAGAAGCAGGCCAGCAAAAACAGTTCTCTGCTGGAGAAGGAGACGCCTGAGAGGGAGAATTTGGGACAGGAAGGAAACTGTACTGTGGGGCCCAACATTGTGACTGGCAGGCTGCCAGGCTCCTCCCTGCTATTAGAGCCATCGTCCCTAACAGCAAGTGTTAAAGAAGTGCCTCTCTTTAGGCTCCGCCACTTCCCCTGTGGCAATGTCAACTACGGATACCAACAGCAGGGCTTACCCTTGGAAGCCTCCACGCCACCTTGCGCTAGCAGTTACGAGGACCCCGTCCTTAGAAGCAAGAGCCTCATAACCCAGCAGGGGCTGTGAGAGCCCTCTACCCTCTTGACTTTTCCCCCTGTGGCCCCTGAGCCTTGAAGAGATGTCCTGTTACCCAGTACGCCACGAGCGAGGGATCTGTCAGCATTACCTTCCATTTTGTGCCAACTTGCTCCAAAAGTGCCACCCTCGAAGCTGTAATTTCAACTAACCTGAGCGGCTTCAAATCACCAGAGCCCCAATGCAGTAAAAGAAACAAGGCGGGGGGGGGGGAGAGGGGGAAGGATACGGGAAACAGATGTTAACTGCAAGGCCCAGCTGCTGTTGCATCAACTCATACGCATGGTTGTTGTCGTGCCCTTCCTGTGAGCTTTTCTCAGTTGTGCATTCTCTGCTTAAGTGTAAAGTCACCGCTTACTGCCTTGAGTGTGTCATGTCTGGGGTTTTCCGTGCCAAACTTGTGGTTGCTGTGGAACACCTGGAGATCTCCTGCAGCTGGCAGAGGTTATAGTGGGTTTGGGGAGAGCATCCTCCATCCAAACCACAAAAGGATACAACAGCACTGAATGGCGACGTGACGGCGCATTCCCAAGTTGTGTTCCAGCTACAGTCCAGTCTTTGAAAGTCCTTGAATGCACAGCAGTTATGGGGGTGTTGGCAGGGCCATAGGAAGATGCTGGTCATACTGCATCGCTTGAAGGAGAGAGGGGGAGGAAGCATAGAGGATGGGTGTAGATGCTATGAGGCATTCCGGGTTGGTGGGGCGGGGTTGGTTTGGCTGGGGTTTTTGTTTTGTTTTCTTTTTCTTGTGCTTAAGCACTAAAACTGAGTAAAGCCCTTTAAAATTGCTTCTGTCCTACAAAAGTAGGAAGGTCCTTCATCAGGAACTTGTGCGTGTCAAGTGGGACTGAGGTGAAGTTTTAAAGGACCAAGGTCATGAGAGAAACTTTCCCCGTGCCCTGAAAATGGACAGCCACCTGCATACCTCAGAGGTGTACAATTGCCTTTGACATACCCTGTACAAACAAGAACATAAACGCGGAAGACTACATCGTGCCACAATCCGGATGCCAGATACTGTCTGTATTTGAAGGGTTTAGAGCCCTTGTTCCTTTAACAAAATACGTGTATGATAGTGGTTTAAAGACAAACACTGCATTGACTCATTTTGTACACCTTGTGCATGGAAAAATATTCCAGTTAAGTGTATTGTCAAAACATAGATGTAGGAAATAATTCATGTGTAAAGATGTGCATTAGTAACTTCAACTTAAGGTTGCAAGGAGCTGTTTTAGCATGAACGCTATCCGAAAAAGGGGTGCCTATTTCCATAGAAATGGGTCTACTGGAGCATCAGCAAAAGGAATGTGAAGGTTTTCTTCAGTCCGAGACTCTTCGTTTCAGTGAAGTGACTCTGAATCTGGCCCTGGATCCAAACACTGAGGTAAGCGCCCTGTCTTCATAAGGGAACAAACCAGAAACCATCATATACATCCTCCTAACCTTTGAGATGTACAGACTGAAATCAGAGGGCTTGGTTTGGGCCACCACCCTTGTAAAAAAAACGTAAGAGGGGGGGAAGTAGTGTGCTCTCCTAACCTGCCTTTCTGAAATCTCTGATACACAGAACTGAAACCCTTTTTTACAGGAATGCCAAAATTGTGTGTGGTGGTTGGTTAACAGGGCTGTGCTCTTGTGTTGGGAAGCTTGTCAGGGGCTGCTCTGAATTTCCTGTTTGCCTGCTAGGGATCCATCATGCTGCCGCTGCATGGCATGGCCTTCTTTAGCTTGGACTAAGAGAATATTTGTGATCTCCAAGGTTATTAGGCTCACAGCTCTTGCCATGAAACAGGCACTGGGGAGGGATTCTGTCTAGCTTAGGACTGTGTTAGTGTCACACTGGTGTCTCTTTCTCGCTCAGTAAACTCAGTGCGGTAGTTTTCTGGAGTCTCAGGAAAGCTGATTAATTCAGGAGGTAAGCACTATCAGAATAATTTCTTACACTAGTATATTATTCACATATAATAGCAATTTTCATTTAAATATTCCAGCTTTCTCATTTTCGGAAGGGCTGAAGCTCCTCATTTTCTTTAGCTCTTCTTTGCATAGGAGCACACTCAGTTTTTGCTGCCCTGCCTCTTAAGTGTTACTGAGGACAGAATCTGACCTGTATACTGATGAGTGTTCTTAAAAGAATACACAGGAACAAAAATTTGCAAAAAGTTAATGATCTTTGACTAGCCGAAATTATTAATGCTTGGATCTGGGGCAGCAGCTCTGATGCGGCACAAATGCAGATAAGCTGCCAGGTTATGATGTTAAAGGTAGCATTTCTAAAGATGCTTTAAAACCGCAAGCAGCAAAAGATGATTATAAGTTTGTGGGGGTGAAGGGGGAAAGGCAGGCTTTCCCCAACCATATGGTGATAGCATCATTACTGCTCTGCAGCTTGTGCTGTGCGGTTATTGTATCATAGAATTTCAACTGAAATGCTCTTACAGAATGGGAGTTGTAAAAAATGAAGGAGCTAAACATATTACAGCTTCCTACCTATGGAATACGTGAGATAATTCTGGTCAGGGGAAATGGTGAATTACTACTGAAATTCTCCAGTCTGCTGGGTACAGTACATTGAGATGAATACTGTTCAGCACTAGCAGTTGGTTTTAAATAAGCTTCCTCCCACTGTCTCCAGTGTAAAATGCTTTGTTGTGGGTTTTTTTGTGTTGGGTTTTGGTTTGTTCTTTTTCTTCTTAAATCCCCCCCTCTTAACTCTTTGAATTTAGAGGAATTCAGAAATCTAGTTTGGGCCTATTTGCAATGTAAAAAAACGTAACATCTGAGCTCTTCCACAGCAAGCATTTAGTTTGGTACCCCTGTGTGCTGTCCCAGCACAGTACCCCAGTTTGCAAAAATCGTTTTGTAAATATAGATGTTAATCAAATCTTGCCACTCGTGCGTGTGTGTAAAGAGCTAATTCACTTGACGCAGGTGTATGGAGACTTCACAGAATTTATTTTAGCATTTCTCCTACAACATCTGGAAGTGTTCATGTTTCTTCTGTTCCAGTTTCTAGCAGTTTCATTCTAGCACTTTTTCTATAGCTGTACGCCATTAGCAAGAGCATTTTGTCCAGTATGAACAAGGAATTTTTAACTTCTGCGTGTAGAAAGACTCACCTGTTCAGTTCTCAGAGCTGCAGGGAACAGAAGGGGCTTAAGTCACCATGAGCTCACCAGACGAAAGCAACCTGTCCTGTAAATCCCAAATTCCCTTAATAAACCCCTCCACGCTAGGCCTACAGTGTTGCGGGGGGGGGGGGGGGGTGTTCAGGTTATTTTAACCCTTTTACCCATTTTTGTCTGTGACATTTTTTTAAAATATGGTTTATTGAAACAATGTAAATTTTTTTAAGGAACTTGTTTTAAGACCGTTAATCTTTTTCATTGGCAATATTTACATTCTTATGTGTCTTCCTCACTCTACAGTGGAAAAGCAGGAAGCAGTATGGTCTACAGGATGTAAAGCACGACTGGGAAAATCCTGTGCTACCACTCTCATATGCTGAAAACGGCTTATTTCCATGTGGATGTTACCTGTTTCCTATAGACGCTAGGTAGGTTTCCGAATCTGTAAGCTGGTGAAGGTGAACTAGGTTGGGCTGCCTGTTTAGCTACCTTTCCAGTTGTCCTTTCATCTTCCTTTTTGCTACTGAACCTTGTTTCTCCATCATGTGCCTGGAAATGAAGCAAGGCAAGAAGTTTGGGTGGTTCTGCTTCCTCGAGGCGCAGTGGAAGGAGTGGGGAGAGGGGCTTTGCTGTAGCAAGGGAAGGAGGTACAGGTACCACAGGTTGAAAGCACGAGGGCTGCCTTAATTTGGCCGAGTCAGCCTTTCACAGCGGTGTAGTATCGCGGGTCCACTGGCTTCCCTCCCCCTGTGGTCACAAAAGGACGCAGGCTCAGCATGAGAGCAGCTGCAGCACCGCTGGGCGCAGTTGTGTATACACTGCATGATGTAAGAGGTCTGAAATAGGCTATGAAGGAGTTAACTTTGCATGTCTGCTCCTGTTACTGAGCCTATCTTCTGGGTGACAAGAACCTTGACATAGGAATAGCATAAAACAGCCTTTCACAGCAGCAAAGACATCGCCGTTTGTCTGTCCCAAAGTTAAACCCATCACAGAATGTCCGAATTGTCCGCATCTGGCTTCTTTTAGTAACAAGCTTCATTATAGGAGTGTCTGTCTCATGTACAGCAGTTTATCCAACATTGTTTATAAAGGAAGGGCCTGTGCACTTCAGGGATACTATGAAGAAAAATACTAATATATGGTCATTGAGTATTTTGTATTGAATAGTGTATTTGTATTGTAAACAAGTGTAGTGAACCACAAGGCATGAAGACAAATAAAATTCCTGTAGCTGGCTTTCTCTGTGTTGGGCTGTGTAATGATTGGATCAGCGTCGGAGGGAGGTCTCTGGACATCAATTTTTACTTGGTAAAGTTACAGAAGTATTAAGGTACACCGAAACACAAAGGAGCAGGTGTGGTGCTAAACTGAGACAGCCACCTTTCTGGCTCGCAGCAGCATGTTTAAGACTTGTTTGCATTGCAAATGTCATACTTCCAAGTTTCTGCCAGAGAAAGGTGCTGTTCCTTCTACTACAAACCAGCAAGGTTGGCTTTTACCTACAGGAAACTGGCCAGTATAAAAAGAGAACAAAGTATATGGTCAAAGAGAGCATTTGGGTGTGTTTATTCCTAAGTGTTTATGTCCAAAGACAGCATTTTTCTTTGAGTCTGGACACAGACTTTGAGTAGGTCTAATTATAAGCTGTATTTTAACACAGTGGAGTGTCAGTATTGAGGCCTGTGACAAGCGTTAAGAAGAGGTAACTCCTGCCCTGAAATGCTCACTTCTTTCCCCTCGCTGTACCACTCCTATGCCACAGGGAGCTGCTTTCTCAAGAAATGGTCCTTGAAAATATGACTGACCTATCTATAACCCTTATTCTCCTTCACTTGCTTATCCACATGCTTGTTCTCCTGCAGGACAGTGCTGTGGCTTAGTTAACAAGATGTGTTCCCTGAGCAGGCACCTCTCCTCTCCCTCTGTTTCCGCCACACTTTGGTTCCTCCCTATCTTAACTGAAAAGGGAGCTCGCCTGTGCTCTGTGAGGAGTAGAGCTAGTCACCGGCCAGCCACCACATACTGGTTTGAATCTGGCACTGGGTGGCAAGCTTTGCTCTAATTTCCATTTTTTTTCCAGAGTTACCTGTCTGCAGCAAGGCAGGAAAAAGGATGCAGGTGGGTACTCTGCCATGTGGCTTTCATGGACATGGTTTCAGTTTCCACCTGCTGTTTGACAAGGCTTCTGCAAAATCTGAACACTGTAAAAGCCATAACGTAAATGCTGGACTTGCCACCTATGCAACACTCTCACAGGTAACAGAGCTAACTTGTCAGAGAAGCTAGGTCATGTTCTGCAAATCTGCAGTGCTGATTTTGGATCCTTGCACCTCAGATCTTGTTGGATAGCAAACACTTTAAAAGCACAGGCTCCCTGCCCAGAAAACCATTACCGTCAACATCTGCAAAACAAATCACTGAATCCAACTGGACTGACCTCACTAGAAATGAATTCCCCCCATCCTGGGACACTTCAGGAAAGTTCTCCTCCTCCTGGCACACCAGCCACTGTCCAGCAAAACTTGCAAGATTTCATTGCTGAGAGCACTGAAGAAGTAGTTTCTGAAACTGGACCCCAGAGACATGCTGTGGAACAAGGACAAGCCTCAAAGTCTGCACAGGCAGTACAGAATTGCTGGGGACCATCTGTTTATTTATTTATAAACCAGGTAATATTTCATTTATATGGCTTATAGGGACTTTGAGGCTCATTTGTCTTTTTTCTAACCAGTCTGGTGCTGTGACCTTACAGACCTCAGCACAGCACCTAATTTCAGACTTCACTGCCAGTTACTTTCAGAATTTTTTTTAATAACACAAAGTGTCCTGCGAGATCTGGAGAAAAGGATTATGGCAACTTACCTTGGATTTAGGGAAGCACAAATCCCTTCACATCACCAACTTGAAGACAGCCATCAGTAATCCCTCCTGGAACGGAGGGACTGATTTATTTCTGTTTCAGGCTCCATGAATTTACAGTGCTTCTTGCTTCCTTGCAGAAGATTCTCAGTGCTACCAAAACAGCTCCATACTGCTAACGGTCCTGACTTGCTCCTCTAACCTACCACTGTAGGTTCTATCATCTAGCTTGTTATAGCCAGAGCTTTCAGGAGAAGTGTGCAGCTCCCTGAAGCTGAAATTGCAGGGAAAGCACACGCACCGATGCTCAGGCAGTATTTATGCCCTCTTCTCTACCCATCAGACAGGAGTCAGTGAGGTCCCGCAGCCTTTGCTAGCCCAGGCCACTGAGACCCCACTTCCAGCTGAACGGGGTGTAGCTACAGAGCTGTGGAAGGTGCAGCCTGACACCCATGGAGAAAAAAAAAAGAGTTACCAATGAATCAGAAAACTCTTGGAAAGAGGTTATTCCCACATAGTCCTTCATCTGTGGAAGATAAGCCACACAGAAACGGTGTGACTAACAAACTGCCTGAGCCTGCTGCCTTACCCACACACTTATTCCCCTACATACCTCCTGAAGAACTCCAGCTACCCATCAGATAAAGCAGTTACATCCATTCCATCTCGTCAGGCAGGAAAAACCAGCATTTCTGATAATGAGTGTTTCATCGCAGAAACTGAACTGCCTGCCCAGGAGCACAAGGCTGGGACAAAGCAGTGAAATGTGCTGTACAAACGCTTTGTTTGACAACTGGCAGTTCTGTACTGAACAGCTAGAAGATACAAAACCTTCTGATTTATATACTACAGTTGCTGTTCCATGCTGTATCCCGTTTGCCTAATTTGTATGTAAGAGCAGAAGTGAGAGGATGTACATTCTGTAACGACATAATGAAAATTTTTTGCCATACCATTCACCAGGGTTTCATTTTACTAGCAAGAAACAGATATTGGACAAAGTTCAGTACATCACTGTATCTGCATCCTCAAATACAAAGCATTAATTTTTTTTTTTACATACAAAATTTACAGCTTTTATATTCAATTAAAAATTCCCATAAGTTAGACTACAATATGCATTATTTTAAATACAGCTCTGGAAAAATAGCTACAGCAATATTTAGAAGAAGATAACAGCAGCAGCATTCTGTCCAAAAATAGGATATTATGATGTAATTTAAAGTGTCACTTCTTCAAGTAGGTAAGAGCAAGCAGATCATTTAAGAATAAAATAACTGCTCTGGAACACAAAACCATCCTGATAAGATTATGTTTACATATGCTGAGCACTTAAAATACATTATATGTTTAAAACATGGACAAAATATTAGCTGTTTTAAAATGCTGATATGCAAATAATGTCACATCAAGGTGTGTTACAATGCTGAACCTAAAACTATCCTTAATTTATCGTAAGACTCTTACAAGAAATTTATACTGGAAACTGTTCCAAAGGAAACAAAAAAAAAAAGAATCATGTATCGCAAACAAATCCAATAATGTTAATAGCTTGTTTGAAAAACCTGCATATAATCCATACCACAGGCAGGAATTACCATGCTGTATTTATACAGACTTAATATTTATGATGAGGCTATTATGTATAGTTCCACTCTGGGTTTATTTGCACTTAAAAACTGTGATACTCGTAGCCTGCAGCACACCAAACAAAAAAGTCTTTAAAAATGAGGGAAAGCTCTCCAGGAGAGTGCAAAGTGCTTTATTTTAAAGAGTGCCTCTTATACGTAGCTCGCTCTTTCTGCAAATGCATACAACAAAAAGTGCTTTTTACTATACAGACTGACATGCAGCATATTTGTGCTTTTTAAAGGCTTTTTATTTAATTGCTGCTGTTCACTAGGATAGCTGCAAATATTTATATTTATCAGCCCTTTTGCTTTCTGGAGGGGAGAATAGGAAGGGGAAAGAAGAGGAGGGATCTGAATGATAAAATGTAAAAATACTTCGTAACTGCTTGAAAAAAGGGATCTGTCCTTTTTTTGCCTTCTTATTGCTAGCAGCTGGTATTGGAATTGACAAAGTGCCTGGTAACCAGACTAATGTCACTCATTAACCACCTCCTCTGTCAAAAGCAGGCAATGCACAAAGCATTATCAGTTCATTACTACATGGAGGAAAATCGTTTAAATACTGCATGAATCACAAAGCAACTTTAGAGAACGCTGGAGCTACTCGCATTCTCTAACTGGAACATTATTCAAACAATACAGCATCTCAAACCCAAGATGCTTTTGCAATAACCTTCCCAGGCAAGGGCTGTTTCACTAAGAGAAACAGAACAGTGCTTTCACTTCTTAATGCGACTGAACTTTTTTTTTAATCTATATATGTTTTTAATATATATTTATATATATTAAAATATATGTTTTATATATACACACACATACATATATACTTTTTTATATATATATATGGAAAACGCAAATGCAGATTTAATAATTTAAAAACAAGTTTGCATTCTAGATGGGGTCTTGTGTGCTTTAAATACTTATTTCCTATTGTACGGGCACATTTTGGCTCAGCAAATATCATCTACAAGTTTTGCCCCGTTAATCCCACGATAGGTTACTCTGCTAGGTCGAACTAAGACCCCGTGGTTCAGCTTGCAGGTGAAATAGCGCTTTTCCCCCACAGAGCCATCATTCTTTCCCTTCGCGCTTCTAAGTTCAAGTCCGAGCCATATCCCCGGTGCGAAGTCTGTAGGACCAATGTACCTGATTGTCCCCATTTCATTGGAGCTGGTCAGAAGAACCTGAGAGCCCTCGTGCAGCTTCACTGGTCCCTCGGTGTTAGCTGTAGTGGTATTACTCCAGCTGCGCCGTAACACAGAGCTCTTGGATCTGGTTGGAAAAATGGGGAGGAAAAAAAGTAGTCTGGTTTCTACAAAACGCCCATGGCAAATCTATAATTCAGTGAAGTGCATGGAAAAAAAACTCAACTCCCTTTTAAAAAAAATTTGGTTTTGCTAGTGCACAAGCTCAAAACATGTAATAACATTAACAGGCTAGTACACATGGCAGCCTGAAATACTTGGCAAATCAATTTCCTTTCACCTGATACTAGGATCTACAGTATTTGCTGTAGAGTGATAGTATTGGTAAATTAAGCACTATGAAGCATTTTATTTGGGGCTTGAAAGAGTTTAGCCAAAACAACTTTTAACATGCAATGGTCAGTCAGGATCACCAGGACAAAGTGAAGTCCTTTAACAAGACCCTCTGAACTTCACCCAGCTGTGTGAAAATACAAGAATTTGGAGAATATGCAGTGATGAATGACTGGAGAACAATTTTAATGGCAACCTGCATCCACGGACTGTATTCTGGGATACCCACAGAAAAATAGTCTACTACTGGTCCATTTTGGAAGAAAAAAAAAAATGACCATTTCGATATTAAACATGCATAAAGATTTTCTTTTGACCAAGAAACAGTAAAGCTAACAGCCAGCCCACCCAAACATTTAAAACTCAAGACACGCACCTAACAAAGGAGTTTCTTCTGTTTATCTCCTTTTGTGAAGATGCAGAAGTGGTGCTTAGACTGCGTCTAAAACCTAAGTGGAAAGGTTAATAAGCTGTGTAGGACTTAAAAAAAAAAAAAAAAATCCACACAACAAACCCCAAACCTTTATGAACTCATATTCTTTGTGGGCTTTTTTATACTGCTTCCACTACATTTGCTACACATTCTCTCGTCCAATTTGGAAATTAAGCGATGAAACTTCTCATGAAAGTAAGTGTCCATAACCACGTTCAAATTTTCAGAGGACAGAAATGAAATTAAACAAACCAAACACGGGTAATTTGAAGCAACCTTTTCACAAAAACCTTAGGTAAGGAAAAAGAAAAATAACTGTTTCAAGTATCTCACAGAAGTTTTAGTAATTGCATATGGACCCCTCCCTACACTTCATCAATGTAAAAATGTAGATTAAGGAGCATGTTCAATTTATGGTTAACTCTGATTAGCATACCATACAGTAATAAGGGACGAATGCAATACAGTAATAAGGGAAGAGGGTCAACAATCTTAACTCTGACATAATTATTTCTGCCAGCACAGGGTTAATAACAACACAGCACTCCACAGTTCCTGCTGCAGGCTACATTTGTAGGAAGGGACCAGCCAGACTGTTGGCTGGCATTCGGGTTCCTCGATTGTGCTCTCAGAGAAGTGGCCTTTGTGCAGTAGGTTCTGGTTGTAGCATGGTAGCCTGCGGTAGGCTACCTAAGACAAAACACAGTCTTACGCTCCTACCTGGAAAAGTGCGATTTATTTTGCTCGATGAAGTCTCTGTGAGAGAATCCAGAGAACCTGTTAGTCTGAAAAGCAATAGCACAATGCAGGAGTCATTTCAACTCAACTCTGAACAACCCTACTGCTGGAGTTCTTCTTGTCAAATGTTGATTAAGTTCTGATTCCTTCCCTTCTCCACCCACCCCAAAGAGACACTAACGTTTCAGTTGTCATCAGGCTGGTATGTAAGAGGTGCCTGGAGCAAACTAGTTTATTCAAGTTACTTGTCTTTTACTCAGCAAGAGAGCATGTATAATTTTGAGGCAAGTTCTTTAACAGTTTGGCTAAGCTAGGATATTCAGGGAAAGAAAAGCAAGAACATGTCTGGCAGAGTATCTAGATAAAAATACAGGAGGAAAGAGCACAGCATTCCTCGGATGTTCTTCCTGAAACCGAACGAAGAGACTACAACAAAGTGGTGGACGCTTTGGTTCCTCTGTGCTGTTAGCTGGAATGAGAATAGTATTTCCAGTCATGTCCAAGGGCAACTTCCTTTTATAACCAAATTTAACACAGCGCATCAGGATTGGGTCATGAAAGTAAGGTTTAATGAACACAGACTGTGTCAGAAACGGAGGCCCTGGAATGAAAATACTTGAAAGTGACTGCAAGAGAAACAGGGGGAGCTGCATTTCCAATTTATACTCTGCTTTCAAAAAGCTGATCTAAAACCCACCAGGTTTTTAATGGAGGTTATAATCTTCCATTAGCAGAAGAAAACATTTATTTCTTCCATACCTGCTGCAAAACTTTGCTTCCCACTGGAAATGTATTAAGAAAGCGTTTGGCAACACAAATATTACAACAGCTTCAACAGCTCCAGTGCTTACCTCTGTACACGAGATGGTGGTGCAAATATACCGTATCTGGGAGGACAACTAAAGTACTGAACACCTCCCACAGAACCGTCATTCTTCCCGTGAGGTTTGTCCAATTCAATTCCACACCAGAATCCTACATTTCAAAACAGTAAAATCATGGTGTTTCAAACAAAACACCACAGGCTTTTCTTCATTTAGACAGTTGGTACAGTTGGCATTCATCCACATCAAGGAAAACAGTTTCTAGTTAGAAACTGTCTAGATAGGTTTTTTTGTAATATATATATTTATTATTATCTATGTAACTATGCAAAAATTTGTATCATAATAAACCTAATTATCTCAGCATTTTTATATGCTTTTGAGAAAATTATTGACATTGTAATAAATACAGAAAAAGTAAACCCCTTGATATATATACTAAAGCTGAACAGAATGTTACTGAATAGAACAGTAGCTATTTGACAAAAAGGAGATAGGAAAGAAGAGCAGTGGTGGTTCAAGTTTCCCTCTTTAGGCCTCTGACCACATGGTTTATGCCTCATCTGAGATCATCAACAGTAAAATTAAAGTTTTGATATTAATTCATTCCTTCTCTCCATCTAGCAAGTTATAATTAATACAAATTGCAAGGCTGGTTGTATGATATCGAGGGAAGGGTGTAAGAACTGGCCAGCAATTCATCTCATACAGAACACTGAACAGGCATCAAGATGTTAATAAGCTTGATCATTCATAACCTGTGATAAATGTGAGCTAATTATGTAAAGGTGCTAAATTTCATACTCCATTAGCAGTCCTTATGCTAGCCATCCCCAAAAGATTCAAATTTAATTCAAGTCACTTGGTACTGAGGCTAATTATCAGCTCAAGAAATGCAGGAATGACAGCTTATGAATTAGAAGGGCTCAGTACATCAGAAGTTCTCCCCTTCCTGTTTTTAGCATTAAATAAAGATCTGCATTGCAGCAAAAGAAATGAAGTTTGGGTAACTTCCCGAGCTTTGATACCTATTAAAATTCAGATACTTACTTAAAAATGCATCTGTTACATTTTCTATAAATTACTGGTTTTGCAAATGGTGAAGATTTGTGACCTTTCCATCCTCACTTCTTACCAGACCGTGTTTGTCTCAAAAAAATTTTGTTCCCTAACTTGGGGGGAGAGGGAGGAGACTTACATTGTCAAACAGCTGATTTTACACTTGTTACAGTCAATTTGGAAAACCAGTCCTTTTCTCATTGTTTACTTTGTAAGCAACAACATGAAGGTAAGAGTGATCACATGAAAGTGCAGAATCAGTTAACTGCAGTATCTTAAGCAAGGACTGCCTACAATGAAATTGGGGAAAGGGGCAAGAATGAAAAAAGTACATGACTTGTACCACAATCTCGCATTCTGTCATTCTAACATTCTTTTTTTTTTTTCATATTGATGCCACCAAGTGTCAAGATGGAGCACTGCTGCTTATGTATCCATGAACAGACCACATTTAAACTAGGTACTTACACCAATACTTACCAACTGGTTTTGCATTATTCTTGCAATAAGAAGATTATAGGTAAGGACATAAAGAACATAGGATTTGGTTACAAAAAACCAGTATTCAGAAATTAGCTTCCACAATTTAGAACAACTCACTTCCATTTGAAAACACCTGGCTTCACTGCAATGTGTTTTTTAGCAAGGGCAAGGGAGGGAGGAGCTGAAAGGGAGAAGGTTGAGAAAGTGGTGGTAGAGTTTGGGGCTTTTTGAGATGCCTGTAACTTTTCATCTGTCCTGTGACCTAAAGGTTTGTTAGTTAAGATTTAAATGTTCACAATTACCCTCTTAAAGATGCCAAGAAGATAAGAATGAGACAGGTATATGACATGATAATATTGCAAGAGATGAGCTGTGTCAAAAAGGAGTAAAGGAGTAAAGGCATGTGATCTCAATAAAGTATATACCACTTTGGAGACTAAACTGAGGACTTTCAGAAAGCTTTGTAACAATACCTACAATTTCAACATTCTAATTAAGCCGTGTTAGTGGACAAGTAAAAGCCACATTTTAAACCATTATTTTTTTCTGGCAGTTGCATTAAAGTAAAAAATATTCAATGAAACATAGGAGAGGGAAAGAACTTTGAAACAAAGCAGTAAATTTAGATTTTTTTTTTTCTTTGGAGGGAGTGAGGAAAAAGATGGAGTTCTCTTAATGTTCATGTGCTCACATGTAAGCAACTCCATATTGATTCTACAACACACACAAAGAGCATTGCAAATACCTGGTGCAAATTTTGTCGTCCCACAAAATCTAACAGTGCCCGTTCTCTGTCCTACCACCAGTACTCTGTCTCCAACCCGAATTTCTCCTTCATCAAAAGGATTTTTCCGTGTAGCTGGAGAACTATACAACCCTGTTCAACAGAAGAACAAGATCTGAAATTAGTGACATTCTATCTTTAAAATTTAAGAAAGTCTTAAATAGTGAGCCGACTGATTGGTAAACAGAGTATACATCTTTAACACAGGGTACCTTTAACACATGGCAACACTCTGCAAATGTTGCTTAGACAAAGAATTGCTTTGCTTCAGCATGAAACCTGTGGACTACAGCCTTTTCTCTGCAGTTGAAAGGTACAGTGACCAACTACAAGAACAGTTTTCCTCTTGAAGCTGTTCTAAAAATCTTTTAAAAGTTGCCAAACAAGTTTATGGTTAAGCTACTTCCCAAGTGTCTTTCTTGACTGATCTCAGATTCTGAAACAGCACAAGTAGCTCTACCTAAGTATTCAATACAGCAGTAAACTTCCACCTGTGAAAACACACTCCAATAAACCAGACCATACCAGCACTAATTTTAGATGAGGCAGAAGACACTCTAGTCACTGCTTTTTTATTGCTGCTAGTTGAGTTCCGCTTCTTGCAGTAATTCTGTTTGCCTTCCAAGGAGGTAGTAGAAGAGGAAGAGCTGCTGTACACAGGAAAACCTAAAAGACATAAATGGAAATAGTCCTTCAGTGATCATATTTGGAAAAGGACACATTAAGCAGAAAGGAAAGTTTCTGTAGGCAGGCAGTTATCTGTTCTCCATAGCGGGCAGAATACAAAGTAAAGAGGCAAAATTAGAGGTTGTTAAGCAGCATTTACACAAATGTCAGGAATGACATAGGTGCATCAGACCCTGCCTTGGGAATAAGGTGATAGTTTAGTGCTGGAAGAGGTCTTCAAAACCCCCTTTTTTGTTACTCAAAATTTTTCTAAACGGTCCCAAGCATATTTATTAAAATATGGGAGCCTTAGTAATAAGAGATCATACCACCACACTTTCAGCATCCAGCCTATGAAAGAGTTGATGAGAAGTGGAAGGAAGGTGATATTATGCGAGTGAATTATTGTCTGGATTAAAGCCTGCCATATTCCATTACATACTGTATTAATATTAAAATCTGTACTATAAAATAAGAATGGGAAATAAATCACTTTTATCTCCATTTGCAAACCCTGATGTCTAAACTGTCCGATAAGACTTATGTTCAGCTTTCCTACTTCCTTTTCAAGGCTCTCCCCAGTTCTCCCCTTTCCTACCCCTTTCTACCCAAAATAAGGCGGAGTACAGCAAGACATGCCTATGCCTCAGTTTCTCAATGTGAAAAACTAATATAATATTGCTTATCAAACTTTCCAGAATTCTGAGAGGCTTAATTCATTAGTTTTCACAAAGCACCTCAACATCGACACAGGGTTAGCGTGTTCAATATAATTTAATCCTCCAATTTGGCAAAACAGTAAAAAACTGCAGAAAGGCAAATGCAGTGGGTCAAAGCAAAAGCTTAGTTATCTGGGGACAGAAATCTAAAGACTGAGATATTGGCTGCAGCTGTGCTACAATGAAGAAAATGCAAATTACTAAATAACTGGTGACTAAACCAGCAAAATTCAACTCCAAGGCATAAAATACACGCGTGCGTTTGTGAACACATACTACAAGTCCATATTTAGAAGTCAGTCCAGCGATGGATTCACTGGAGGCCAGACCACCGAGCACTTTTACGTGAATGCAACAAAAACTGCTGATGCAGCAATACAGAAACAAAAAGAAACTAAACAGTTGTTAAACACTTCATTTTGTGGGAAATCATGAGGTGAGAGAAGGAAAAGCAGAAGGGACTTCAGCAAGTCCTATAATGCATTCCTCTTCCATCAGGCAAAACAACTATTTGTGCTATCACTCCCGCCCGGTGAGTGTTTGACCCCTTCTTACAAACCTCCCATCAGGGAGATCTCGGGAATTCCTCAGCAATATGTTTCACCACATAATTACCTGTACTGTTAGAGGGGTTTTTCCCCCTAATATAAAACCTAAATTATCACAGCTTTAGCTCAAGATTTCTTATTCTCGTTACACATGCAGAGGGGGTTATACTGTTCTTTGTATCTGAAAGCTTCCTGTTCTATCCCTTTAATCTTCTGGTTTTTAATCACACAATCACAAATTCCATCCGTCTTTTCTCCTAAGTCATGTTTTATACCTCCAGTTATTGTGGTGTCTTCTCTGAACTCTCTCCAGTTGATTCCCATCTCTTTTGAAATGCAGTGTCTAAAATTAGATGCAGTGTTTTAGCTGAGGCCTTACCTGTGCCAATTAAAGCACCCAGGTTGCTTTGTGTATCTCACGGCTGACACTCCTTTTTATATGTTCAGTATGTTGCTCCTTTTGCAACAGCATGACATAGATGACTCACGTTTACTTTGTAATACTCAATATCCCCATGTCCTTTTCTACAAAACCATTATCAGGCATCTCGTTCCCAGGGTGTATCTACACAGTTGACTGTTTCACCCTTGCTACATAACTTCATAGTTGTCCTTACTCTTCTGCATCTTTTTTCCCCCCCCAAGATCTTTTTTCCAATTTGTCAAGGGTTTTTGGGCAGGGGCTTGGGTTTTTTTTTTTAATATTAAGCCAATCAACTATCTGCCAGGCATCATCTGCATATTTCATGAACAGACTCTCTATCCCTAGTGTCAAAAAAAAAAAAAAATATTAAAAAAAACCCCAACCCACCAGGCTCTTTACAAACTCCAGGAAAACCCCAAGCTGAAACAGCCTTCCTGTTCGACAAAGAACCACTGACAGCTGCTTTCTAAGTTGGATGTTGGATTTTCCTAAAGGTTCTGCACCTGCCTTATGGCAGTATCATCTAAACCACTAGATCCCAACGAGGCTTCACTCCACATCACTTACAGCCTGCAAAGCCATTGGAGTCCTATTAATTGTGGCTATCATAGTGTATCCATCAAACTGAGACACTATACTGCCAATTAATTTCATTGTGTGACCAGAACGTGAAGAACAAGCCATTAAGTGCCCTCCATGAACAAAATGTTGGAAACCTCTGTCTACAAAAGTTTTTTAGCTCACCTCTGAAAAAGTATCATATAGGACAGTGCTTAAATGCCTTACACTGGTCTCTTCCCCAAGTCTTTTCCTCACAACTGTTCACTGATGGAGGACATAAAAAGATGCTTTTCTTCAAAAAGAGTATATTCAAAGTCACACTTCAAATTATTCCTAAGAAATAGTGCTTTTACCAACACTTGTAGTATGATTCTATGGACAAAACTCTCAATGGAGACCCAATTTTTACGGTTTGTTAAAGACACCCCTGAAAGTGAGGTCCCTTGATGTTTAAAGTTCAGCACACAAAATACTGATGCAGTAAAAGTCACTATCCAATTCTGAAAGTAGATAATCACAGAGAATGATTCATATGTAAAAGAACATTTTTAAAAAGCTAGAGTTTCATTTTTCATATTTGAAGTGTGTTATTATGAGTCTTCCATGATACAATGCCAAGACTGTTAAGGGCTGTTAGATGACAACACTTTATGATACAAGCTTGAACATACAGATATAGGAAAGAATAAAAATTCCAACAGCACACATGCACAGTTCTTCATCAAAACCTAAGCAGTAATGATAAAGGGCGAAAGGTCTCCCTAAGAAGGTAATTCTGCAGATCCTCTGTAAGATCATTTACTAAGAGACAGCTTTCAGCTTTAAGGGCTTGTCTATATTCTTGTCTATGGTATTTGGATAGAAGCTGTCACCAAACCAACACAGAGTGCCAGCCAAACATCCACACAAATTACTCCTAGTAAACTAAATGTGTACAGCCTGCTTGGGACTTGAATACAAACAGCCAAGGCAACTTTTTTTTATGGCATAGATACAGGACTTTTAGAGAGGTAAGGCAGTAATAATACTTCCTCTGCCCTACCCAAAGTTTTTCTCAAGATGTTAGAAAATAAAAAAAAATTCAGTTACCGTCTTTCACAGGTACAGTTTTTCCCCTGTTAGCAGCCATAAAGTTGGTTTCAGAAGCACTGTCTTTTTTTGCCATATTTAGACCTATAAAAGAATATATACAATTAAAAATATACATCCTAACAACAAGCAATAATTTTACAGGGAAGTCGTACAAAAACAATTTGACAGGTTTGCAGATTAGTGGATGCATGGCTAAAACAGATAAAACTGTACAGTTCCTTAGACTCTTGATAAATGGGTAAAACAAGACTGAAGAATTGTTTTGATGGATAAGCACAGACATTAAACCCTCTAACACATTAAAACAGTCCAAACTATCTTGCCAAACAATAAACAAGTTGTCTGCAAAATATTAATGTTTATATTGAAGGAGTTTTACTTAAATCTTTCAAACATTTACATCTATTATATACACAACATTCACTTTTATAGTACCTAAGGTATACCATTCACTATGATTAATTTCACAATTTCTGCATTAAAGATTACACATAAAAGTTTTGAGAGAGAGATCTGAGACCAAGTCTTCATTCAGTCTATAAATAATTAAGTATGCCATACAATTTTTAAAAGCCTAACTCTTAGAGCAGCAATGTTGTGATATGCACGTGAACTAGTATTGCCACCTAAGTTATAATTTGTGAACAGTCATTTTGCTTTTCTGACGGTTTCCTACCCTAACTCAACGAAGAACAAGCTTATCTATGATTTATCCCCTCCCTGTCGTGAAAGAAAAATCCCATCTTTTTTACTTAACTACATCTCTCGGCTTAATTCAGCTACAGGGACTGAACTAGTTTGCACATGTACCATATTTTCCAAAATTTTATGGTTTAGCCATTAAGGCATCAGATCAAAAAACTAGTGTTTCTGACTGGTAACACACTTCTCAATTTGATCACAGTAATCCTTTTTCTAAAAACCTGAAAAAGACCTATTATCACCAGTCTGATGGATTATTCAAATCCAGTAGAAACAAATCAAATTTGAAAATCTCTATACAGTATTACATTTTACTTTGCAGCTTATAGCCATAGCTACAAAAAGCGTAGTAATTTTTCTTGGATCATTACAAACCAGTGTATTGCAGGAATGAAGTTTAAGGGAAAGGGATGTAATCCGGTAATGCACGTAAACACTGCAAAACAAAGTCCGGTAATGCACGTAAACACTGCAAAACAAAGTTCTGCCTCTGCAGCTTTATCCTCCCACTCCAGCCAGTGAATCAGCCAGGCACATTAATTCTAATGGACCTTTCAACACAGGAACATCTTACAAACGGCAGCTTCCGGATTACTGTTAGTGGATGTAAGCTCTGCCGAGCAGGTGATGGATAACTCACTCTGATTTTTACCTAAAGCAAGTATCAAATGTTTAAAATTTACAGAGATACAAATGCACCTTTATGACAGAAGAGGCAGTTTATGACTAAACTGTCCGGAACACACCGTCTGTGACAAAGGAAACAATCCTTTCCATTATAGTTTAATGAGTTACAAACAGTTCACAACAAACTGAATCTAACACTGAAAAATATTTAACAAAAGAAGTCAGCTTAGATCTGGTCTTGAGCAATACTCCTAACAAACCGATTATTCTGAGAAGCTTTTTATGCAGGACATCCGTTTATAAATAGCTTGTGCTATTTGTAAATTGTGCTAACTGTAAATATACATAATTAGGCCTTACTTCGCCCTCAATCTATGTAGAGAAGAGTTACATAAATCATCCAAAATGCAGCCAAAATGCATCTCTTCTACCAGCCTGGCACACTGTTTCTATACCCTGTGTATTACTAGTAAAGAGTGGAGAGTTTTAGTGTGCTTGAGGAAATTTGATGAGAATGTGTACGTATCTTCCATCCCTTAAGCTGTGCTGCCTTAGTATGAGTCACCTAAACAGGGTTCGAAAGGCAAAAGAAACGTTAATGTAATATATTTAATGACATTATTATGTAGCCAGCCAGCCACGCGGCCAGATTATGCATGGTGGTCCCTGCACGCAGCAGGGAAGAGTCTGTACTCCAAACATCTTGGAACCTAAACGGACAGAAAAGATGCTTCATTCTTACTTCACAAGGAGGGAACTTACACAGAAGGATTAAGTAATTTGAATAAATTACTAAAAGACTAAGCCAGAGCCAGGGACTGAGCCAGTAACTTCAATCAGTAGACCGAGGCCATATTACAAGGACACGCCTTCTCTTCTAATTTGCGTCCGGTTTTACTCGGATAACTTAATGAGCAGATAAAACACAATCAGTTAAATAGTTCCTTGATCATTTTGCCAGAAAATACATTAAATTTCTTCAATTTCTACACATAAAGTTGTATATACATTAGTTTCTAGATTTCCACTGATTTCAGTGAGATGTTTCAAGTTACCCAGGAAGATCTTAGTAAATGAAATCACGTTAAGTGTAGACATTTAACTGATATCACAGCCAGCCAGAAATTACTTTAAAGGCTCGAGAATAAATGCTGTGAACTTTTTGTTTTAATAGAGTATATAAAGGCTTCTATTAGTACATCAGATCCCTATAATCACTAAGCAACTACACACAATGTCCTTCCAGTACTAGTTTAAAGGCTACTGAATTTCTAACAATGAGAACATGTAGTTAATAAATACCACCTTCTCATCCCAAGTGATGAACTAATTCCAAAAAAGTATTTTAATACCAAGATTTACATAATTGTTGCTAATTCTTGAAGATTAGTATCTTGATAGTGTCTCAACATACAAGAAAATACTCACCAGAATTCACTTTGGAAGTTACGTGCGTCACATCTATTTTCTTGGATTTGACCAAAGGTGAAGACCGCATGGAAGAACTTCGTATGGAGGTTTTTTTGTGATCAGAAGCCTTGCTTATTTTAGAAAGAGGTGCAAAGATACCTAGAGAGAAAATTGTATGTGCCAAAAAAGAACCAGCAGCAATATTAATGCAACAAAACTCTCTGGTAACCATCTCTTGCATCAATTAATTTAGGGGTTTTTTTCATGGCTTGCTACGCTGTCAAAGCACTTGTAGGGTAGGAAGGACTAGCTCAAATGAAGAGTGAAACCAAACGGCTTATCAAGCAACTCGAACAGAGTAATTCAGGAATAATAACCAGAAATGTTGACTGGTTGGTTGTTTCAGTGGTTTTGCAAATAGTTGCAGCCAAAACACTAGGAACGGTTAAAAGAATCAATAAAATGAACAAAGCAAGCACTAAAAAGAAAAGCGACAGAATTTGTTATCTGGTTTTATTCTCCCAAACGGTCCATATCTTCCAAGACTTTTTTTAAAATTCAGGTTTTAAAAAAACATAAGAAAAAATTAAAGGTTATACCTCGTTTCGGTGCACACTTGAAGTATTGGACTCTTCCAACACTTCCATTGTTCTTTCCTTCTGGTTCATCCAGCTCTATGCCAGCCCACTGGCCACTGGCAAATTCCGTTGTGCCACAAAATCTTAGTGTACCAACCTAAAGCAAAAAGCATCAACACAGAATGACTTTGTTAAACAGGCATTGTTTATGAGAACATAGTATAGATTACAAAGGAGACAGCAAGTCATCTGCAAGCTTTTGATCAGAACAGAGAAATACAACCGTAACAATCTCCCTTGATTATTGACATTCCTATCTTTCAATGCCAGCCAATGCATTTCCCAAAGTATCAGTCTTTCTGCGTATATTTTGTATTAAACAAAAGCAGTGATTATTGACAGATCTCATAACAGACAAGAATTAGACAGTAAGCACCACTGCACAATACAACTCCAAGACAGCAAGGTACAGGAGTATATGCCCAACAAGAAGTTTTACTTTCAGTGTCTTCTACACCAATAGTTCCAAAATTATGGCTAGATACCTTGCTGAATTGCAGATTCTATGGAAATACTAGATAAAAAATTCTATAAATATATCTGTGTGTGCATAAATATGTACATATAATTACATTTTTTTTTAAAATATATATTGCAAAGGTTAAAGGGTAAACTTCAGAGCATACTTAACTTTTTCTTTGGAAAAAATTCCTAAGTCTTTTATTCCCCTCCTCATGATTAAACAGAATTTAAAAATCCAGCAAGTGTGGTAACTTTTTTTTTGCTGTTTCAATATATACTGTGTAGACTCTGAACAGATAAGTATATCAAGAATATCAAGACAGACCGGTCTTGCTGGTGGATCTCAGCCTCCACAAATATATACTATAAGCTCACACACTTCAACCAAACGAGGGAGGAATAACTAACAGAGATGCATTTAACACTGATTTAAATTCATTTTTATATTTGATTTTTAGTTTTAGTAAAAAACCTTTGATCTTTCAGTTGCTCAGTTTTCATTATCTCATGTGACATTAATACTATTAGTTCATTTTTTGCTATGACTTCACTGTCTAATCCAGCCTTCAGAGAGTAAACAGACAGAAACCATGTTTTTTGCTTTACTATGAAACATTCCAGCTACTCTTTCTTAATGTTCTGTAAAGAAATAAATGTGACCCAGAGCCTGTTCTTCTTTTACTCTGAAGATCTCTCTTAAACTTGATTGTTACAGGCAGGTACATCACACTAATCTAGACCCAGACTTTTTAGCTACCAACCCAGAGATCAAATTCAGCCGGAGGAAGCTTGGCCAAGCAGCCTAACAGATTCCTCCACACTCCAGGCATCAGCCAAAGGGCACTTACCGAGCAGAGGGAAGGGACCAGCATCTTACACTGGAGGTGGAGATGGCAAAACTGAGGCTCCAACTCTGCACAAGCCCTAGGACTTGTGCAGGCAAGGAGCAGAGGACATCTCGCCCATGAGAAACATGGAAGGAACAGGAGAAAAGTTTTCTTCCAGCAACTGTTTTCCCTGCACTCACATTTCATCCAGTGTCCATTCAGATAACACATAATCTGGCAGAGCATGAGCTGATGAAGCTGGGGGACCCCAAATCATGTACACATAAACAGCTGCTTACACAGCTTTCTACCCTGTAAGACAACTAGACTGACAGGTGCAGTAGGAATCAAGAAAGGAATCCATTTTCCCTCTGGCATCTACTGTGCTTGGCTTTCAAGCTGCATTAACGCTGGTATGTTAGGAGACTGCAGAAGCAGGAAAGAGAACAGGAATTCATAAACATTGCTCGTAAAAATGCTGCCATTCCAGTGCCCTTATCCCAGCTTCCTTATTCCAGAAACGAGAACTGATCCAAGAGGAGGTTAAGAATTGGGCACCATTTTCATGATCCTGTTCTCACTTTTGCTGCACCCTGCACACATTTATGTGTATCAGGGGAGAGGAGAAGACAGGGCTGAGATCAACTTCTCCATTCAGACAAATGGAGAAAGCGGGTGGGAAACAATGTGGCAGTAATGCAGAACAGCTCCTCACACACAAAGAAAGGAAGGGAGGAAAGCAGGCATGGAAAAGCAAGACCAAAAAGCACAATCACATTCCTCCTTTCCACCTGCCATATGACAGCTTTGGCTCCCTTAAAAAAAGGTAGCTGGAAAGCCCTGCTGGCCTTTGGCAGCAGAAAAACAGCTTCCAACTTCTGAAAAAACACTGTAATAGCATACTCAATGGAGAAAGGGGAAAAAAAAAAGTAACTTAAGCCAGGAAGCTGGGTAAGCACATTACAGTACAAAGTTCTATGGGCCTTACTTGGAGGAAAGAAACACAAGAGGACTAATTTCTTCCCTTTCTTTCTACAAAGCCTCCATTAATTTGCAGTTACATTATCTCCCCTTGCTTTCACTGTGCAATGGCTTTCTGTAAAAGAAACTTCCATGAACTTCTGTCTTTAAAGAATAAGCAGCTTCCTGTCCGTACTTCAGTTAAAATGCATGCTGCATAGCTAGCGATTCCTTTGCTTTTCCTGACCCAATTTCAAGAATACACCAGATGAAAATACAGAATGAAAGCTGCTTTGCACTTTCAGTGGAGTTCACTTTAGAACATTTCAGTTGTGATAATTACAAATCTTAAGTTATACTAGAAAAATTATTAAAAGTAAAGCTACTCAAACATAAAATTTTGCTCACAAATGCCTTCAATACTTTACCAGAAAAATATTTGAAATCTTTAAAAGAGTTCTAGCGCTCTTAAATCATTTCAGAACCCTTACTATCAGAGCAAATAAAAGGTATGAATAGTAACTGCAATGTCAATGTTACATTTTTCAAATACATTTTTTAAAACGTGTCTAGCAAGGTAGCTTCATGACAGCTATTCACATTTGAGCTGGACCAGTACTACCTATATTCTTATACCTCCACAGAACCATGTAACAACCCCATTGGCACAGCACTGCTTCAAAGATTTTAGCTGCATTGCACCAGTGAAATTGGGTTACTATAGGCTAAGCAGAATTAAAGTTTTCTTTTACTGCCTTCTGGAAACTATCAGGGGTAATGCATGAATGCATACTCATAACTGAAAGCCAGGCAGCTCACAAAGTAATCTGTAAATTTTACCATCATTCTGATGTGACACCAAAAATGTTAATAAAAGCTGAGCCATGCTGATGTGCTATAGGAGACTTAAAAAATTGTTTACAGATACAAAATGCAGACTGCGCCTGTCAAAAGAGCTTTTCAAAGTAGTGACTTTCTTTAACACATAACTGGTCAGCTTACTACTTTCTGTAACCAGATCCTTACTGCCATCCAGAGTTCATACCTACCAGAAGGTGTTTTAGACCCTCAAATTTGAGGTATGTCTCCAAAGGGGTAAATAAATTGACTCTCCAGAAATTAAGAGGGTAGTATCAATTTGCTCATCGTACCTTCTGTCCTGCAATAACAACACGATCTCCCAGTTTCAGGCCAAGTGATAAAAGCATGGCCTTGCCTGTGACATGATCATAGTTTGGAATCATGGCTTTTGAGATGTCACATGAGAGAGGCACAGCATCCAGCAATATCTGCTTGATTTCTTTTGCGCTGGCTGCCGCATCTGCCATTTCCAGTGGCATATCTACTGGATCAGGAACCACATCCGCTGGAATCTGCCCTTTGTCATTCTGTAGAAACATAACATAGCACAGGATTTAATGCTGTGACAAGATAAACCTGATTAGGCAAAACCACAGTAGTTGATGAAGTTCATTAGATATTTTTCCTATAAGTAACTATAAAAACATCCACATTTTCAAAGAAGGATGCTAAAACATCCTTAGATATATAAACCACCATTTACAGTGACTTATTTTCAAAAGTGCTAAGTTATCAAAATTTTTTAATCTAAAGAACATTATTAGTACTCAGAACACATGAAAAACACACCTGTATATATATCTCTGTACCTGAACACAGATGTAGAGAAGTAAGCAAGATTTTTGGTCTGTAATACCAATACTGTAATGCTAGTACTTCCCAAAGAATTTATCTTTACCCAGTGCATCATCTACTCCTTGGTGAGGCTTATTCCAAATGTAAGACAGAATTTAATTAATATATATTACATGTATAGAATACACAAAGTTGATGTCTCATATAAATAGTTGAATAAAGCTGTTGAGGTTTATTTAGACACAGACCACTGCATCAGAGGTGAATTAAGGACAGAGTCCTTTCCAAACACTTCCCATTCCCGGTGAGCAGTGACTGATTCGCTGTATGTCCCATGTGACACTCGCCCTAGGCCAGAACTGTCGGAATACCAGCTCACCTCCAGGCTAACCTTAACTCAAGGCCAGTTGGCCAGATAGCAAGTACACTGTTGGGCTGTCAGCCTGCTACAATGGCAAGTTCTACCTACGCTTTCTTCAGCAAAGGCATCAGTAATGGATCTTCACCTATCTGCCAATTTTCACAAAGCCTGTGGAAACATAATTACCTCAGTCTTTCAAATTTGTCTCAACTGAGCCCCTGGACTCAGAAATTACCAGAAGCTCAAAGAGGGAATGACACAGAGCAAGATTGTATTTGCTTTGTTTCCTTAAAAAACAGACTAAAAGCTCAACCTTCCCTGAGCCCCCTATAAATCTCCCTGCCTCAACCCTAGAAAACTATAATCCTTACTCAGCGTTTACACTCTGCTGTCCTCATATAAGCAAACTCTACACACTGCCTCTGGTCAGAACTTTATTGTGGGATTGAAGAATTAAACACCTACCATTCCTTAAAAATCTACAGTCATTCCATAAGTAAAAGGTCAGCCCCACTCAAGTCACAGTACCTTAAAAACAGGATTTAGCAGGGCGTTTGTTTTGAGTTTTTAGTCATCACATCAGCAATTGTTTGCGTCAGATCAGTCCCACAATTCAGCCCACCAGGTGCCCAGCAAATCTTTCTGTCAACACAAGGTAGTGTGCAGAGCAGAGGCAAGGCAGCAAAAGTGGGCACAGTGGCGCAGGATCACTTTTCTCAAGGGCAGAGACACCTTTTGCCAGCTCAGAATGCTTGTGCAACTACAAAGCAGTATCCCCTGTGACAACAGACTCTTAAAACATACAGCTGCCATAGAATTTGAAACACGTACACTAAGTAACGAGCCAAAGAAGAAAAACAGTGTTTTTAAAGAGATCTAGATTGAGTATCATATAGAACTGTATGGACAATGATGTTCCAGAAGATTTCACACCATCAGCAATACATGAAGTAATGACTTTTTAGACCCTTAAAACAATTATAATTTCTCATTAAAAAAAAACCAACTGAATTTGCAAATGGAACACAGAGATACTGCCTATTCCAAAAAAACCCAAAACCACCAACCCCCCCCCCCCCCCCCCAAAACCACAAAATCCCCACAGAAAACAATCAAAACCCAAGATTTGTGGCTAGACACATATAGCAGCACTTTACACTATAACTCGGGCCTATTATTTGGTTAGTAAGCAGAGCAGTTAATGTTTCTTCATTATCAGTTACTTATGCTAAGACTAAGTCTACTGCTAAGCAATACAGTGCATTTCTGGAGGACACAGAATGCACTCCTGTATTTCTGAAAAGATCCACCACTGCCATGATGACTGTTGCAAGACACAAAGGAGTATTAACAAAGTTCAAGCAACAAATAGAAGAACATCCTGAAAGCTATCTGAACTAATAAACTAGACTGTGACACAAACACACAAGCTTTAACACCCAAGTATAACAAAGCATAAAAAAATCATCCACTACAAGTTATAAATATTTTTTCTGAGGCACTCACTCCATGTAACACATTTTTAGCTAACCAAAATCCTGGACAGACTGTTCAGTTTTTTCCAGGTACTTTTTTCACCTTTTGGTGAATCTACAACCTAACTCCTTACCCTAAAGGCAGGATTTGCTCCATGTTCCAGTAAACACTTGACAGCTCCTGTACATAGGTTAAATGCAGCAATATGCAAAGCTGTTCCAAAATCAAAATCACTACAGGTGGCATCCACATCTGCAATTAAACATCACATATGAGATATGTAAGTGTTATGTGAACATTTCACCCTACAGATTCCTTGAGAGGACATTAATTTTTACATTTTATGTTAGCATTTATACAGAGACACCATTATTTATGTGCTAACTGCGTATGACAAGGAATTCTACATTGAATATCCATCTTATCTGCATCTGTTTATTCATACCATGAACCAATCTGGAAGATGAGCATTTCCTTTCATTCATTTTGTAATACTGATGACTTAACTGCAAAATTGTTGCTATTCAGGATGCCCAAGCTACTGTGCTAAGATTAACAAGTTAGTAACTTGAGGTTTGCGTGTAAACTAATGTTTCAGAAATATTTATATTTTATTGCTTCTAGGTGTCAAATGTTAAAGTGAGATGCATCTTCAACCAGTTGTTTTCCTTTGTGAGCAGGTAGTGGGGCAAGGGAAAACTGATTATACCTCTGCTTTACATTGATTTAATTACTAATGGCCAAGAACAAAGTAAGAGCTAGTGATTTTTATTTCTTTGTTTTCAAAGAATTGCACTCTGAAGGGTCTTGCCCTGATAGTTTGGAAAATGGAGCACTGCATTTGACTAGAAGAGATTTAGCATAATATATATTTCCATCAATTGTTCCTGATATATCTTGCAATCTGCTATAAAGTTATCACTGTTCCAGAAGATTGGAGTTTTAATGTCTATTTAGTCTTTGGCTCCTCTCCTAAACTATACAAGGGAGATGTCAGTTTGAGTCATCTATATATATGACTGTTAATTAAAAATGCCAGCTGATTTAATACACAAACCAAAAGCCAACAACTATTAGCAATAACGCTCCAATTTGAAATACTGGTGAGGAACATAAAACTTTCCGCCTCAGGGCTGTACAGTCTCCTAGTATTTTCCACTATCAGTCTCTGTCCCAAAAACCACTAGCCCTTCTCACAATGCGATAAACAAAGTGTAACCCAACTGTATCAAACATCCTTATATAGTTATACTAAAGTAATATTTTGGGGGCAAATAAAACATCAACATATCTAGAAGATATATAAACATACATGTCTGTATAGATATGCCAATTTTATACATACTAGTAAAGATTGACTGAATTGTATAAAGATCAAAGATAACAAATTTGGGATCAAATTTTAACAGTTTTACAATTGCACTAATATGAATACAAACTTAGCTTTTTTAAATTCAGCTGGCACCCACATGAAAAAAGACTGCATTCACAAGATGCAATCATAATGATGGCTATGTATGCGATGTACCTTTTACATATCAAATGTCAAAAGACCATTACCAGTTTAAAACTGAGTAGAAGCTGTGTAGTTGTATACAACCATTGAAACTTCCCTGTTTAATAAGGCTATCAAGTAAGTATTTTCTGCACATATAGGAACCAATTTGCAGAAACACTGATCAGTAATGTCAGCTACTGAGTCAGCAACAGTTGCATGTACTCCTATTTTAACATGCAGATTTTTTTTTTTTTTTTTTTTTTTTTTTTTGAGAGTAGTGTGACTTCCTCAGACTTGCAAGCTTCATGCTTGGAGCTTTTAAACACTGTTTTGTTACAGCTTTGTTCTAGGTCTAAGCTGGCACAGTACAGGTGACAAAAAGAAACACATATATATCAAATGTTACCCAGTAACTACCCCAAACTATCTAGGGGAAATTAATATGCAGCAATGGTCTGTCATCAGCAACCCATGCAGGTTACAGTCATTGTCTAATGGCACCACAAAACATTTTTAATTCTTAAGCCTTTAACAATGTTTATATTTAAAACCTCTAAAAATCTAAGATCAAACTAGCTCTCTGTTCTAACAATTGAGGAGTAAAGCTGTATAAAGAATTTAACTGCAGAGCGTAATAAAGGAAATAGTTTCGGAGTAAATCAAAAGGAAACATCTGTGGTACTGGCTGTTTCACAATGGGTGTCTCAGAGTCAGTATGCCACTATCTTGAGAAGTTATTTATACATTAACAACCATTTTTTCCTCCAGTTCAGTATGGATCCATCCAAGGCATATTTGCCTTCTATGCACATCCTCCCTTCTCTGCAAACTGCCTGATGAAGACTATTCTTTTTATTAATTCAGACCATCCACTGTTTCCATGTCACAGGGCAAATAATTTTATACATTTTCTGAGATTAAAAAAAAAAAATCATCTCCTCATCCAAGAGTTGCCAACTGCCGAGGCATTTAACCAGAATGGTTTCCTTGGAAATCTGAGCAAATTCCCACCCCTTCTGTAGGCACTGCACAGGAGGAGATGAGAACACCAAATGCAAATGAGGTCTGAAAGAAGACCTAATCTGCTGATGCAAATTATGGAGACCAGACCATTGAAATGTGATACGGACTTAACTACCATACAGTCTTATTTTGCCTTTTGTTACCAACATACACTTATTACCTCTTAAGCATGTTGTACCAATAACAGTGCCATTTAACAGTTACCTCCATGATGATTCAAGATGTGGTAAGCAAGCCTTGTGTACTCCAAAAACCTACCAGCTTTTCAGAATTTTGAGACAGATTCTTCAGCTACAACTAGCTAAAAAAGGGCATTAATCATTTTGCAAAATGGCACAATCAGAAGGATATTCAGCAGAACAAATTAACATTTGTAAAATTTTAGTATTAAAATTGCTTGCTGGTTTTGATATCCTGACCAAATTAGGAACAAATGGTTCTGGTCCAGAACCATTCCTGTATTTCCATTTGCATTAGTATAAATAGGGCTCCAATTACCAATCCTTTATATTATCATTCCAAAAGATATTATCTATTTATGCCAAACACTGAAGTCAAACCGTTCCTTACACATGACCACCCAGATAGCTGAGAAGTGGGAAAAATGAGCATGTCAAAGTTGCTTCAGTCACTAGTTTGCCACATGCTATTGCCATATCCCCACTTCTTTACCCTTCTCCCAGCATTTCAAACATACTTCTCAACGTTTAAGGAATCTTAAAACCCCTAAGAATTTACCAGAATAGCTGTATCTTTGGTTTTCTGCATACATTCTCTTCATCCTTCAACAACTTAGAATTAACCTGTTTGCTTTCTATTCTATTAGATATTTCTCTACCATCTTGTACAAAGCTCAAGTTTAAAAGTCAGCAATGGAATCGGCACAAAAAAAATAGGTTAAAAGAAAAATAAACCAGGGAGGCTGACTAAAAGAATAAGAAATCAGAAATTTTTTACGTATAATGGATAAACAAACCCCACACTTAAAGACCACTACACACCAGTTTAGGGTCAACAGAGTAACAAAATACAGACAGCTACATGAAACAAAAGTACCAATGCCTACCTTTTGGCTTTGCATTTTTCAAAATAACACTAATAAGTTCTGGAACATCAAAGTAGGCAGCATAATGCAAGGCATTCATATTTGTCCAGCGGCTGCGTAAACTGCTATCAGCACCCAAATCAATAAGCTGCGTCGCAAATTTTACAGCGGTTTCAACATCACCTGCAAGGTAAATTTTGTAAAATATGCATTAGAGATTTATTTATCTCAAAAAACATGCACATGCTTATGTGTAACAACATAATGTACGTTAAACCCTCAAAGTTCAGAGCAGAACAATTACTATGCCTTTCTTTTTAGAATTAGGATGCAGAAATCTTTGCCCTTTACGATAGAGGACTGAAATCTCTACTGTAGTATATAAAAACACTACCTATTTATCTCTAATGTAAATAACGTGTCACACATCAAAACCAGGGATTTTAGTACCTGACACAAGAAAAAAAAATTACTCGCCACAATGCTGAAGTTTATGTTAAAAGATCTGCCAACATCAGAAAAGCTAATTTATGCCAGACCTCACTCAGAAATTTAGTTCAAACTCGGAGAACTGGGTTCAGGTCAACAAAAAAGTAGCACAACACAAAAAACCTAATAGGGGTGCTCAAACAGAGTGAAACATGCTCTTGTTTCCAGTACTCATAATAACGCAAAGATTATTGTTTTCTTCCACCATGATCAGGGTGAAAGAAAAAGAAAAAAAAAAACGAAACCAAAAACCAAAACCATCCAGTCACCTAAACGTTCTAGTTTCACTGATGTAAGAAAACTGTCAGTAGCTTAGTCCACAGTTTGTACCTCAGTCTGAAACAGCCTTTGCTATATTAAATACATGTTTAGGCTGGTACTACTGTTTGCAATACCTATACCACTAACTCAACTTACTCCCAACTGCCACAGGCATAACTGCGCTACAGTTCTGTATCTTTCTTTCTGATGGCCAGTAGAAGAGACAAAACCAAGCATTAAAAATAAATCTACTGCAAGGAAAAATTCTGTAATAGTCGGTGGGATTAGCCTTTGTGAATTAATTCGGTTTTTACATCTATAATGACTTTTCTTTACTCACCAATACCATGAGCCCCTGATTTGCAAGTGTAATGCAAGAGAGTCATATCCGTCAGTCCATCTCTGTCATTCACATTGCAACCTCTTTTAATGATCTGAGAGACAGGTGGAAAACAAGCACATTTTAGCTCTGGCATATCTCTGACATCAGTATTATTTAGTAAGTTATTTCAGATATATTGACTCCTGGATTCATTTCAATGGCTAATAACAAAGAAGCCTGCCAGAATAGACTGTAAGTGCAGAACTGAGCAGAAGCATAAATGTAATAAGTAGTATTATATGAATATCACTAACCTTCATTGTTTACAGATTTTGAAGCTTTATATTATTACTTCTAGCATACATTTCGCATGCTGAAAAGTTAACTGCTTAACTGAGCAACACGAAAATGACATCATTTATGAAGTCACTCCCCTTGTTCTTTGATCTCTCAACAACCCCCCCCCCCCCCAACACACACACAAAAAAAAAGCCCCCAGTTATACTATGGTAGGAAGAATCTTTACTATACTTCCCCATCTGTCTAGAAAAGCATGTAATCCTGAAGAAAAATAAGAAAGTAGGATGGAATTACTAGAAACAAGGTGTCTTCTGAAAGCAGCGTATGGCAGGCTGCAAAGATTTCAGTTCCTAACTCATTTTGTGCCTTGGAAACATTGCCCTTAAGGTCATGCTTCACTATAACTTCATATATTGGAGTTTATGATCATTGCTAAGTAGCAAAGTGAAACACCAAAGTGAAGGGTCTCTAAACAACTGCTTTGAGAAGAAACATTGTTTCTACCATCTATCCAAATATACTTAATTTTTATCCATCATCTTTGTCTTTCCAAATGAAAGCTGACAACATGTGGAATATAAGGCACTGCTCAGTAACTACTTGTTAAAAGGCAGAAACCGTATCTGCATTTATGATTAGTTCTGCCTCTGAATCAACTGTTTTCTTTCATTGTCAACACAGTATTTCTTTAACACTGAAAGCATTCAAGGATCGTCATTTATACCTCACCTCATTCCCAATAATGTCAATATTCTGCTGGACCTGCGGAACCCACTGCCTTAAGATAGCAAACAATTCAGAAACTGATGTTTTGGGATTGAAAAGTATTTCTTGGCACGCTGCATCATTGGGATCAAAGAAGGAAAACTCTGTTAAAAAAAAGGAATCATTAGGTACAATTATAAGTTTTAATATGCATCTAGCTTTTCAAACTCAGAGGCAAAGAATAGCAGAGAGAGTCACTTCACTACTAATCACACTGGAAAATCAGAATGTTGAGTTAATTCAGAAAATTTTCTTTAACATCTGGTCTATGTTTCCTTTAATACTAAGGTCTTGCTTATACTTCTGAAAAAGCTTTGAATCAGCAACCAATACAATGATACTGCAAGACTGATTTTAAGTTTAGGCAAGGGCTAACAGAGATGTGCAGTGATTGTGCTAATAAGGGTTTACTCTTGTTTCAAGCTAGCCAAAGACTGCTGATTCTAAGCTGTTGCCAAGCACAGACAAGCCTCTTGATCTCTCAGTGATTAAAAGCATACGTGATTCCTCCACATGCTACAAAGGTGTATGTGTGTGCATGTATACACACATACTGTATTGTAAATTTGTGGAATTTCTTCCAACCCTGGAAAATTATATGAAAGAATCTGGCTGTTAGGAGAGGGAATGGAAGCAGAACCTGCTGTCATCAGCAAATGACTGTATCACAGAAAACACTGAACTTTTACCCCCACTGCAGCTATCAGGGAGTTGCCTTTTAAAAAGGTTTCAAATAAATGTGCAATGTCAGCTTGCATTAATCACAGATACAAGGCGCTCAGAATGGACATGCAGGTTAAGTAAAATAGAGCATCAGCCATCTGGGCATATGACGTGGTATAAACTACCTCTGGATGAATCATCATAACCTTTCCTCAAAAAGAGCATACCACACTTCTAGATTGGATTAACAGATAAAAGCACATATGGAACTCACTTCCTTGCTATCCAGAGTTCCTCTAACTCCATTGCCTTAATTCAACAAGAATGAAAAAGAAGGACAACTTCACTGATACTTAGCATGAATTTTTATTTGCACCTAGCATATAAAAAAAACCCAAACCCCTTATCCCTCAGCACTACACAGTGTGTGCTTCTTACCTACGCCCCATGCATTGACCCAGATCTACTGATTTATCTACTAGTATTTAACTTCCGCATAAACCACAGCTGATCTATTGCTGAAAGCTCTGAAGTAAACAGACAATTAGCCAACAAGATTAATGACCTTACACAACATGCATGATTCTTACTCTACTAGGAAGATTTCTAGCTATGAACCTGAACCAAATTATGTATCAGAAATCAACTCTAATAGACTGTTACAATCAGCATGCTAGCGTAAAAACCTGAGAATATATTAAGTATTAATAATAACCATCGTAAGTGCTTAACGGGTGATCAGTTGTAGTGTTTGCAAACCAAAGAAATGTTACAGAAAATCTGTTAAAACAAGAAGTTCCACGAAAGGATGACAATGGCATCTAGATACTTTAAAACATTACTTTCTCCACTTCTATCTTTCCCATGCACTGATTACAGTGATCAACTGTATTAAGGAAAAATAAATGCACTTAATGTAATGACCAAGAATCTTTGTTATGGTGTAACTTTCTTCACCCAGATTCAGTAATATTACTGTTACATAGGTGACAGTGACCTCCTATAAAAGGAATTTTTTTTATTCAACGAGCAGACATAGACCAAGTAGGACAGATGGTAGTGATATTGTAGTGTTATTAGAAAATACCACAACACAACAATGTTTAAAGAAGGACAAATGGAAAATTTTTCTACGGGATAAGAAAGCAGAATGGAATAAATCATGGCAGTACTTAGAGTGGAATAGGACGGACAAGTTATGAGAACAGGGCTAAACCACATAAAGACACATGTTCACATACTAAAATATATTTTATGGAACTGTTAAATTTCCAACCTGGGCTAACTCATCAAATGGGTCTCAAGAATGCCAAGTCTGTCAAAGACAGAACATTACATGTATTTATTTTTCCTGAATACAGCTGATTGCTGCAATCAATGCATGGGAAAAACATAGGTGGAGGCAGTAATTTTTAAGGTATATAGATGCTATTAGCATCTTCTGCAATATTCAAAGGCATTATAATTGTAGCTACCTATGAAGATCCTTACCTACAGTGACATTTTAATATATTATATATCCTGTTTAAAATATTATTATAATATATACATGTGAAGACAATTCATTATTGCGAAAGCTGATCACCGATACTTGCTATAATTTTCTGACATTCATTTCACAGTCCTTACCACCACAAACATCTACACTTCCAGCAGAAATATCCCCCTGTAGTCTATTGTTTACATACTGAAAGCACGAGAAAAAGTGTAACTCTAGAGGTTTTAAATGTGATGTAGATGCTTAACTACATTTAATTACTGCAATTTTACATCTTAACACAATATCCAGTTCTACACTAAGATCTAAAAAACCTACAAACATCTGGCCACACACACACAGAAGAAAGAGGAAGAAGGAAAAGATACTATAATTTAAAATGTATGCAATAAGAAAAATAGAAAAAGCATGGGTCTTCATCTTTCATTTCCTTTAAAAAAAAATCATAGAGAATTCATTTAACAAGCAGTAAACTTTTTCCAAAAAGAAGAAATAAACTAAGAGTTGACAGCTTCTCTTAATATTTATTATTCAACTTTATTCTCTGCTATTCACAAATTCGTTTTCTGTTAAAAGTACATACCACAGTCTGAAGGCATTGGTGCTGCAGCAACTGAAAAAGTAACAGATGTTTCAGAGTTTGGGAATAAGAACCGTTCTCTTTCAACAAGGGAATCTCCTTCTAAGGAAGGTTCTGGGAGATCCTCTATGGTCATCTTCTAGAAAACCACTCTGGGAGGAAAAAAAATTTAATAAATAACCTCATTAGAAATACTTTGGATTAGTTCTATCGTAGTAAGATATAACGTGCAACAAGACTAAAATCTTTCCTTTTTGCAAACATAAATATTACTACCATTACATTCTTAAAAACTAATAAAGTTAATTAGTAGAAGCTAGTAGAATATGGTGTCACGGTTAGCCAACTTCTAGTTTTGACTTCACTGCCAAACTTTAACGGAAACCATTATATTTCTCCCCAGTTTTCCACTTGAGCAGTAATAAAAGTAATAATGCTATAATTAGCAACCACACGGTGATGATGAATGGATTAGTGTGTTTTACAGCTTTATGACAAGGTGAAGCATCAAGTACCTGTCCTCATGCTCTGCATGCATATTCCTTTTCTTCACTGTGAGCAAGAATGTGCTACCAGCTACTGCTTTCTCCTCTTTTAAAATTCTCAGCACTTCAATCTTCCCACACAAAGCTGCAGACAATTCATCACCAAGTGATTCACTCCTGGACTCACGATTCTGTATCAGCTCCTTTCCCAGCTTCTCCCCTCTATGTTTTAAAATAGCATACTTACCACAGTGCTGTAACCTCCACCCTGGTGTTTTTCCCAGTCAACTTTTCAGGCCTTAGAGCAACCTAGGAGAGAGAAGAAAGATTAAATGGCCATACAGAGTTATAGTGACATTTTCTACCAGGCCAAGTTACATTCTAGTTATGGTTCACATGCTAAGATCAGAGGAGAGCTGGCTATCGCTTGTAAGACATCTACTTGGGCAAATTCAGCAACAAATAATGAAAAACATTATTCTTAATAGAAACAGTCATTATTGCACTATTGGAGATTACATCTCACAGCTGAAAAACTGAAATTCTGCATCTTGAATTTTCATGGTTAAAAAATCAGGGTAAAAGCAGCGCTTCTACTAAACAACCTAAATTTTTATTCTGGAGATTGCTATACAGTGCTCTTTACTCAGGAATTTGTTTAGCCAGTTTGCTTGATGGAAAGAATCCATGGAGCTTCAAGGCATGTTTGTTTTTATTACATTTAATCTATACACATGAGTAAACAGGAATAATAAAGTAGTCTGGTTTTGAAACTTACTTTGGTTTTTGTATCTTACACACAACAAGCTATGTAAATAGATTTATTCTAGTATTTCCCCAAATAAATTTGTCACACTATTTGGGAACCTCACATAATCTACATTCTAATAGAAAAGGCATTTTAGCAGTGGATTACAGATGCTAATCTTGAAGTAAATAAATGAAAAACTCCTCTTCTTGCACACTGCGCACCGTTCACCCTGTCCTCGATTTGGAAAAGAGGTCCACGTGAAAAATGCTCATTTTTCTCCAACTAGTTTATTTCCTCAGTCTTATGCAGCTGTACAAATGTATGTGCTGGCACAAAGGGAAGATCAAGGGCGGCCACTGGGAAAGGCAGGACTATTTCTTCCCACAGCATTATCAAATTGCATTGGCTTAAGCATTCTTAGATTCAACAGGGCCAAAAATATCACTATTTCAATTATTATTTTCATCCAGTAAGGGAAAGTTGGACTTTACATTTTGAATGGCTTTACAGCCATCATAAACATGACAGCAACAGCTTTCCTGTATGAGGGACTAAAAAGTCTCTTAAGCTGCAAGCCACTGATTAAATCTCTTTTGTAGGGCAACAGCAAAATAAATTTGCTACCATCTGATATTTGTTCAGAGGCTATGGCAAAACAAAACAAAGCAAAGCTTTGTAAAACATGTGAATCCACAACAGTTTTTCACAGGTAGCACGTCAGACACTCTCATGAAAGGCAGAAAGGAACAAGTAATATGCATGAGTATAGAAGAGATGATAGCTGAACCTGTTAAGTTAGAAGACGACAGGTAAAAAATTATAAGTTTTTTGCACAGCACTGCCAGTACAACACTGAGGAAACAAAAGAAACACAATGAAAAGTAGCCAGACCCGACTGAGAAGCTGGTAACAGGAAGAGGTGAGATTTGTGAAGTACAATGACAAAAGTTGCTGGAACTCGAAATCAACAGAGACATTTGAAAGTTAATACAAAAAACACTGTTTATTGCACACAGGAAAGCAGACTGAACAGAACAGAATCTGAGCCTTTGCAAGCATCCAGGGCGCTTTTACTCTGAGGAGCCAGAGTGGAGAACACAATCTGTCACACAAGTGAAAAGAATTCAGCACATTAACGACCAAAGCAGGCAGGGAAACAACCCGTGTTGTCGAGCTGGTGATGTGAAGACCCAAGTGCTACAATGCATGCACCAACCCAACTCCATAAAGAATGGTTCCACATGTTTACACTAGTGCCAAAACCCCCTGACCTAAGCGTGCACATCCTTACGCCGTGGGATTTTAATTTGGATCTAGAAATATATTACCATGTCATGACACAGTTCTGAGACACGCAACGTCAAGGCAACAACATGTTCTGCACCCATGACTACCTCCAGAGACTGCTAGCTCAGGTGTAAGAACACCACAACCAGTTAACGTCACACACACATACCTGAAAAGGCAAAAGGAAAGCAAAAGGTTGAAAACTATTTCAAAGAAAGGGAAAAGACAAACAAACGTTGTCCTCGTAATTACTTCTGTTCTGAGGAAAAACACAACTGCCTGACTTAATAATATCCAAGACATAGAGACTCAGGCTGAAGTCCTGGTGAAATGGAATGGAAGGTCTTCGAGAAGAGCAATGTTTTCCCTACGTTAGTAAGGTGAGTTTATGCAGACAGAAACTGTTAGAGAAATCCAATGAAAGGAAGGACAGAATTTTCCTCTTCACAGCATTGCCAAATGACCATTAAGCACAGTTTAGCATAGCAGAGAGTATCATACTTACTATTTGCCAGCCATACGTTCTTGTGACTAAATTAAATCTGAAAATGAAAAATAGAAATATCATTGGGGAGAAAAAAAAAAAAGAAAACTTGAAGGAGTCATCAGGTGCACACACACTTATGTTGACAAGGCTGAAGAGCAACAACAGGTTTCCTAATATCCACACATTACAGAGAAGCGCATGGTACCTCTGCATATTAAAAAAAGAAAAAATGTATCATACAGGATGAAACTTTTTCATGTACTCCAGATCTTGTAATTTGCAATTTGTGTTAAAGCACAAAGTACTCCTGCAAATGCTACAAAAAACTTGCAAATGCTAAAGTGCTTCAAGTGATGAAATACCAACTGTGCTAGGGCTTTGACAGCCGAACTTGGCACAAACGTGATGGCATTTTTGACAATAACCATGTACAATGGGCTAATTATCGTGTACTTATACGTGCTCAAGAAGAAAAATAAAGTTCAGAGAACAAAACTCTTGCACATACACTATCTGCTTGCTCCATAAAATTTACAGCACGAGAGGCGGGCACGTTACGTGTATACGGGCACACTCCAGACTGGTTTTTCAACTGGTGCGCAGGGCCCTCTTGCAACACGGCGCTTTCTTTTGAGAAGCTGGAAGTTTAAGAGTTCCCGTTTCCGAGCCGTCCAGCTCGGCTCCGCTCGTTCAAAGCTTCCCGCGTTACCTCCCTCAGCAGAACGCCAGGCACTGCTCAGAGGCGACCGCGGGGCTGCCCTCAGAGCGAACCCCCCGGGAGCCGGGCCGGGGGCGGGGGGGGGGGGGTAGGGGGGTGTCCCGGCCGCCGCCGCCTCAGCGGGCTGTGGCAGGCGGCAACACCGCACCGAGCCGCGGCCGCCCCGCCAGGCCGCTGCCCCCCCGCCCCGTTCCCGCCGTGCTGCCCCCTTCGCCGCCCTGCCCCACGCAACCCCGGCCCGCCGGGCGGCCCCGCGGCTGACGCGGGGGGGTGCGATCGCTGCGCCGCGGGCCAGGGCCGGCCGCGGCCCGCCCGCCGCGGCCGCCACCCCGCCCCCACCCCCACCCCGCGCGGAGGGAGGGCGGCAGAGCCCCGGGAGGCCGCCGCTCCCCGTCCCGGTCCCCATCCCGGTCCCCCGCGGGGGTCGCTCCCGCCCAGGCCCTACCTGCCCTCCGCGGGGAGGGGCGCTGCCGGGGCCTCCCGCGCCCGCCCGCAGCTGAGGGAACGGAGCGAGGCCCCGGCCGCGCGGCCGCCGCCCCGCCCCTCCCCACCCACCGGCCTATCGGCGGCCAGCACCGCCCCCCTCTCCCCGCCCCTCCCCACCCACCGGCCTATCGGCGGCCAGCACCGCCCCCCTCGCCCCGCCCCGCCGGGCCCTGGCGGCCGGGCCCTGCCTGTGCCCTGTCAGCCGGCGGTGGGGGGGTGGGGTGTGCAGGTAATTGCGGAGCAGTCGCGACATGGGCAGCGCTGAGGTGAAAGGAGGCGGGACGGCAGCGTTACTGCTGGGGGCGCGGCCTCCAGGCGCTGCTGGCCAGGCTGCGCGTTCCCTAAAAGAACAAGGGACGGGCAGCCCCGTGTGACGGCAGGAGGCGTTTCCAAGCGTACCCCGCTTAAACGCGGGCCGGGGGTGCCGTTCGGCGCGGGAGCCGGAGCGGGGGTGCTTGCTGGGGGCGCAGGCGGGTTCCGGCTCTCGCCCGTGTCCTGGAAACCCGCCGGGGCGACGGATCTGCGGGCCTCCCCCGCTGCCCCTGCCCCTGCCCCTGGCCACCCCGCAGCGGTGCGACGGCCCTGCCCAGCGCTGACAAAATAAAGTGGCGGGAAAAACGAAAGGCCAGCAAAGTGCCGGTCAGGCAGCGTTGGTCCCTGGATGAGCTCCACGCTGCTCACGCACCCCAAGAAAAATAGGGATAGGAGGTACGGGCGGGAGGAGAAGGCGGGGAGCAGGGAGAGGCGGCGGCGCAGCGCTGCTTGACGGAGGATTTCAGGTGCCAAGCGTGCACGAATGCGTAACGGCGTAAGGCGTTTATGCACCAACAGCTGCGTGAAGGGGCTCACTTGAGGTCACACATCGTCACTGGTAGATTGAAGCACGGAACTCAGAAATCTGGACATCCCAGTTATTTTAGTAACCAACTGGAGGAACGAAAGCAGCAACTTCCAGGAAGGCTTTTCGGAGGGGGCTTATCCAGTGCTGTAAACCTAATAAGGATCTAAATCCAAAGATTGGTAATCTCTAAGAAACCCATGCAGTGGTAATCATAGAATCATAGAATCGTTTAGGTTGGAAAAGACCTTTAAGATCATCCAGTCCAACCATTAACCTACACTACACCAAGTCTACTCTAAGCCAATCAAGGCTAGACTAGACTAACCATTTTCATACGGCTTGAGCCCAGACTACTTGGGGGGAATTTGACCAGGATAAAAACTCAGACAAGTCCTGCTCTATTTTTATGCTCAGTGTGGGTCACTGTTAAGTAAATATAACCTATGTTTATAATCAGTTTTTTGTTGTTGCTTTTCCAGTGATAATATTAATCTGGTGGGGGGGAAGCAGGACAAATAATGAGAATGACAAGTGGAAATTACATCAAGTGAAGTACTGGACACCATTGCCTGACAAAACCCCTTCCTGTCCTGACTTTCACCCCTCGGCCCTGCAATGGAAATTTAAAAAAAAAAACAACTTTAAACTTCATTCTGTACCTTTTCACAATATCTTTTTCAGCCACTCCTATGTGCCAGGATATGAGTCTAAATAAAAGCCTATCCTGTCTGACTCACTCGGTGCTGCTATGGGCAGCAAAGTTGCTGAGCACCTGGAGAACTCAAAACAATGGGCTGCAGCAGCTCTGACCACCTCGGGAGGAAGATGGGGAAACAATGCTTGTGAGCAACAAGCCTGTTTTAACTAAAATATTATTTCGCTTCTTGTTTCTCCTTTGGGCAGAAACAGGGCATCACTGACCAGTTCCTTCATCTTCACCAATGTACGTGTCAGAGGAAAGGGATCATTTAAATGGCTTTGGAAGACATTGCAGCTTCAAGTAGAGCCATTCTAAAGCGAGGATTAGGGCAGCAGAGAGGTTCTGAAAGTGAGCACATTTACGTACCACTTTCAGTGTGGCTTCAGGACAGCAAGCATGTTCAAAAGACAATGGATACCCCAGGACCTACCCTCAGAGCTGGGTGTGAAACAAGGAAGCCGTGTATCTGTGCGCAGTCAGGACTTTTCTCTCTTACAAATAAGGCTACGGGTCATTGTCAGTCTTTCCAGCCCTGCCCATTATTTCCTGAGGGACATGCCACCCTTCCTCCCTCCAAGCATCAGCCAGCACCCCGCCGTGTAAATTGCCCTTTCCAGTTTCTGCCAGGTGTGCCGACTCCCAGCTTCTCAGATCACACCCAACCACTTCTGGATCCACAGCCTCAAGCCTAGCACTTCAGCAAGACTTGGCTCCTCTCTCATTAGAGCCCAGGCAGTGAAAGATCATCTTCCCTCCAGAGTAAATGCCTGCTCCACACACATGCGCATCAGGACTTGCACCAGGACTGCTGCCCCGGCACACCATGCTGCCAGGCAGCAGCTGCCACGCTCCAGGCTGCCTGCAAGGTTTGACATGGTTTCACACAGCTATCAGTGCACACATCGTGGTTTGAGACACTCTGCAAGAGGAAGCGAGGAGGAATGCTGTATTTATCTCAATTTTCAGGGAAACCCTGAGACGCTTTAGGCGGGGGAACCCCCCCTGGGTACGGGAAGAGGTATGGGGCTGCCCTCTTTTCTATAGCATCCTGGGATATTTTTCAGGAATACGAATCACCTGGACCTCACTTCTAGGTCCCAAATCAACACTGCCACCTCCCACTAGAAATGACAGAAGCCACTGCCTGCCTGTTGAATTGCCAGTCCCCCACCAGACAGAAACTCGCTTTCCTTGAAATTGCTCTACAACCACAAACCTGCTTCCACTTGTGAGAACTGATGTAACCGCCGCCTAGGCTAATGGGACTGTTCCCTTTTAATTTTCTAGATTTGCATAATTCTGTAAGCCTATGCTTAAAGCTTTATGCTGTTTCATACAATTCTTGGTCCTAACTCTGACCTTTTGGCAGTCACTGTCTTTACCATTGAAACCAGCAAGGGAATGTATTAGTTACAACAGATAGCGAGCTTTCAAATACCCGTGGATTTCTGAGCAAAGAGAAACTATGACCAAGTGACCAGAATACACATTCCAAAAATAATAGACAAATGTAAATATATCTCACAAAACTACTGCTGACCTCAAGTGGTGTTAAACTCATACAATTTTTCTTGACTCCTTTGGGTCATCTGAGTGTACCACCAGCCCTGTGCAGTCAAACTTCCAAAACTGACTCTCTTTAATTTTCTACTTATATTTCTTCATCTGTTAATTCCTTCATAAAGTATTTTTGCTGGAGAACGAAACTGGTTTCCTACCTGTTTTCAACAACTGTCTTTTTCTTGTCCTGCTGTGGTTTAAAAAAAAAAAAGGTTCTGCTTTTGCAAAACAGGTTTTTGAAAGCATCGAGTTCATATTTATTGTCTCATGCAATCAGTCTGAAGCAATTTACTTAGAAGTTAGAAAGAAAAAAAGAGAAGGCATGAGTTGAGTTTCAGACAGCCAGTTCTGAAAAGTTTATCCTTGACCCAGTGTCAATATGAATTTTGTCTTCCAGTTGCACCATCTGATAAAGGCTCTGTATAGACTCACTGGTTTAATTTAATTCTTTGCAACTAGATATCCCTCAAACCATGATATTCTTATTCTTTACCATTGTCAACAGGTTTCCACAGGGGAAACAGGATGACGTTTTGTAACTATTTCTGTTAGTGATTACAGAAAGGAGAGAATCTCCTTTCCATCTCATCCAACTCCATCTCCCAGAACAGCATCAGCTCTGCAGGAGAAGCTGAAATAAAAAGCAGCAATTTCTTATTTACCTAGTGCTATCTAGGCCAACAATACGAACAGCTCCCTGGTTATATTGAATTTACTGATATTAAAGAAGAAAAAGCAGGTTTCTTTTGGAGTAAAATAGCTCTTTAAAGTCGTTGTTATCACTCAAGCTCTTTGTTATTCCTCAGTGAGCAGAAATTCAGTTTCCCCAGAAGTCATCCAGGAATACAAACCTTAAATTTTTAAGACCCAATATGAGCATTTACGCACGTTCCCCTTTTAAATCCCACAACCTCTCAAAAGCAGTCCCTCATTATCCTTTTCCCTTGTTTCCATAATTTTTAAGCTTATGTTACTAGTTTTACACTGAAATTTCATACGGTTTTTAAACACAGTTTTGTGTCCATCTGCACACTTGTAAAATCACTCAAGTTGGCAAGTTCACAGGTAACAACACTTGGGCATCTACCTGAACATGACCAACTGTTTCCTTTTCAACTTGTGTTCTGCAAACAGTAGCACTGTAAACCAAAATACATTACTATAGTAACTGCACTAGGAATGACATCAACATATAGCAATCATAAATTACAGATTACAAATTCATCTAATCCCCTTACACTCAAAAATATTTCCTTGTCATTCTTCCCATCAATACTCTCTTCTACCATTGCTTTTTACCTAACTTACCCATTCTGTCTTCTCTTCTGTTGCATGACCACGAGACAAAGCGTTTTCCTTAGCATTTTACATGACGTAAAGCACTTGGGTTTTTCTAAAGTGCCTCAGACATTCAAAGCAATATATAACTACTTAGTAACAAGAATATTGATGAGGAAAATGCAGTTTCATAAGTGGTTCGAAACAGGGACACCAAAGTTCCTGCTCTCTCACAGAAGCTAAAAAATTTGATGCAACATTAAATATTCATACTGCAGATACATGCAAACTGCAATTGAAGTTAGGATAAAACATATGCCTTGTTAAAAACACGTTTTCCATGGCCCTGGATGTCCATTTAATAATAAATAAGTAATAAACTGAATATTGGTTTAATATTAATATTTAAAATAATAAATTAGTACACAATAATCATAAACCAGGATTTTGCATTTTTCTAACCATGCATGTGTCTCCTGTAAGATGTTAATGAATGGCCTGAAAATAACCAGAAAAAAAAAACCCAAAAGTGACACAATTGTAAAATCAAAGGAAAAAGTGAAGAAAAAGAACTTCCCAAATACAACAAACAACTCACATGGCGTTAATTGTCAAAATTCCCAGTGCAAACAATGGAACTGTTGGAGCTGCTTTTTGAAGAAAAATCACAGGAGATTTTATAGCACAAATATTAAGCAGCTCCATAAAGATGTCTCTCAACTCCCACTGTAAACAGAAGAGGTGCAGTAAAGCTAGTTGCTTGATCTACTGTGTTTTCCTTGACTTACTGTGGAGTGCTACAGCATCCTGACCATTAGGATCACTAGGATGAAGCAGCTGCCTAAATCTGCTCCATTTCTCCACTTTGAACACGTTAGATACGAGCCTAAAAGGGAATGCAAAAAGAGCTAGGACTGTTGTGTGGAAACCACATCCAGCTTCTAGCCAGCGTTAGAGTTGGCCACTGTTGTCTGTACCCTTTGCAACACTGAGAAATGGCCACCTTCGGTAGAACAGCTGCATCCGGAAATTAAGACAAATCCTCTTAGGCCAATCTGAGTAATGAAGAGGGAAATTGAGGGGTCACTGTTATTATCACCATCATCCACCTACTGCCTTTCATAAATAAATACTTGGAAAACATAAATATCTTCTGCATCATCCAATTCCTACTTTGGCTTCTTTAATTTCTCTTTCAGGGGAGGATTATTCTATCCTGACCTCAGAAGTGATTCAAATAACAGTTTGGATTTTTTTTTTTTTTTTCAAGAAGTGGGTCTATATTTTCATTTCTTAGGTTTTTTTTTCTTGGAGTTTCAACACATAAAGTCTTGCAGTTAAGAGAATTAAGCCCTAGCTGATGGAAAAGAAATAAAAGTAAGCAAGTCACTTTTGTGACTTGAAAGAACACATTCTAATTTTATCCCAAGGCACTCAGAGGAAGGAAAAAATGAATTTTCATTTAATTATTTTTTAATCTGAAATTCTACAGTGTAGATCTACTAGATGCAGACACCATCTTAACCACAGATGCAGAACTTACTCTACAAATAGATATCATAGAATCATAGAATCATTTAGGTTGGAAAAGACCTTTAAGATCATCCAGTCCAACCATTAACCTAACATTACCAAGTCCACACTAAACCAATTAAGGGTAGACTAGACTAAACCATGTCCCAAAGTGCCACATCTACCCGTTTTTTGAACACTTCCAGGGATGGTGACTCCACCACCTCTCTGGGCAGCCTGTTCCAATGCTTGACTACCCTTTCCGTAAAGAAATTTTTCCTAATATCCAATCTAAACCTCCCCTGGCACAGCTTGAGCCCATTTCCTCTTGTCCTATCACTAACTACTTGGGAGAAGAGACCAACACCCACCTCACTACAACCTCCTTTCAGGTAGTTGTAGAGAGCGATAAGGTCTCCCCTCAGCCTCCTCTTCTCCAGGCTAAACAACCCCAGTTCCCTCAGCCGCTCCTCATAAGGCCTGTGCTCCAGACCCTTCACCAGCTTCGTTGCCCTTCTCTGAACACGCTCCAGCACCTCAATGTCTTTCCTGTATTGAGGGGCCCAAAACTGGACACAGTATTCCAGGTGTGGCCTCACCAGCCTGTACTGGTGAACAGGGGAACAATCACCTCCCTGCTCCTGCTGGCCACACTATTCCAGATACAAGCCAGGATGCTGTTGGCCACCTTGGCACACTACTGGCTCATGTTCAGCTGGCTGTCAGCCAGCACCCCCTGGTCCTTTTCAGCCGGGCAGCTTTCCAGCCACTCTTCCCCACGCCTGTAGCGTTGCATGGGGTTGTTGTGACCCAAGTGCAGGACCCGGCACTTGGCCTTGTTGAACCTCATACAGTTGGCCTCGGCCCATCGATCCAGCCTGTCCAGATCCCTCTGCAGGGCCATCCTACCCTCCAGCAGATCGACACTCCCACCCAACTTGGTGTCATCTGCAAACTTACTGAGGGTGCACTCAATCCCCTCTTCCAGATCGTTGATAAAGATATTAAAAAAGGCTGGTCCCAAAACAGAACCCTGGGGAACACCGCTCGTGACCGGCCGCCAACTGGACTTAACTCCATTCACCACTACTCTCTGGGCTCGGCCACCCAACCAGTTTTTTACCCAGCAAAGACTACGCCCGTCCAAGCCATGAACTGCCAGCTTTCCAAGGAGAATGTTATGGGAGACTGTGTCAAAGGCTTTGCTAAAGTCCAGGTAAATGGCATCCACAGCCTTTCCATCATCCACCAGGTGGGTCACCAGGTCATAAAAGGAGATCAGGTTGGTCAAGCAGGACCTGCCTTTCATGAACCCATGCTGGCTGGGCCTGATCCCCTGGTTGACCTGCACTTGCCTGTTGAGTTCACTCAAGATGAACCGCTCCATAATCTTTCCCGGTACTGAGGTCAGGCTGACAGGTCTGTAGTTCCCCGGGTCCTCCTTCCGGCCCTTCTTGTAGATGGGCATCACATTTGCAAGCCTCCAGTCATCAGGGACCTCGCCTGTGAACCAGGACTGCTGATAGATGATGGAAAGTGGCTTGGAAAGCTCCTCTGCCAGCTCCCTCAATACTCTCGGGTGGATCCCATCTGGCCCCATAGACTTGTGAGCGTCCAGGTGGCATAGCAGGTCATTAACTGCTGCCTCCTGGACTATGAGGGCTCCATTCTGCTCCCCGTCCCTGTCTTGCAGCTCAGGGGGCTGAGTACCCTGGGGATGACTGGTCTGGCTATTAAACACAGAGGCAAAGAATGTGTTAAGTACCTCAGCCTTTTCCTTGTCCTCGGTGACAATATTCCCTGCCACATGCAGCAAAGGATGGAGATTCTCCTTGGCTCTCCTTTTATTATTGATGTACTTATAAAAACATTTTTTATTATCTTTTACAACAGTGGCCAGATTGAGTTCTTGCTGGGCTTTTGCTTTTCTAATTTCCTCCCTGCATGACCTAACAAGATCCCTGTACTCTTCCTGAGTTGCCCTCCCCTTCTGCCAAAGGCGGTAGACTCTCCTTTTTTCCCTGTGTCCCTGCAAAAGCTCCCTATTCAGCCAGGCCAGTCATTTTCCCCGCCGGTTGGTCTTACGGCACACGGGGACAGCCCGCTCCTGTGCCCTTAAGACTTCCTTCTTGAAGAAGGCCCAGCCTTCCTGGACCCCTTTGCCTTTCAGGACTGCCTCCCAAGGGACTTTCCCAACCAGGGTCCTGAACAGGCCAAAGTCTGCCCTCCGGAAGGCCATGGTAACAGCTTTGACGCCCCTCCTCTTTACATCGCCCAGAATCGAGAACTCTATCATATCATGGTCGCTAAGCCCAAGACAGCCTCCCACCACGACATCTCCCACAAGCCCTTCTCTGTTGTAAACAGCAGGTCAAGCGAGGCACCTCTCCTGGGAGGCTCGCTTACCAGCTGCGTCAGAAAGTTATTCTCCACACACTCTAGGAACTTCCGAGACTGCTGCCTCTCTGCTGTGTTGTATTTCCAGCAGATGTCCGGCAAGTTGAAGTCCCCCACAAGAACAAGGGCTTCACCTTCACCTCCCTCCCCGCTTGCCTAGCCCTCAACTCCCAGAGCCCCATATCTGTTGTGTAGGGGCAGCTGGGAAGGTGAGGGAGGCTGGGAGGGGATTCGCCTGCTTCCCCAGGCAGGGACCCGTTTCCATTCCCCCCCGTCTCTTGGATCCCCTCCTTCTGCTTGCCGGCAAGAGGGCAGGGGATCCGTCCTTCTGACGCGACGCGCCCTCCTGACACGACGCGCCCTCTTTGCCCGTCCTGGTCGCCGCACTCCTGGTCGCTCGCGCTCTCTGGGGGCTGCTTTTAGAGGTGGGGGGGTTTGGCTGCTGTCACTCCTGTCCCCCCACGCTGTGTCAGAGCTGCCGCACATCAGCAGCTCGCCCTTTCCCGCTCTTCCCCGCTCTAGGCGAGGGGCTGGGGTGCCCGCTCTCTCCCTGCGCTTTTTGACGCCTTAGCAAGGGTGCCCCGGCACGAGCGTCCGCTCCGGAGCCCTTCCCCTCGGTGACTGCAAATACTGTTGTTGTGCAGCTCAGCTTTTCAGGTTGGGAAGCTATCTATAGGAGAAAAAAATACTTTCCAAGAATCATCACCTCAGGGGAAGAAAAAATAAAAATCTCATTTGGAAGTCTTAGAAGGAAAAAGTAAACAGCTTGTCCCTTGCAAGTAGGGGAAAATTGTGAAGAACCTCAAGGCAGAAATCTAACAGGCATTTCTAACCCATTTGATTTTGTGTCTTGTACTCTCCAGTGGATACATACTCAGTCAAGGTCACCTTTCTCTTCGTTAAGGAGTATCTAGTGGCATTCACGCACCTGTTCAAATAGTTTCCCTTCAAAAAGGCTTCAAAATACAGTCTATTCCATTGGATCTCTGCATTCAATGGATGTTACGCTTTTGTAACAAGGGAAAAAAGGAGGGGCAGGTACCAAGTCCTTTTGCCTCCCAATATAGTGCAGAAAAAAATCTGCCTTTATAAATATAACACGGGTGCTGACTGGCTGGTGCCTGCTTACCCTAATGAGCTTAAAATCTCATTTGTAGTGGACATCTGTCAAGACAGAAGTAAGGCACGCAAGTCCTCTTAATCCATTAGCTCTAAATCCAGCAGAGCTTTCACACTCGTTTTTTTGAATTGAAGAAGAAAACCTGAGTGGGAATGTACAATGGGACAGTGCACAACTTCAAGAGAAGTAAGGAGTAAGCAGTAAGCATGTGAGATTTCGAGGCAAACGACAATGAAAACTGACAACAAAACTGGGATCGTGATGGAAAACTTGTGAGGAAAGGGCCAGTCTGCAGTTCAGGATGAAACAGTGAGTTTGATTCTTTGTTCTGTTTTCCCTAGTTCATCTGGATTTTTAATCAAAAATAAAGCCAAAGACGGAGAAAGATGGGCTGCACACCCTCTCACAGTGAGATTGCTAATACTATTGCAAGAAGTGGTCTTAAGGCTCTGAATAAACCCAAAAGTATTTTGCGTATTGATCCAGGAGATAAAGGAATCCCATTGCTTGTTAAAGGTTCATCTTGCTACAATAATGATGAATACCATCAATATGGGATCCAGAGGAAAGACTATCTGAGAGAAAAGGAGGATAAACTATCAGAGAAGTACAAAAATGACAATTTGCAGTTATCTTCCAAGGCTCATTCAGATCCCCAGATTTCCAGGGAAGACAAGAAAACTGAGAGGACAGCCACAGATGCTGAAGTTGTTATGTCCAAACTGATTGAGTCTCAAAAACATATCACTGAGGCCATACAGATCAGAAAGCAAAGCTCCTGTGAATCAGAAGCGTCAGCTTTCATTTGGGATGACAAGAATGAAAGCAATGCAAAGCAAATCCCAAAGAAAGGAAAGAAGCAAAAAAATCATAAGCTGGGAAAGCAAGGTCGACCTAGAAAAATTAAAGAAAAGTCCATTTTGCCCCCGTGCGAGACAGAGAAAAAGGTAGATTTCCCCGAACTGCTTGTTAAGGCTCATCAGAGTGCATATGCCTACTTAAATCCCAGCCTCTCGAAGTATGAAACTATACTTTATATGGCCAACCAGGCTACCCAAACTCAGCTCTTCCTGCAGCAGATGGTAAGCTTTCTCGTGCTTTGCTTTGATGAAATCGGCCAGCTCTTGGAAGAAATTGCCAATGATGGGGAAAGTCTTCTCAAAGACATAGGTGGGAATCTGGCATGGCCAGCAGAAAAAGGTGATTTCAAGGAGCACCCTGATCTTCTGCAACAGCTGCTGCAGTACACGGTCAATAAAATGCAGTTGCTGAGTGGGACACTGGCCTCCCTCACCTCTGACGCCCTGCAGGAGACATGCAGCTACCTGCAGTCTGCTGCAAGCAACTTGGAAGGAAAACTGAAAGCAAAGCAAAGCTTTGATGAGCGCCTGCTACGGACAGTAAGGCTGCTTGAAGCCTCAGCAGTGGGATCGTCTCAGTCCCACAGTGATGACAGGACTCTCTGTTCTGAGGACAGCGGCATTGGGGTGGACAACGAATCCCTCAAAGAGTTCAGTGCTCTCAGCCAGCATGGAGGACAAGCACGCTGTGATTCCTGTGCACACGGACACCTGTCCCAAAAGCACACCAGAGCAGTGGAGCACTTGCGTGGTGGGACAATGTCACTGGGCACAGCTGCATCCCATGACTGTGCGCTTGAAAGGCATTTTAAAGATATATTTTATTCATCCATGCAGAGTAGGGAAGTGACTTCTTGTCAGGATGGAGTACCAGAAGGCATTTCTACCATGCCCCAATATGCAAGCTTGAGCAAAAGCCATGCCTATAAGTCCTTCCAGTCTGACTCTACTCAGGAAGGTGAACATTTCAAAATCTGTGAGTCAACGGATTTTCCTTCTGATGATGATGATGACGACGACGAAGGGAGCACCCTGGAGGGGGAGGATGATGACAACACAAGTTTATCAGGTATGGGGAAGGATGCCCTGCCGAGGAGGCCCCTGTCTTCACCTGCAGTTACTGATAACACACAAAGGCAGTCCATCAAGAGGACAGAGAATGCAGAGACAGAGGAAATTATTCTGAAGATGAAAGATGCCATCAGTGAAAAAATCAAGTTTGTCCCAGCTAAATCCAGGCGTAAAGAATGGATAGAGGATGAGAGCGGAAGAGCAGTCCTAACAACAAGGCCCAGTACAGCAACGGGCAGCCAGAAAACCTTTGGGAAACAACAACGGTCCAGGTCAGAGGAGTCCCTCAGAAGCCAGGCAGAGGACCCAACCCTCCTAGAGCTTCAGAGAACTCAAAAAGAGCTCAGCAAAAGGCTGGAAATGTTTTATGGGAGGAAGGATGCAGATAGCAACCCAGAGCCTTGGAAATCAAGAACAGCACCTTATTTACAGGATGAGCAAGTTACAGCTAGGTCCTCTAGCAAACTGAAGGCAGGCCTCACAAAAAATTTCAGCATCCTGCCTAACCTGGATAAAGTCCCTTTGTTCGTGGTCGATCAAAATCCTGCCAATCAGCTGGACGAAAAAAGAGGCAGGAAGCCTTTAAGAGCTACTGTGCCCACCCAGGAGACATCAGGAGGCAAAGAAAAGGAGCCTCTGGGAACACAAATGCTCAGTGGCAGCAGCTGTGCCCCCCGACAGTCTGTCAAAAAGCTTATTGAAACATTCAGTCCTACTGACGATCTTGTAAAAGCCACACCTTTAAGATCTTTAGGACCAATAAAGTGCATCAGAAAATTTGGACTTCCAGTCATTCCATCCACCATTCCCTTTCAGAGAGGCCTGGCACCTTTAAATCTTAAGCATCGCATTTCACCAGTAGAAGACACAAACCCTTCAAACAGCGATGGAGTTTCTTCTAGCTTTCCAGATGCCTTTCCTCCTGCACCAGCTGCAGAATTAAGTAAGAAGGACACAAAGGAAGAAGCTGATGAAGACATTGAGAACCTGCCACCACCGCCACCTGAAATGTTAATGGACGGTTCTTTTGACTTATCTGAGCCTGAAGAAACTGCAAGAATAGAAGGAAACTCTTCAGAAGATGCCAAAAAGCCCACCAAAACAGAATTTCATGCTACTAAGAGAGTACAAGTTTCCCCAAAAATGAAAGCCTGTCTTCAGTCCATTGACTTATTGCCAAGTAAAAATATCAGCGGACCCAATGCGATCACTAATAAAGGTCTAAGGAGTACTGGGGCAGGGGATGAGAAACTGCAGAGGTACTCTCTGGAGCTGAACCCTGCCAACGTGCACATTCCTAGCCAGGAGGAGATATTGGCAACCCAGAGAAAAGAGGCTGCAGATCTGTACAAGCAAACCCATAAAATTATTCCTCTTCAAAATCCCAGTGGTGTTTCAAAACCACACAGCAACAGCTCAGAGAGCAAAGACCCCAATTCACCTGCAACTTCAGTGCAATACCAGAAGCATGGTTCTCCGGATTTGCTCAGGAGAAATGAAAAAGGCTCAGCATTTGCCAGGAGGGTCTCCCCAGCAAGAACTCCGCCTTCTTCTCCACCAATGGAGAAACGGCTTTTCAGCCCCCCAACACACCACAGACACTCTTTGCAGGCTTTTAGCAACCCGCAACAGACCTCACCCACCATGCAGAGAAAACCCAGTCCCCCCACAAGTCCCAGGGTGCCCAGCCCACCCCTGCAGAAGAAGCTGCCGTCTCCGCCACCCCAGCGAAAATCACTCAGCCCTCCTGTGGGGCACAAGCAAAGCTCACCAACACCGTACCGGCTGCTGGGCTCCCCAGCCTACCGCCGAGATGCAAGCCCCCCTCCGTTCCCCACTGCCCCCTCCCCACCAACCTCCCCATCCTGCTCCTACAAGGGGCTGAGAGCTGGGCTGGACGCTGGAGATGAACACCAGCTCTCCTCCTCCAAGAGGGGCAGCAATGTCCATTCAATATTTTGCCCAGCCACCTCTTCCTTATTCGAAGCCAGACCCTCACTGGTACCCACCAAACCCACTACAGTGGTGAGCAGCCAGCCTCAAGCTTCGCTGCTTTCCCAAAAGAGCAGTCTGCTTTTCCAACAGCCTGGAGACCGGACCAGAAAGCTGTCCCTCAGCGCCGCCAATCCTCAGCCATTTGTGAGGAGAAGTTTCTCTGACCGCCGACCAGGGGTCCAGTTTCGTCTTCCAGCTCCAGTAACGGCCAGCAGTGAACCCACGCTTAACCAAGCGAGGTAAGAAACTTTCCACTTTAGGCCAAGGAAGCAGAAGTATAGCACTGTGTTGGCTTTCTAAACTCCTGATGGGAATTTAATGTTGTTAAGAGATTTCCCAGAAAAGTGCCCTGTTCATGTGCAGAACAGATGGCTGGGCAAAGATAACACTGTGCTTGGACTAGATAATCGTTGTAGGTCCCTTCCAACTGAAATATTCTTTTCTATTATCTTGCCCAAGATTTCAGTAGCCTACCAGTCTGAGTAGAGTTAACTTTCCATGGCTTGTTCAAGCTTACATATGTATATACATACATATACAAACAAGTACATACTTACATATCTGCTGTGACAGGCACCCCAGGGAAAATTCAGTGTTGGTTTCATGGCACAGAACTCCCCTTATTTGCATGGGGCCTAAGGACATCCGCATTTAATTCTTAAAAGCTCTGAAGTAACCCTCAGGTCATAAACATCTTTAAATAACTATGAGAAGGTAGGCTTGGACCAAGAGGAAGGGTATCGTTCCTAACATCAGCCTCTAAGCCAGTAAACTGTTCATCTGAAATCTGTATTAAAATGTTTCAAATCAGCTGGCAAGAATGATGGACAGATAATGTGTAGGCAAGGATCTGTATGGACATAATTATAGCTTGAAATTTTGAGCTTCTTGTGTAGGCTTTTGGATCTAGGTGCTGATTTCAAGTCTGATGGCTCCACAGCCCAAGCCCAGTTTTCAAAGTGGAGAAACATCCAGTCGCTACTGGAGATTCATTGCTCTGAAAAAGTCAGTTAAAAGAAATTGAAGCATCAACACACACCAATTCCATGTTTGCAACCATTGGTGGCCATTTTTAAAAAATCTGGGCTTAGCTTTAAATTTTCTCTACCCCTTAAAAAAAAAAAAAAAAAAATCACAAAAACCAGCTGTGGTGGGTTGACCCTGGCTGGACATCAGGTGCCCACCAGAAGCTGCTCTATCACCCCCCTCCTCAACTGGACAGGGGAGAGAAAATATAACAAAAGGCTCATGGGTCGAGATAAGGACAGGGAGATCACTCAGCAATTACAGTCATGGGCAAACCAGGCTTGACTTGGGGAAATCAGTTTAATTTATTACCAACCAAATCAGAGTAGGGTAATAAGAAATTAAATGAAATCTTAAAACACCTTCCCCCCACCCCTCCCTTCTTCCCGGGCTCAACTTCACTCACAATTTTCTCTACCTCCTCCCCTCGAGTGGCGCAGGGGGACGGGGAATGGGGGTTGTGGTCAGTTCATCACACGTCATCTCTGCTGCTCCTTCCTCCTCAGGGGAGGACTCCTCACACTCTTCCCCTGCTCCAGTGTGGGGTCCCTCCTACGGGACACAGTCCTCCATGAACTTCTCCAACATGGGTCCTTCCCACGGGCTACAGTTCTTCATGAACTGCTCCAGCCGGGTCCCTTCCACGGGGTGCAGTCCTTCAGGAGCAGACTGCTCCAGCGTGGGTCCCCCATGGGGTCACAAGTCCTGCCAGCAAACCTGCTCCAGCATGGGCTCCTCTCTCTCCACGGGTCCACAGGTCCTGCCAGGAGCCTGCTCCAGCACGGGCTGCCCACGGGGTCACAGCCTCCTTTGGGCACATCCCCCTGCTCCGGCGTGGGGTCCTCCCCGGGCTGCAGGTGGGTATCTGCTCCACCGTGGACCTCCATGGCTGCAGGGGCACAGCCTGCCTCACCATGGGCTGCACCACGGGCTGCAGGGGAATCTCTGCTCTGGTGCCTGGGGCACCTCCTCCCCTCCTTCTTCACTGACCTTGGCGTCTGCAGAGTCGTTCCTCTCACCTATTCTCACTCCTCTCTCCTGCTGCAATTGCACCCGTTTTTTTTCCCCTTCCTGAATATTTTATCCCAGAGGCACTGCCACCATCGCTGATGGGCTCAGCTTTGGCCAGCAGTGGGTCCGTCTTGGAGCCAGCTGGCATTGGCTCTATTGGACATGGGGGCAGCTTCTAGCAGCTTCTCACAGAAGCCAGCCCTGTAGCCCCCCCACTACCAAAACCTTGCCACGCAAACCCAGTACACCAGCCAGGAAACAGAAACGGGTATTTGGGAATACTCAAACATCAGCGTAACAGCCTGGAAGTACAGAGTGTTGTTTTTCTGGTTTCGTAGCATCTTAGGATGTTTAAGTCCATTAAGCTCTAAGCTATGCAAGACGATTAAGACCCTTCTCAGGTAACCTTTCCTCATGTGAGGAGTATACTTAATCTTGCCACAGAACAGCTGAAATCACGTGAATTGTCCCCATGAGTAGGGATTGCAAGACCAACCCTAACAGGAGATAAAATTGCACTTTTAAGTGCACAAGCACTCAGTGCCCTGCAAGTACACGGACAGTCATGGATGCTGAAGTCAGGTGTCCAGGCATTCCCTCCCCAAAGACAGAATAAGGAACAAGTTTCTCACACTGACAGTAGAGGAATGTTCTGAACAAAACATGCAAAAACCACTGGGAAATGCAAACTGGTTTGCATTCCCAGTTCTAATATTGCATTATATTCTAACATTTGAAGATTTCCTAAAAGTCCTGTACATTGTTGCTGGGTTTTCTATTGTTGTTATGTACTGTGTGAAGTCAGGTTTGTCTACTCCAGTGCCTGCTAGCAGAAATAAATGTTTTCAAAAGAGGCTTTATGTCAAACCTTGCAAGACAAAAGCCCTGGCAGTTTTATGGATCAATTTTAAAAACAGCCTATTATAAATTGTTAGCTAATTTATGCTTCAATGGGGTGTATTATCTTTCTACTGTAGTCTGTCAGAGCATAGAGAGCATAAACAAAGCCCACTGTAAATAAAATCATCCCTTTCATGAAAAAAATTATATATCCTACTGTTATGATATACAGCATTTTGGAAGAACGAAATACAACCTGAGCCAAATTCAGCTTACCGTTTATACAAATGGATGTCAAAAGTAGTCCTACTGAGTTAGTCCAAATTTATATCAATATAAGCAAAAGGGAAATTTAGCCCATTAATTACCACATGCAATGATTTAAGATGAAATACACTACTGTGTGTTTTCTTACACTTAAAATAAACTTCCTGGAGTAAACGTTTACAGACCTTTCATCGAATGCCTAATACGAATATCACAGCAAACGTGCCAACAGGCAGAAAGGGACCATTTTAGGAATCAGCACATGGCAAAAGCTCTGAGAGCCCCTCACATCACTGCTGGTCATCTCCTCCCGCTGAGGACTGGAGCAGTTGCCACAGCTGTGAGCACCACATCCCCATGCACAGATGCCCTGCTCTTATAGCAGATGCCATAACAGACAAACCACCACACTCTGATCCATCTTTCTCCTTCCAGTTCATTAAGCATCCAGGGCTTCCTCTGCTTTGCCATTCATTCAGCTGACAGGGAAATTTCAAAATGTCTCCCTAAACCAGATGTTGTATACCTAAACCTCCTCCTTCTGGCCATGTTTGCATCTGGTCTCAAATTCACGAGCTATTCCCACCCAGCTGTCAGTCTTCTTTGTTCCTTCCCTTGCTTTACCTCTCCTCTCCAAATATAACAATGCCTTTTTTTTTGTCTGTGTGGGGTTTTTGTGTGTTATTAGCAGCTTCAAGCACTAGTTGCAGGAGGGACGGGAGACAGAGACAAACCTGCAATAGCATCACTCTTTTATAGGTAAAACATTTGGAAAAATCAGCGAGTTAGCCAGTTTCTCCCATGCTCCCAAACTCCGAGATATATCCCTCCACGTCTTCCATGCCCAATTAAAACATCCATTTGCTGAGAAGCAGATTATTAAAGATAGGAACTTGTACAAGCAATATGCTCCTCATCAGGCAGCTGAGTGCCCCCTCCCACCCACCCCATTTTAGCAGAAACACAAAAAAAGAAGAGGTGACTTCCATCTCATTTTGCTAGCTGGCGTTGCCAGGCATTACATGTAAGTGCTGTGTGCAGATTTGCATGTCTCCTGCACACTCACTGCTCCCCTAGAAGGCAAAAAGTGCTCTTTTCCCAAGCATGTCTCCTGCCCATCCCATGCTGTAAGGAGTATCAGGACTTAAAACATCATTAACCCTAACGAGGGCTAGAGCTAGGGCTTTTGTGTTTAGTCTTAGAGTACCTGGACAAGAGTTTCAGTTTCAGTGCTGAAGTCAGTACAACTGGGTCCCATTTGGACACCCTGTGGATGGATAGGCTGAGCTAACTTTGCTGGTTTCTAAGCTTGGTCATTTGACAGCAATCAGCAGTTATCGGCACCTTATCAATTGCTCTGCTCATAGAAATCCCGTTAATCTATAACAGGATTTCTGTGTATGCAGTTCAACAAAATAATATTTCATTGAGGCTACTAATCTCCCAAGAGGTAGAGCAGAGATAGAAAATTAAACGCTATTGCGTTTAAGATACTGTTCAAGGAGGGCTTGAGAACAGATTGGGTTGACTGAATCAGGCCCAAAGCAAGTAGCCCAGGTGAGAACATCTGCAAGTGGGGGATATTTGAATCTGGATTAGTTTCACGACTGGTCCTGTATCACAAATCTCTTCATACAGCAGGTCAGAATAGGAACATAACAGCTTGTCTGTAGTTGAAAGCTAATTCAGTTTAGCAGTTTATATACTTAAAATACAATAATGGTTCCCAGATAACTCTGGAATATTTCCTCATGTTGAGCTTAAACCACTTTAATTAGGTACAGCAGCACAGGGCACATTTCAGCATGAAGGCCCATGGCATGAGATATTCATGCCTAGCTCCACTGCTATAATCAATCTTGATTCATAAAGTCCCTGTGCCCCTAGAGATTGCCAGTGCGACCTCAGGAGCATCATTTACACATTCTGTGTCTCAGTTCTCCTGTCTGCAGAGTGGCAGATTTATACCACCAGAATACACATCCTACAGTCATGTCAGCATACTCGGAAATCACTGTAACCACGCTAAGCAGATGCGTAACAGAGGTAAGACCTTTCCTCCAGCGGAGTCTGGAACAAGACTTTTCTCTCAAATCTGTCTCTATCTGCAAGTGAACCCAGATTCATACTGATCCCCTGTTAAAAAATACAAAACGTTTGCTTCCCAAGAGAGTTCTGGGAGGGGACAATACAGTGCATTTGGCATCACAAGAATAAAATCTGGATGGTGCCTATGAAGAGCATCTATATAGGAGGAGGCAGGGAATGACGTAGTGTCATGCAGCATTCGTGCTTTGTGGGTTAACATGGTCTAATCAGCGCTGTTTTAAAAAGTCACAATTCATTAGCCTCTTAACTTAAGAATCTTTCCTTCTGCAGCTTAGAGGAGAGCCCTAGAAAAGCAGGTGACTCTTGGAACAGCCCTTGCGTCCCCGAAATCAAAGAGTCCAACAGATCCGCTTCCCACCCCGAGCTCTATGTTGTGGGCCAGGGGCTGCAGAAGGACTGACCGCAGAAGCACCCACGAAGGCAGAGGCACAAGCAAGGCCAGAGGCCCCAGAGGGACGAAGCAGCCTTACCCAAGCCTCCAAAACATGGCTTCATTTTTCCTCGCAAGGAAACAATATGATGGCATTGCATCTAAAAACCCAAACTGGCCCCAGCAACCTAAGGAAGTATCAGCAGAGTGGTAGCCAGCTGCTTCTCCTTTGGATTGCATTTAATGGTTCAACGCAAAGATTTACACTGAGTGAAAGAAATATTTTGCAGTTGGGTGAGTCTGAGGCAAACTGATTCCATAAAGACAGGACGTGTAGCCAAGTCCTTTGTTTCACTGTTTAGCTGAAGGAGTTAAAAAACTTTCAGAAATTATCGTTGTTTGGCATGTTATTTATTCAGGAGGCATCACAGTTTCTGTTATGAAAAAAGCAGCTGTTGTGACATTTCTGGTGGTGGGGGGGTAAAATCTTGAACCAATTGGGTTTTATCGCAAAAACGTCAATGGCTTCAGCAACTCCACATCTTTACACTAACTATTTATCAACATGCAGAGAGAGAATAAGGTCAAATACAAGTTAAAACAAAATAACCCCTTTTAAAGAAATAAAATTAGGGATCTTATTCCCTCAGAAAGGCTTTGATCTTCTAAATCACCTTTGATTATCATGTAATCTCACCACCTCTAGTTTCCAGGGTACAAAGCTTAATCCTGATTAGAGTAGTTTTGTAATAGCCCAATCAAACAATGTTATAAATCCTGAGGCACCTAGGGACATGTATCTTTTTTTTTTTTTTTTTTTGAGGAGAGAATGCTAGCATAGAGAATCCTGTTCTCCCCAAAAGAGGTTTATATACTTTCTGATTTATGCAGATTGAGAGGAGTTATTGTAATTTCACTGTTAATAAAAACACAGGTTATTTACAGTCAATTAATCCTAGGCTTTTACAGCACCCACTGGAATACAGTTTCAGAATTTACTGGATCTTGCTCACCTAATTGATCATCACATTAAGATGCAACTTCTAATTAATGTAATTTTAATTAATTTAATTTGACATGTTTTCATATGCAACTTTAGTACAGAACAAGGTCCAGAAAAAAAGCCATTTGTAGTCCTATTTTGATAGGAATAATTTGAATTTTTCCTACACTTTTCATGATGGTGGTACATGGGCATTTCACCTTCACACAGGATTTTTAACCCTTCCTGCCCACCTTCATGATGGGGGAAGTGAGGCTTGTCTTATGCTGTACAAGGGACTCCTTTGGATACTAAACTCCTGAGTTTTAGTCTGGTGCCTTAATCACAACCATCCTTCTTCAGTTATCTCAGTGCCATTTTATGACACAGACACAAGGAAACCTTAGTTGTCGTATTTAAGGTGAGGTGTTGAATAGAAAGAAGTAACTCACAGTGAACAGATGCTTTGGATCATCAGGGGTTGGTGAGCTTGAGGTGGCAAAGCAGCCATACCCATAGTCTACAGCTAGGAGATGTCAACAGATCCACCTGGTAATCACAAGGCAGATGCACCATCCCCTGTTAAATTGGGCAATCGCAAGGGAGGTGCTGCAAAGATCGTCAGCAGGGCCAACTCTGCAGGCCAGTCTTCCCCCCATCACAAGTGTAGTTCTCTCCCAGCTGCATAAAAATACAAACACATTTGCAGGCATTTTGGGTTTGTCTGTTCTGCTGGCAGTAATCACCCAGAATAGAAACAAACCAGAAACGTGACAGCAGAAAACCAGCACGTTGCATGCCGAAACGTAGCTTTGAAGATGAAAAAGTAACAGTGGGAGGACAGCTTCTGCTCAGCTACTACAATCATTTTATCTCTTTATGGTTTCATGCTGAAATTTCCCAGCATCCATGGTGGGTGGTAAGAGAAAGTAATTGTTTATATCCCCCAAGCACCAAATTCTTCTGTGGTGTAGGAGCTACAGCAGCACACGGAGCAACACTTCATTTCATCAGTCAAGCTGGAAACCTCCTCACACATGTGCTAGCTGGACATGGAGTCAGCCAAAGGATCTTTCCCTGAAAACCAGGCTCCCCGGAAGACATGGTACATGAGCTCACACCCTACTACAGCATCTCTCCCAGCTTTGACTAAGGCTGTGGTCATCAGGAGTCTCATTGCAAGCACAACCCCACCTAAACACTGCACCTGCTGAAGGATTCTGATGCTGCCCTAAGGATGCTGCAGCAAACTGAGCATTATATTCAAGAAACAGAGCTTCTCCAGGAGTGATCTACAAGTTTGTCATATGAACTCATGACTACATACAGCTAATGGATTCTCTTCAGTACAGTTAATGTACAGGACTAATGCACAAAGGTGTTTACCTTCAATTTGTATTGCAAGCATGAGATTAAGAGTAACTATAGTATGCAGGAAATGATAGTTTGGCTGGCCACTTTTTAAAAAAAAAAACCAACACTTTTTTTAAAAGGTTTTTTGGACAACACTTCCATTTTTTCAAGAATACAACATTTCTGGAATACAATTGTTTTATAAGACCATATTCAACTTTAAGATTTATTTTTTACTTATGTAAATAAATCAGACTTTTTATATGCAAGGTATGAGTTTGATCTCTCTTACATTCGATATGCAACTGGCTTAAATCTTAGCCCAGTGTTATACTATTGATTCCTTCTTTAGTGCACTAACTAGTGCCCTGTGCTATAAAAAGTCCATTTGTTTCCCCCACCCCCAGCACAAGCCTGTCTTGTTTTATGTTTTACTGGTACATCAATTAATTTAGGTTGCATTTCCATTAAGCAAATATGTCTTTTTAGGCTGCAAGATCCAGCCTGGACACTGACAGACCAGAGCATAGGTCAGCTGTGCTTCCACCCTTCCCCTGCCCTGATTTAAGTTTGAGCTACCTGGCAATTTTGTACTCGGTTCAGTAGAGCTTCTGTGTACAACCACAGCTAACTCGAGCACAGGGTAGTGGGTTTGTCCTAAGGGTTAAAACCAGAGCGCACCCGCTGCAGTGGAGTCTCATTGCAGAGGGGTTGAGCACAGCGTGAAGCAGTATCAGTTTTCCAGCCAGGGCTTCATAGCTGCAAAAATATCAGCTAGCAGCTCCGTGCTGCGCTTTATCTGCAGACCTTTAACAGTCTGGCAGCTGCCCTTGCTTCCAGTGACACTGCTCAAATCTCAGACCTTTAAGGGACTGGTCATTTCACACCCTCAGCATCTGAAGATGTCTAGAATATGTAAGCATTATACACACTCCAGTTACTACTTTTAATTTCAAGAACTACCCCAGATATTAACAATACAGTTGACAATACCATGCAGGCTACTAATAAAGCCAGTGTATTACAGTAGTTTTGCACTGCTACACCTCTTAACATCCAAAGCATTTCATAATCATTTATGAAGTTTTATCATTAAGACGAATACTCTGAGAAGTTATCCCCTTTACTATAGGTAGGGAGGAAAGAAATCACAGCGCAGAGATAAAGTAACCTGTTCTGATGGTCACATCTCATCAGTAAGGAGCTGCCAACATCTCCTGAAGAGAAATCCTTGCAGATTAGCAAATCATTAATCCTTCCACATCAGATACACTCAGTGCCATCATGACTACAGCATGTAGAGATGCATGTTGCAGGTATGAACTTCAAACTGAGATTTTGATCTTCCTGGGCAAGATCCTGAAGGTTTCGTAACGCTTGCAGTATGGACTGGGGGCTCGCTCCCATGTTGTCCTCAGGTAAACATGAAAGCTAATACAATCTCACAACTGTATACGGGATCATCTGAAAATTGCAGGCAAAGGTCCCAAGTTTGCATTTCCTGCCCACTGCCCATTTTGGATGAATAATGAAAAAATATCAAAAAGGATGTGCAGATACAGACAGTAAATACTTGGCAGGGCAAAGTAATCAAGACCAGGACCATGTTATCCCTCTGATTTCATTTCCGTTCATCTCACATCTGTCCACCCTGCATCTATCCCATGCCACCATTGCTAGCACAAAATGATCTACAGCCTTCACCATCCCTAATTGCTCTCCACTTTACTGACGTTCTGAATTTCAAAATCTGGCCTCTTACCTCTCCTCATCATATTCTTTTCTCTTTCTTAATATACAACTCTGAGCCCATTAAGTAACCCTGTGAGGATTTCTGAAGTTAGACTATACAGAGTACCCCCTTTATCAAGGTTATTTTAAAGGAGAAAGGGGTGATAAGCCTATCTTATTCCATATGAATCTCTTTTGCTTTAATAAAGTTTTCCTTGAGGCATCGGTGAGTTGATTATACAGCAATTAAAGAGCAACTGAAAGCTTTCAATGTTACAGGCTGCCCTTCATTTATTATTACTACTACTGAATCACGAGGTCTTTACTATATGAATGAATGAAAGCTGAAGCCTAAGGATGCTAACAAAGACCTGTCCTTCCCCCAGAGCAGTAACTGTAAAGCTGTGAACAAAACTTTCCAGGCATTCCAGCAGACACATAAAGATATGTAATGAGGCTAAGATGACTCTACAGGTAAAACCTAAAGCAACAAATTCACTAGCTACTTGGCTTTTAAATGTGACTCTAAGAAGGGGCAATTTACATCTTGCAGCCTTACCCCCTCTTATAACTAGTATCAGCTTACTATCTCTTACATCCAAACTGAAAATTAAACCTGCCAATACAATACAATGGCTTTATTTTTTTTTATTTTTTTAATGTTTTCCTCCACTTTGAAGCTTTGTGTCTCTTTGTATATATAGTTAACATGTGGACAATCAGGGCACAAGGCAATGCACCTTTCTGGACTTTTTTGAATATTGAGGTTTTTATCAATAACCTGATATCCATGCAGATACTCTCATCTTTATACTTCAGAGAAAACACATGCATATACATACATGCATTAACTATCATAAGAGACCTGGCATACAGGTAGGTTTCCATAGCACAGTTTTTCACGTGGATAAGCCAGGGAACGGAGAGCATGAGGGATGCTCTGCTGTCGCACAGTGCTCTGCAGTTGAGCATCTAGTGAGACACAGGGCTCCTGGTAAGCAGTTACCTAATTCTGAGTCTCAGACACATTTCATATCAATGCACATAGCATATTAACAACAGCTGGTAACAGGGTATCTCTAAGGTGCAAAATAAAGAAATAATCTAGAAAACACTATGGACAATTAAAAACAATGCCATAGTACACTCTTCATGTTGAAAAACTCAGTACTTCCGAACTATTTATCCAACAATAGCCAAGAGAGGAAGAAAGCATGTACTGCATCTCTGAGCTCTGCTAGCCCTGGAAAGTCAATGATTTCACATTTCCAGCCCCACAGAGTTCCCTCGACAGCCAAATAGCTAGATTAAGCTTTTCCACAGGAAAAAAAGCCACTGGAAACACCATAGCACAAGGAGTGCAGTAGGCATTTAGATGCTTGGTGTATTCCCAGTTTCCCTTGGCTGACCAATGGCTCTGCAGCCTGTCTACTCACAACACACGGTGAAGCTTGTAACCTCTTCAGAGGTTGTTTACAAACCAGCAAAAATAGAAAGGTACTTCTTTAAATAAACAGTGCACTAATAACTTTAAGAGTCCTTTGATAGGCTTAATTGCAGCAAAAAGGAGACTAGGAATTGTGTGAGCTTCTCTATTCTTTGTGTGATGCTTCCCAGGAGACTGATACGCTCCAGAAGTACAAAGCAACAGCACTGGGGCTGACCATCTCGCACCCACCCATTTGGGGATGACAAGCCAGTCCTGCAAAACGGTAAGCAGAAAGCTAGCACAGGACCCAATGGATCCAATTATCTTAAGTTTTCTATCTCCAGTTTTGCTTTCCTCCTAAGTTTGCACAAAACTGAGCCAAGACCCGAGCTGTATCTAAATTTAGTTTCGTAAGCCAAGCACTTAGCAGTACTTCGAAGCTACCAGTACTTCATGAGGATGACCATGCATCATCCACTTTTGGTTTTTACCATGCTTGAAGACTAAGAAGGAGCAATGACTTTAAGAAGAGAAAAAAATGCCACCCTTCAAACAGTGGCTGTGTAGGTAGGTGTAAAGTTCCATTGTCTTTACTACGACGTATTAAAAAGATCTGAGACAATATTGGGGGGGACGGGGACGGGGACGGGATGGAACACGAGTCTAAACAGGCAGTTTATTTCCCTAGTTTTGTCTCCAAGGAGAACCCAAAAGGCCGCATTCACTGTGCTGGTAATGGCAACCCTATAAGCTCATAGACTGAAGTAGGGATTCTGTTCTTGCCTGCAATGTGCTACCCTGCCTGGGCTTTAAGCAGAGGCCTGGATTAGATCCATAGCTAGGCAAACACACTCAGCCACGTAAAATAGATTTTTGCTTCAGAAAGCCTAATTAACACATCACACATGCATTTGCTTCTGTAACATCAGAAACTGGCAACCATGCAGACTTTGCTGTCAAAATGTTATAGTTTGCACTGGGCTGTGAAGTGTTTTTCCCTAAGGCAGAGGAATAATGGCAGCTGCAAATTAAAATGTAAGTTTAACAGATTCAAATTATTATGAAATGAAACTGTTAAATAATTTCTTAAAAGGCAGCATTGTCAATAATCACAGAGTCCACCAAGAGTTAGAGCTGAACCCAGAAGTGCTTGTTCCAGCTACGCAGGAATTCATTATGCTGGCAAGCACTGGCCCACGGCAATAAATTATCACATAGCTCTGGGCTGAACGGCACCCAGGCTGGACTATAAATAGATTGGAGAAACCCTTCTCACCTGTTGTTGGCCTCACAGTCAACTCATCCTTCTGCAAACAAGTTACAAACAACATTACTTGACTGCTGTCCCGGGTAAATATACATATATATGCCTTTTCATAAGCAGTGCATCTTTTGCCAGTGAAATATCTCTTCTTACACATAAAATCGTGATTGAAGGCAGCTATGAGCCAGAAATGACTCGGATTGCAAATGTGCAAAGCTTTGGGATTTGGGCCAAGTTTTCTTTGCTTGGGCCTATTGTGAGCACAGAATACATCTAGTTAGAAAACTTTATTCTATACAGGACCTCTCAAGTGCATTGTCCCCAAACATGTAAATAAATGACACCATCGTAATGCTGAATAATGAATAGCAGCAGCAGATGACACAAAGAAGTCTTGGGAAAAGAGGAAGAGGAGGAGAGAGCCAGTGAGGAAAAGATACGGTGAGACAGATTTATTCCATATTGGAATTGCATTGAGGAAGATTTTAGGCCAACGCTTACTGGGACAAGAGCAATCTCTAAGTTTGCAAAAGAATAGCTTCCTACAGCCATGAAATATGAACTACTGTCAGCTCTGGGCAGGACCAGAAGAGGGGCACGCTGTTACCATTACCTTCAAAGGGAGTATTAATTGCAGGATCACTGGAGGATGAAACAGCAGTACCTGCCAGCAGCTGCCAGACTATGCAGGGAGGTCCCACAGCTGCAGAGGTCCAGCCTGCAAGGGCACCTACCAGAGCCATCAGGCTGATTTAGCTGGAGGGCGGCTGTTCCCTAGGCAAACAGGAGCACATTTTGTTTGCACTCAGTGATATTGAAAATAAAAAAACTGCCAGAATAATACAGCAGTATTATAGAGATCCTAGTATTGGCACAATTATATCCGTATGGAAGTAATCTTATTAGTATAGCCAATTTCCCTTCTTGAAATAACATGCACTACTATTTGAACAGTTGCACTGACAGAAATGTGTCAACGCTGAGCAGTTTTATAGCCTGATACATTATACACACTGACAGCATACACAGAGAAGGACTACTGCGTAGAGGAAATGTCTCCACGTACAGACGTGTGTATAGACGCGCACGCGTCTGTAGAGGAAGCCAGAGCAACAGCAGTCAAACCGCAAGGGATATGAAATTTCAGGCTGTGCCTGAGAGCCTGGGCATAACTGCAGTGCCAGCCACTGGGCACGTACGTCCTCTCCAGGACACAGCAGCGGGTAGTGACAGACCTGCGCATCCTGCAGCCTTCACCGCAGACCCCAAAGGGGATGGGGTTTTTACTTTCTGCTCTCAAATGCAGTAGAGGTGAAACATGCTAAACGGCTGTGAAAGTAGAATCATAGAACCATAGAATGCTTTGGGTCGGAAGGGACCTTTAGAGGTCATCTAGCCCAACCCCCTGCAGTGAGCAGGGACAGCTTTAACCAGATCAGGTTGCTCAGAGCCCCGTCCAACCTCACCATCAATGTTGCCAGGGATGGGGCCTCCACCACCTCTCTGGGCAACCTGTTCCAGTGCTTCACCACCCTCATTGTAAAACATTTCTTTCTTATGTCTAGTCTAAATCTATTCTTCTTTAGTTTAAATCCATTATTCCTTGTCCTGTCACAACAGGCCTTGCTAAAAACATTCTCCCCATCCTTCCTGTAGGCCCCCTTTAAGCACTGAAAGGCCACAATAAGGTCTCCCCGCAGCCTTCTCTTCTCCAGGCTGAACAACCCCAACTCCCTCAGCCTGTCCTCATAGGAGAGGTGCTCCAGCCCTCGGATCATTTTGGTGGCCCTCCTCTGGACCCGCTCCAACAGGTCCATGTCCTTGTGCTGAGGGCTCCAGAGCTGGACGCAGTGCTCCAGGTGAGGTCTCCCCAGAGCAGAGCAGAGGGGCACAATCACCTCCCTCAACCTGCTGGCCACGCTGCTTTTGATGCAGCCCAGGATACGGTTGGCTTTCTGGGCTGCAAGCGCACATTGCCGGCTCATGTCCAGCTTTTCATCCACCAGAACACCTTCGTTTATCCAGGGCACAGCTATTAGCACAGAGAGAGGCTTTACAAGCTCCTTCACTGCTGCCAGTTGCATTCAAAAACTATTGGAGGGGGGCTTTTAAGGATACGCAGGGGCAGTTTGTTGGCCAAAGTCACTGTTTTTTTCAGCTAAAGATACCAAGGCAGAGTGGAGGCTTAAAAGTTCAGGTCAACTCTAATTTTAACTGGAGGAGTTTTCTCACCTCTGCCTGCATCAAAGGCAGTATCACAGTATCAGGATTCAGTGTCAGCTGCCAGAGATTTGGTAGCAATGCAACCACTTTTATTCTCATCATCACTATTTAACAAGGATGAAAATAGCCACCTCAGTGCGCCCCCCTCCCTTCTGCTTGAGAGAGAGACTTCAGCAGCTGGTTCCCAAGCCCATCTTTAACCTTGGTAAGAGCAAACGCTACCAGAATCACCTTATTACACTCCATGACCCAGCTGCATCTCTGCAAAAACAGCTCCCTTCAGGTGCATTCTTTAATTCTCTGCTCCACCTCTCACAGCAGCACCATGAGGCAGCATCAACATTATTTACAACAGGAGCCTTCTGCCTCCGTACCGTACTTCGGGTCCATCCTTCCTTCCTTGTCCTCCCTCACCGGCCACCCTCCCTATTTGCCATTCATTTTCCCATACCATCCCCATCCCCAAAGTCTTCTTGGCATTGCTAAGTTCATGCATTTACACTCCTGCAGGGGTTTGTGGTTGCATTTTCACAGGGAGATTCAGGGTCCAGCTAACACATTTGCATGGCATGAGTACTCTGAAGAGTAGATGAGCCATGCCACCAGGCACGTGCTTTGACTCTTGGTGAGAAGAAAATGCCCATTTGAGGAAATGATGAATTTTGCAGACTGGATTCAGAGTACATGGCACCAGTCTCCCTGCTCATGCAACTTCAGAGCTCTAATGCCCCCTTGCACATGGAGACGGCACAAGACCACGCTCTTCCTACGCTGTAGGGGAACGTGAGCTTTCTTCACTCTTTTATGGTAGAAGCTCTGTTACCTCTTCTCCCCCTCCTTCCCTTGATGACAACTCTTACCTTCAGCAAGCAGGAGGAACCATCTGTGACAGCCAGGGTCTGTCTTGGGGCTCTGGCAGGATACAGTGTAAGAGTAAGCCAATGTACAAGATTGCCACACATTTCTTTTGGTATACTAACTTCTGTGGGTTAGCAGCTGCACTGCACATTAAATGCAATAATTAAATGAATTAAACTGGCCCTGCAAGTGCAGCTGGCAGTCTCCTCTCTGGTGAGACTTCTGTAATAAAATTATAATAAAAATAAGTTAGAAAAATTAAATATTTAAATTCCTACCAGTGCTGGAAGAAAGTCCAACACTGCTCTGCCTTTTGTTTGTATCATCCAAAAACCTTAGCAGCTTCTTACTAACTTCCAAGATGTGCACCTGTGCAAACATGTGGCAGGAGAGCTCACCTGAGCTGAATTCACCGCTACCCATTAACCCCCCTGTTTGTCACTGCAGACAGTTACACTGTCAGATAAATTTGATCTCAGTGTGGTAGGAGTGCCCCTCTCAAGGGGAAACTGTCTCAGCTGGAGAGTTAAAAAAATAAAACACCTGGACAGAAAATAGGCACTGGCACACAACGTGTTATTCTCATTGGCTGTGGGGAAGAGTATGCATGAAAGCACCACTCGAGGCCAATAGAGAGTTAAGAAACCAGTTACATGCATTACTTTTCAAACCTGCTTTGCAAGTGCTACAACTAAATGCATAAAAACAGGTTCTGGGAGGCCTCATATGACATGCACAAAAGCTTTTTTTTTCTCCCAAGTGCAGAAACTTCCCCCCACATTCCCAAGGGCCCGAGCACAGCTGAAGAGAAAGTAAAACCAAACAGCTTTTATTCAGCCCAGCAAAGCAGCCTGCACAGACCAGCATTTAGGGGCTCCAGAGGGAGAGATCTACAGAGGAGGGAAACACCAAGAACAACTTTTGAGGTAGAAGAAGCAAAATGAGAAGACCCTCTAGAGATGCCGACTGCTAAAAAAAAAATTGCCTGTTACAATAGATCTCAGGCAGTAGCAAACTGCAGGTACTTAATGAAGTCACATAGTTCAAGATCTGCTATTTAAGTTCTGCCACCCTCTAACATTCTCCAGCATTTCACTCTTAGCATTTGGGTGCACACATATACTCTGCGGAGCTTCTGTCACACCTGCAAAACAACTGCACGCTATGAGGCTGTTCCTGTTTCTGGTAAGCTGTTAGGAAAATTCCTTGAGATGCTAAGCTCCAAAATGCTCTAGCAGATCTGCAAGGAACCAGGCCTTGCAGGATCCCTGGAGACACTGGTGTTTCAGAGCCAGGTCCCTGGCCTAGATCACATGCCAAGACTTCACAGAGATGAGTTCCTGAATTAAAACCAAAAAACAGAAGCAAAAAAAACTTTTTAGAAGAGTCTACTAAATAACTTCACCACCTTAGTACTGTACCAAAAAGAGATTCCTTAAGGGGTGACCCAATGCAATGATAGTATCTGGCAAGTTGGAGTCCGGTATGGCTTCAGACATACCAAACAATGCAGCAAATAAACGTAAGAGCCCAAGACCCCTGGGATGGGCAGATGTCCCTGGAGTATTCTTTGGCCTCCCAGCTTCATACAGGGTCCTTGTACCTGTGAAGAACCTGTCAAGGCTCTTTTAACCTTCCATGGGCCCAGTGTGTTTCCTGCCATTATTTTCCTATTTTTTCTTCTTTCAGAACTTCAATTCTTCTTTCTTTCAAAACTCTGCCAGTATATTGAGGATTATATGAACATAGGTCAGGCTGCTCTGTTGTCATATCTGACTATACAGATGCACCAACACCCACAGCTTTCAGTCCTTCCTCTCTTCTCTCATTTCTCCTCTTTGTGCTTCCAAACCTTTGTATGGTGGAGGACTGGCACATCCCTTCCTCACTCTGTTTCCTGAATTTCAGGTTCAGAAGTGCTTTATTGGTCTGCATATAAGGCAAACCTTCACTTCTCAAAAGACAGAAAAAAAGACATTTAGGAAATTTATATATTTTTAAAAACTATATCTTGTCCCACGATGCCTGCCCACAGCTTATCTCTCCCCAGCTTCTGTAGGACACCCTCAGCCCACTCACTGCGCAGCACCCTGTGTGTCACCCAGCACCCCCTGCAAGGTGGAAGAGCCCCCTGCCCTGAGCCCCTCTCCTGCACCTCACCAGGGGTGCCCCAAGGTGCTGGGAGGCAGTCGGTACCGGCCACCTCGCTACATCGGGCCATTGCATGGGGACGCACAGGGGACTACAGACAAGACGCATCCCCTGAAATGGGAAGAAAACTTCAGTGCAGCTGGGGAGATTCCTGCTGTCATGGGACCAGGGGTCTGACCTTGACCTGGACATCTATGATCTCAGGTATCTGCCATTGCACCAGCAGCTACCAGAGCTTTGTAAAGGGGCCACCTGGTAGCTTCGCACCTATGGCATACACTGGCACATACAGTGGGCTGCACATCTTCTGATAGCCCCGCCACATATCCTCTGGGCTAGCAGGTCCTGGTTTCTCATTCTCTGCTTCCCAAATCAAGCCATCTAATCCTATAACCCCAATGCTTGAAAGCCCATCTCTTACTTTCTAAGTATGTATATAAATACATTTTTTTACTTCTTATAGTTACAAACTGCATTTACACATGGGTTTTATTTTTTTGGTATCTGTGCAAGCTTCTTAGGGAAGAAGAGCTCAAGATATAAAACTTTAGAAAAACACTTTCTTTTGGTTTTTATTATTTTTTAAAAGCCTACATCAAAACGTACAGCTGTAGCTATGAACTCTGTAGGGTAAATCCCATTCTTCAAACACACAGAATAAAACCAATGCCACCACCATGTCCACCTTTGCCTCCACGTGTCCCACACAGCTTCCTGGAGCACACCAAGCCTTCACCCGATGTTCAGGTCCAAAATGTCACAGAGGTTTTTCACCACATGCTGAGGCTGGCTGGCAGCATGCTTCTTCAGCCTGGAGCCCATCACTTGGTAGAGGCCCTTTGCAAGCTTGGCAACCACAGCCCTGACATTGCCACTTCGGACAGGCAGGACATCGTTTCCCAGGAAGAACCAGAGCGCCGGCAGGGCGTAGCGCTTGATGGCTTGGGGTTTCTGGGGATAAACAGATGCCACAAGCACTGCCGGGGAAGAGAGAAAAGCTTCTTAACAACTTTAACACAAACAAGTACCTACCTTTATTTTTGGTTCTTGGAAGCCTTTTCTGGCTAATATCAGCAAGCACAAAGAGCCCGATGATCCAGAAATAGGCAACAAGGGCTGATCACCCACTGAACAGAACAACCAACCTCCAAAGACCTTAATTTGTCCAAATCAGAGGCTTTGTATCCATGATAGACTTAGCAAAGTGAATCATACACATTTTGTAAATCATTTCACTGTCTGCTTCTGCATTACAAATGACAAAAATGTCAAATCGCTGTTTATTTCCATTAACAAGTTGTCTAAACCAGCTGCTGAAGATTTTGAAAAGCAGCTTAGAGAGGTAATTGACAAATTTCTAATAGAAAGGATGATTACTTTTTTGTGACCTTTGATGAAAAATGCCAAAAGTCTAATCTGGCAGTTCCCTTTGCTCAGTGGCACACTGCAAATGGCAGTATTATACTACACTTCAAAACTCCAGCCCACAAAAGATGTGAACTGCTTGACATTTTTATTAGAAACATCAATGACTAACTGATGTCTTTGGCAGAATGGTCTAATTTGAGCTTTTTTCCCCTCATACTTGGTGGCTTCTAATGAACAGCTGTTTCAAACTTCAGGATGTCTTAGATAATTACCCAGACCCCATTGCCATGGCATTTGAGCATCTTACAAGTTTAATGGCATTTACCCTCACAATGTTCCCTGAAATAGGGGAACAGAGGTAGAAAACTCTTACAGAGGGGGCTGAAATGTAACCAAAAAACAAGTGTTCCCTCTTATTCTCTCCGGAGTCTGCTCTCAGCTCATTTTCTGACCTGAACTATGTTAAATATAAACAAAAATTTACTACCAATTTGCTCCTTGCATGGCAGATTTTGCTGAGAGATCAAATCTGAAATGGTCTAGAGACAGAGTTCTTAATTTCTGTTCAGTGGAAATGTTATGCAGTAACTATTTATTGTTCTGTAGTGGAAGGACCTTCATTTTTCTCTACGCTGTTAATCTAGCATCAGTCATCAACATTTAAGCAGCTCCTGAAAGTACCTAAAAACAATTCTGGTAAGCAGGAAAAGGGTTATGGTACCTATTTCAAAATGGGAGTCAATTTGAGTTTAAATGCTATTAAACACAGTGGTCACTATGGAGCTTCAGAAGAGAAAGAGCTGTCTGTTCCCACAAAGTCCCAGACAGAGCATCTACTCTCTCTGAAGTAGTCCCAATTTATGTTTAAATGCTTTATTTGAAAAAGAGATTAAAATAACTGTAAAACTAAATTCTATGTTTATGGAGATTTACTTTATTCAAATTATCTTTAAAGGCCCTTTTACATTTGCTATGTCTAAACATGCCCTTTTGAGATTCATAATGAAGAAGCAAAGTGTATTAAACCTTGGATTAAAAGACGCTGGCATAATTAGCAGTGGCTTTAGCCCTAATTAAAGTAAGGCTATAAATAGTCTTCTCTAGTATATATTGAGATTATCATTTTTTCTATTCCTTGGCTGTTGCTGACATAGCAAGCTGCTATTATAAATCAATTATCAGCTGTATTTGTAGTGTGTTGGACACCATTGATACAGAAATAGACTGTTTGCACATCCTGAAATGCTCAGAGTCCAAGGTCATATCTGCAATACAGGCAGGGAGCCCCAGTGGGTTGGGCTGAACTGCCCGCTTCTGCCCTGCTGCCCCCAAATCCTGCCTTGCACAAAATCCTTGCTTGTCATATGAGTTTTCACCTACACTATCACCTCCAGGCTCTGCAGGATTCAACCTCAACATTTTCCAACAGGAAAAGAAGAATCTCATGGTGAAAAAACAAACTAATCCTCAGAAATACCAGTTGCCACAATTTTTTCTAAAGGATGGTCGTTCACTTTAGAAAAGGGACCTCTTACAGCCCTCCATGACATTTACTGTGCTGTCCTTCAAAGAGAGGAACCAGCCCGGGTATTTTTAGCCCCTCTCTTTCCTGGAGGTGGGTCCTGAGATGCCGCAGTGAGAGCTCGGCACTGGAGCCCGAGCGCCATCCGCACTCATCTCACATGCTGCATGCCTCCACAGCAGTCATGCAAACGCCTGCCTAATAAACCTAGTATGTGTATTTAGCAGGAGGGACAAGCTCAGGACCTTCTGGTGTTTGATGAGCTACTGCACTGTCAATTCAGAGGCATTCCCTCTAAATATTCCCTCTGAAGACTTCCTGACTTAGAAGTGGAGATTAGCTGAAGCAGGCGATACCTGAGAGATGTTCTGTGACATCCAGCAGAGCTTGGCCGCTGATGAAACGCACTCGGTGGGCAAACGCTTGCAGCAGCAATGTGTTATCTGAAAGAGAAACAGTTATTTCTGCTCACTCTTCTGAGGTTATAAGGCGGGGAAAAAAGAAAAGGGGCGGGGGGGAAAGGGCAGGGGTAACTGCGTTTTGTAAAATAAAGTAAATTTCTGCCAGTTTCTGAGTCCTTTTCTCTCCTTCCAGCTTATGTGGGAGGATTTTAAATTCAAAAAGAAAATCTCTCATTTCACGTTTGTAAATCTGAAGTTGACTGCTGTACAAGGAGCTGTGTTAAACATTTGACATCAGGGCCCTCAAAATTTAAATCACATGTAAGCAGTGAAAAGGTTTTGCATCCTGGAGCTTTGCAGAAGTGACCTCCTCCCTCCTCTAAGGAAAAGGGTGAGAAGGCTCAAAAGTCCACACATCCATTCACACTTTAAGGATAAGCTGGTGTTAAATCTTTAAATTACCTGTTGGGATCTATGGACAAGACTCCCAGTTACTCTTACAAGAGAGAATTACTGCTTATTGCCAACACCATCTGCTCTCAGGGGCTCTTGTTAGATCTCTGAAATCAGATCTTGGCAGAGAGACTGGAAAACAAACTGATTTTCCAATACTTGACTGGCATACATATTTTACTTTTTCCTATGCTGCCTGTTGTTGATTTGGGGTCTTGTTTTAATTTATAAACTGTTGCCTGTGTTGGTCTGCAAGCCTCCGGTCTTACCGCTTTGATAAGCCAAGCAAAGTTTTTCTTGCAGGCAGAATGCGCGTGGGATGCGCCACGACACCTCGTGGTATCACCAGGAGCAGCACCGATAAAGCAGGCAACCTATGTCTTTGTGAACCACTACAGAGCCAAATCCCAAACTGGTTTTAAGCAGCACTGTGCTATTAAGTGCTCCTTTTTGCACGAGAGATAAAAAGCGAGTCCCTAACGATCTTCTTGCTAGCATGCAGTAAAGAACTTATCCTGCTATCCTAATTAAGCTCCTGCTTTGATAATTACACTCTTCTCATTCACCTTTTTAAACAGACACTTCACTTTCTGCCTCACACTCCTGCAGTATTGTCAGACGCTGTTTCACACTTGCTGTTTTTCCCCAGGGAGTTACCTTACAGCTTGCTACTTTGAAAAAAAACACCCTGAGATCTGGAGGTCTTGAAGGAACACAAAATGTTAATTAATCATTAATATCGGTATCTACACAGATTTTCAGGGGAACACTTGGGTTTTGGGTGGTGAGGGGGAACTGGTTGTTTTGCTTGGGTTTTAGGAAGCTACGTGTATAGGCACTATTCACCCTTCAATTTAACGGTTTCAAATGCCTTGCATATTTTGAAACACTAAAGCTCAAGTCAATAACAAAATTACCCAACCATTACTTCAGCTGCCTTGAGAGACCTAAAGACAGAGGAGCTTTTAATGGCTGTTAGAGAAAACAAGGTGACAGGCAGTTTAGTTCTTATTAACTCAGTTTTAATGCTCTGCACTACATATTAGCTAAACTTGTTGGCCACAGGACAGGCAGCCCATCATTTGCAATATGAGCAAAAGAAGAATCTGCTTCTCCATGCTCTAATTTTCACTGTGGTCCCTTCTTTGCTACATTAACACCTAGAGGGGAAAATTCCCTTCCCCTCTTGCAGAGGGCTGGTTCCTCTAGGAGCTACTGGGGACTGCTGTCCTGACTCCATGCCCTGGTGTCAGGCAGTGGCCATTTGAAAGGCCTTTCTTTCATGACAGAGGACAGGGTAGGATGGATGTTAGAGGAGAGCAAGGTCTATGTCTTGGTCCCACTGCAGCCAGGCTTGATTTACTGATTCAACCTCACCTACAAGGTGGGTCCGTTGAATGGGATTAGGGTCCCGGGTCACAACCTAAGGAATGTGTGTGGCCTTCAGCTGGGGATGTCCAAGCCAATGTCAGGGTTAAGCGAAATAAACAATTCAGGCATTATTTGGAAGCAAATTAGTTTGTTTGTAGGTAGAATTTTGGTCTTGGGGATGAGGGGGTTTTATTTTGTTTGGGGTTTGGTTTTTGTTTGTTTTTACATTGAGTGATCAAGCAATTTTCTAACCAGCCTGCATTTTTGCATGGATCATTAGAAGTGACAGATGAGGAAGTCTCACCTAAAACTCAGAATCTGAGGCATGTCAACACAGAAGCTCGGAGCAATAGCTGGGCTCCTAACTATGAAACTCAGTGGAGCAATGGGGCAAGATGTTGCACTCACTCTAATCTAGGAGCGTTGCGCAATCCTTTAGAGTTTGGGGGGGGGGGGGGGGGGGGGCTTGTTGTTTGCCACTTGATTTTAAATTGTAAAGGCAGACAACTTTAAAGCCTATAGGAAGGCTTCACTCACGCATTCTTCCAGTAGAGCCTTCCTTCCCCCACTAAAGCCTTAGGTGTTGAATTTTGAAATATTTGTGATTCAGTTGCCTGTTTGAATTTTTGTGAATGTCCCTAAAAATGAGCAGAACCAAAAAAATATATTCCACCTTGTTTGCTTGAACCTGTCTCTGGGTAAAGTCAGTATGATGTGAGACAGATGAGCCTTGCTCCTGTTCTGACATCTGCTAGCATGGAAAATTTACAGTGATCTCTCAGAATTGGTGAGAGGGGAATGACAGAACTCCATACAAAACCCTGAAGGGATCTGTTTGCCGCATCCTTTGTTAGCAGGATTCTGCAACTTTTCCCCAACCTTCTCCCAGGCGCCACAAAAAATGGGTAAGGGCCAAGAGCAGTACAGATCTCACACCCTTCTCCCCGCTTCATGATCAGGAACAACCCTATACTTGGGACACAGAAAAGCAGTGGGTCAGCAACTTCACTGAGTTCGCAAAGCAGCTGATGTGGAGAAAGTTGTTAATTCCTCTTTAAGACCTGCCTCTTCAACACTAAATTTCTCAGGCATATTCACCCAGTGCTGCATTTTCACAGCTGACATAAATCTGCGTGGCAAGGGAATTTACAGCAGACCTTGGCTATGTAGTTATTGGCTATAGCAATCTTGCCCCATGCAGAACAACATGTGGAACAAGCCATCATTTACAGCTGGATTTATACCTGTTTGTTCTAAAGAAATGAACTTGGCAAATCATAAATTCCCTTTTAAAAAAAGAAGACAAAGAACAAAGGTGGAAAGTAGACAGGACCAGCTAATGCCTATAATGTAGAGCCTTCCAGGAAGCTGTTCTGCAGAAGCACTTGATGGGCCAGTGTCCCTTCACACCAACTGCAAAGCAATTCATTTGGGAAGTCAAATTGGACCCAAACAACCTCCAAAAATCCCTTTGTCCCTGAGTTCTAGCAACGTTGTACTCCAGAATTTATTGTTCAGCTCCTTCTGTACCAAAGGAGACAAGCAGCACAGAGCCAAAGGCTCCTGGGACTTTGGGGAAATGCTGGTACACATTCAAGCTTGTCTGGGAACTGGTGCATAAGGACTGCACCACCACAGCTTCTGGTTACCCAGCTCACCAGTTACAGTCAGCAGGAATTCAGGTCCTTTGATATACAGCATAAGTGACATGAGTGATCTGCAAACCTGGCATCAACTATAGAACCCAAACACTTTATGTGGGACGTGCTTTTCTGTAGCAGATTTTAATCAGTGTAAAAAAACTCCTAGTGAACACTTTCATCGATGGCATTCATCTTTCCAAAACCAAACTGCTTGCATGCATAAATACGCACACACCAGCTCTCATCTCACATTTCAACAGAAGTCAGAGCTGGAGTAAAGAGCAGATGAAGAACCCCAGGGACCAGAAACTTCTGGTCACAGCTGCAGCGATGACTGGTAGCACAAGTATTGCCAGTGTGCTTCTGAATCTACATCAGAAGAGGGAAATTCAGGCCTGGATTTGTCTTGCCAAACTTTAAACACTTCACTGAGGTTTCAGTGGGCAGACGTAAACACCTCCAGCAAGCTACACAGAGCAGCCCAAGTCTTCCTCCCTGATGCAAGTGTGTGCAAAAAGAAGGTAACATCAACACCTCTCCATTAGATCCTCCAGGGGATCCAGCTGCCTCAAATAAAGTGCATAAGAATAACCTAAGAGTCACAGAGTACAACATTTGCTGCAGACTTGGGTCTGGTTTTCAACCGTGTCCCCTGGCTGCAACCAACGCTACCAGCCCCTTCTTCATTTAGAGAGCCACCCAGTTGTCTATCCTTGTACTCATTGCTGTGAATCATTAATATCAACTATAAAGCTGAGGTGAGAGGAAAAAAAAATCTTAGTATAATCCCATTCTACTTTACTCCCTTTTATTTCTGCTTTTCCTGACTCCCTTGTTTTTAAGTTACTGCCTCCAAATTAAGGCAAATTGAAACTTGTGGCAGGTGAGGGGAAGCAGGGAGCTAACTCCAGGACAGTATCTCCATATGCTTTTAAGAAATACATACTATCCACATGCGTACAGTTTCTACAGCAGATCACGAGGGAATAATTCCAAATACACCGACCAAAAAGTAGCTGTTAAAAGCTGTTTTGATGAACTGTAAAGACACCAACGTAGACTTCTGTAGTATTACCCATGAAGGAGCATGCGACTGTATTTGCCAGTCCACAGCGTGCAAACACATAGCTTTTGGACAGCAATAAGGGATAGGCTGGAGGTGCAGTCATACAGGGCAGGTGCTCCCAGCTGAAACAAGCCTGAGGATCCCCAAGAGCTTCAGCATGGCCCTGGTAGGCAACAGAGAACATGCTGCACAACCTGCAGCAGGCCATATGGTTCAGGACACAGGGCAGACCGGGACGTCACCCTCTCCCTACTGCAGGTACATATTTTACATCAACAGGCATACTTGCGGCCCCATGCTCAAGCATCCAGAAAAGGGGACGATAATGGGCTCCTTACCCTTCTGGAAGAAGGGAGCCAAGGCATCTCTAACCCCACATACATGGAGACCTCCAGGCTGACTATGGAACAAGCATTTCATCCTTCATCTGATCTCTGCTATGATCTTTCATAACACAGTATCTTATTAAATACAAGGTCTCAATCTTTGAATTCAAAAGGACATTTTCCTTTTGGCTTTACATGGCTAAACTACTGTCTAAAACTGCAAAATGAGTAACTGAATCATACTGGTGTCAGCAAGGGCCAGATGCATCTGCTCAGGAGAGCCACCACTGCCAGAGCATGGAATGAAGCCCAGTGAGAGCAAAGAGCCTCCACCACCCTTCCCACCATGTGTTTCAAGGAAAAAGCACATTCCTTTCATCTTGTTTTAGTGGATGTAAACTTAACAGAATGCACATCTGAGAAATACAAGTCAATAAAAACAAAACGCATGCAGTTTCCCAGGAGGAAGGGGGAAAACCAGTCATGACAGATGCTAGTCACTTCCCTCATGCTCTTCTGGCAGGAACGTAAAATAATCCCTATAATGTCCTTTCTGCTGAATTAATAATCAGACATATGGTGCAGGTGATAAACAGCATCCATTCAGCTGCACATCACAACATGATACAACAGACTGGGAGAGAAAGAATGCAGGCAGGACTTCATAAACATCTTGCAGCAGCTGGATATTTCCACAGACAACAACAGCTATCAACAGAGTGAGTGTTCACTTGACTCTGAGATGGAGAAGCCGCAGTTGAGGAGAGTCAATGTCTGAGGTTAGCCTTACCTAGGTGAGCAATGGATGCTTCCAGTGCTTTCACAGCTGCAGCATAAATCCCGGAGTGCTTTGAGTTCAGGTTGTCAGTGACTGCTGCTACCAGAGGGACCAGCACTAGGTGTAAGGCATCTCTGAGCATGGGTGTCATCAAAGCCAGTGCCTCCAGTGCCTGCTGGTTCACTTTCTTGTTGCAATCCTGAAGTCTCAGGACAAAAACATCAAAAATCTGTTAAGAAAACAAACAACATGAAAGCTGGATTAAAATGTCTTTGTTTCAAGAAGGGATGTAGAAACAAGTACCCATCAATTTAAAATATGAATGTAATCCTTTCTGTCAGGTCAGTGCTTGCTAGCACAATTTCACTGTTTTCCTGTGGGCTATTCACTGTAGTGGTTACACAACCTCATGCTGGTTGAAAAGATTTTCATATTTTATTGCGAGGTTTGGGTGGGGACAGGATAGTTCATATGGTGTTTCTCTTTATCTATAAATCATTAAATTAATCCCATTTTAATAATGCAAAATAGTGTCTTTGGTATAGAAGGATGAAAACAGGTATTTCCGATGCCCATTTTTCCATAAAGTCGTCTCAAGTACTAAGGATAGTTTTGATTTTGCCAAAACCGTGGCTGGATGAGATCCAAGTTTTGTTTCATCTGTCTCAGAACTTGCATCTGGAGGAGTGCAGGGCTCTGGTGAACTCTTCAGGATCCAGACCATTTGTCTAGCTAACAGGTAGACTTCTGAAGTTTAATGTGCTGTGCAGTTCTCATTAGAGCAGGTTCAGTCCCTTGGCAGCCACTTTACCAGGCAGCTGCTGGTAGGAGAAGAAAGAGAAGATCTGTCTCTAGCCATTTTCCTCCTCTTTCCAAAGAGAAAAAAGGACCCCCAGGAAGAGTGAGAACAGCCTGTCCCGAGCAGGAAAGGGATGAGGACAGAAGTGAATAGGCAGAGTTGTGTCTGTGCAAGACAAGATAAAGTTTACAGGAGCATTCTTTAAAAAAAAAAAAAAATTTTTTTTTTTTTTAAAATCAACCCAGCCTTATACTTCTCTCCCCCATCCCAACCCATTTTTCTTCTAGAGGATAATTGCCAAGCTTTCAGTGGCTAGATTTCCTTTATTTCAATCTAACTGGTAGTAGGAGACAGCAGAAGCTACAGCAACAGTAAATTCTGTCATCATCTCATGAACAGCTCCAATATGCACCTGCCAGAGAAATACATCTGGACTGAAATTACTTGCCCTGAAGCCTGGAGTTGAATCAAATTATTTTGGGTAAGAAGGGACCAGCCTGTCCCAAACAACTAGTATGTACTGCCAAGACACATGGAGTTAACTTTACTGGTACAGGCTTGGGAAGGGAGCAATAGAGATGACCTACATACCTGGACAATATTAGTGGAGACAAGCTTGGGGCTGCTTTTGCAGTGGTCTAGGAGGAGTACCACTCCCTCTATTCGTTTCTGAAAATCTTTGGCTGTCAGGAGCTTGTAAAGCTCCTTGAGCTGTTCAGTCTCTTCCACAGTCCGAAGTGACGTGCGACGGACTGTCTGACGGAGTAAGATGAGTTTGTCAGAGCCAGGCTTCAAACTGGAAAATAAAAACAAGGTAAGAACTTGGTGATAATATCTTCAGTTAATTGTGAGGAAAACATCTCGAGAAGAATTCCTAATGATGTGATTTCAGCTAGATCCTGCTCTGAAAAGCAATTTTGATCTGATGACAATCATTACAGGAGACAATCTGCAAGTAACATTATCACTAGTGCTTGCTTAGGAAAACCAAGGCACTGAGGGTGGGATTCATCTCATTTATCTTCAGATGTCTTCCCAAGTACTCATCTAGGCATCCCTTTGTGGGGAAAAATAGGCACTACTTCAAAGGTTAAATGCCTCGCCTTATAGGAGGTGTCTGTATTATAAGGAAATTAATTACTCTGGAGAAGTGTCTCTTCAATGGGTATGGGAATCTGGATAAATAGCTCAGATGCATCTGAACAGATGAATCCCACCCAGAGAGATTAAGAGGCATATCTGAAAGGATCCAGAGGATCAGTAACAGAGATAGAAACAGAAGTCAACCATCCCACTACTATGCTGACATTATTGCTTCCCTAGGGACTGGATCCACAGCTTAACAAACCCAGCAGAAACAATTCTCTTGGATCAACCTCTCTCTGCCATGAGCATGGGGAGATCCTAACTATGCTAGTGAGGTGTGTAGTCACCTTCCTGCCACTGCTAAGCACAACAGACCTAAATAAATCCACTCTGTTTTCAGAGGGGAACAGGTACAAATAGCTCTCCCGCTAGCATGGGGAGACAGCAAGGACCAAATTCCTATCTTGAATGCTGATTGCAGCACCGGGGAAAAAAACATGCTGTCCATTAACGAAGCAGTAATGGGTCTGAATGACATGAATAGCTACAGAAAAAGTCCACATTGAGATGTCTGTTGACCAGAAGTGCTCAGGAATTGTCTTGCTGGTACTGTTTGAGGGTCAGAAAGCAATGATTGAGCCAGGCCAAACCACATGCATGGAAAGTGCTAATTTTGGGAATGGCATCTTAGTTCTAGAATGGGACTTCTCATCAAACCACCCATCTAAAAAAGACCCCACTCAGATAAGAATACCCTGATTGAAATTACTTGTCCCAAGTCAAACAACAGAGACATGACCTTCTCACAGCCTCCGTAACACTGTCCTCACCACTGCACTGGATCTTCTGAGCTGCAACCAGTGGTTGTCTCTTTCTCGCTCTCAATTTTTGTGGAAAACCCTACAGAGAACTTGTGTTCAGCCTAATGCAGAAGTAAACATTTTTTATCATAGAAGATTTGTGGGGCCAGGAAACAATCTCTAGAGCACAGCTCATCTCCACCAGAAAGATTTTACTAAGACAGACACGTAAAGCTTGTCATGTGCTTTGTCAGATCTAACAGAAGAGCTCAGTACCCTCCATCAGAAGGCAAGTTGTCCTGAGGAATCATCAAGCCTCTGTTCCCAGACTTCCTGGGGTCCTTGGCAGATGGAGGTTCACATTTATGGTCTTCTATCCCCTACACATATATATTAAAAAAATCATTAATCTATAGAAGATAAAAGAGGAAATTACTTGTTTAAAACACAAGTTATATCCAGGATCACTGCTGCCAAGAAATGCTTAGGAAAACATTTCATAACTTAGAGAGGGAGACAGGCCAGAGATTCAGTGTATTGTCTACTATTTGTTTTTAATAACCCGAGGCAGGTTATAGGTGCTACCATAATGGGCAGCAGTATAAAATCCTGAATTCATTAGTCTTGGGCACAAATGGGAATAATGCAAACTGGCAGGGAACAAGCCTTCTTGAAGGGAATAGTGGGACTCTTTGCAGGTTGGCCCATTGTGTCGGGAGTTGATTTGGTTCACACTCACTCTCCCTATTCCTGCACAAAGGCACATTCCTTTCTAGAATGTAAATGGAGAGGAATTAAAAAAAAAAAAAAAAAGGGGATGGTTTTCTACTCGATGCTGAATTCACAAAGCTTCTTCCAGCTCCACAGTGCGTGACAGCAGGGCAGTATTCCCAGAATACAGACAATAGATGTACTAATTATGATTGCCTTGTGCATCTTTTGTATATTTGGAAATTTTCTTGGCACTACTACTTCCTTCGTCTGTTGCAAAGACTATTATCTTCTGAAGCACTATTCTCACTTCCTTGCTTTATTGGGGGGGTGAGGGAAGGTTATGCTTGAAGGTGAAACCGTTTTCTCCTACTTCCCTTTCCTATTTCTGGCTGATATTCAAAATACACCCACTTTATTTCTAATCATACTAGCTCCTTCACTGTCTGCAGATAAACAGGCTAAGGAGCAACAGTTCATTCCCAGGAGAAAAATAATTCAGTGGAAATAGAATGAGGTAAAGAAAGATTAGGCATGTTTAATCTCATATTAGCAATCTCAGTACTTGCATAAAGGAGACAGTTCTCCTGCCAAGCACTTACTTTCTGCTTAATTGTTGCCATAACATCTTCCAAGTCACGTGAGGGGGCAGACTGTTTCAAATACCTATTAAATTTTTGATGACTCATCAATATATTCAGCATCTTCCGTCCATAATACCTAACATAGAAAAGAAAGAAATGAATGACTGTTTTTTCTGCAGACTATTACTGTCTTTTCTCCCTAGCCTTTTGAATAAACGCAGGAAAAGTGTTAATAAAATAAGCTGATATTTTAAACTCATCATGTGTCATACCTTCATGAGAAGGTATTACCCATTCAGCAAAGAGAGATATTTACATCCACTTACTGCCACGGCACAATGCTGCCAGCTGAACACAAGAGGCAAGAGGAGAACCCAGGGCAACAGGAAAATACAATTTCACTCTGAAATTGTGGTTGTGCTTCTGTGGGATCACAGGATCCCATGGGATGAGCAAAGCACATCTCCTGCTTTGCTGCCATGGATTATTTGCATTGTCTTGCTGCCATTGCATAATAATTTACCTTTCTTTAACTGGCGGAGAAGCTAGGACCTCATGCTTACTATTTATTATTCTATACTACATATATGCACACGGGCAGCTAGTTGCTCATGTGTTCTTGCCATCTATTAATGGGAATTTAAATTAATAATCAAAGTAAGGTTCAGGGCGGGGTTTGGTTTGGTTTGGGTTTGCTACTATGAAACTACAGCTATCTTCAAGAAGAAATTCGGAGGTCGTTCAGCCACGGACAACAACATTATACAACGATTGGGAAGAAAAATTTGTGACTATCAGGGGCAACTAAATCTGAAGAAAAGGTTTAGAAAGACTGAATACAGTGGTTAAAGACAGCCGGATTTTTTCTAGGACAGTCTTAACCTTACCAGAAATAAATGCTTGGGATCCTTAGCAGCCAATGCCTCAGCTTTGCATTGCACACATAAGACCAAACAAAATTGTTTGACTGACTAATCTGAGCTCAGTTGATCTGAATAAAGAATCATTCAAGTCACAGGAATTTGGCAATGGTCCTTCTTGCTGGACAACCTCCTGTTACCCAGTATAGTCATTTCCCCAGACAACATTATCCACACTGTAAAGTAACTTTCTTAATATTTACTTTACCATCCACTCTTTCGTGGTTTTATCATTTATAGCCAGACATCAAACAGTTTTAAAATTTTATGAGGAGAGATGAAGATCATCACCTTGTGTCCTGATGACAGTCCTGAGCAAGCTTCACCAGTGTGCATACCAGCAGCTTGGTACTGTCACACGTGCCTGACAAGAGCTTGTCGGCTCCGATTTGCTCCACTGTGGTCAGTAGGTGTTCGGCTGCACACTTCCGCACCAGGACGTTGCGGTGCCTGGAAACAAGAGAACAAACACTGGGGCAGAGGGAAAAGGAGGGCCAGAAACACAGGCTTTGGTCACAGCATGCTCCCTGTCATTGCTGGGGGAAGGAGACGTGTTCTCACTGCAATTTTAGCCACCTGTAGAAGATTATGTCCTCAGATAAACACAAAGCTGGCATTGTACAGAGGGGCTACCTGCAAGGAAGAAGGAGGAATTCAATCTCCCTGGACTATTTGATACTCAATTTTTTTCCCAAAATTAACTCTGAGAAAGAGGGAAATGAAAGACAATTCCTGCTGACTCATCAGAGGGCTCCCACTATACAGACAGAGCTGCAGCAGGATTGGGGCTTATTCCACCCATTTATCTCCAAATCTGCAAAAATCAAGCATCAAGCTGCAGAATATCCAGCAATGCAGCCAGTTTGTTCTTTGAGGCTTGCAAGAGGTACGTTTGAATGTTTTGCCCTTGGAAAAGCTGAGGAAAGGGTAGCAGCCATTTTAGCGAGGTTGTCCTTTCTAGAGGGTGCCTATTCGAAACTATCATGCACAGCACTAATATTTTAAGGCAGCATTTTCCCCAGCTATCCCATGGGAGTCAGCCTGTGAAGGCGCCTGTAAAGTGACTCACCATCTCAAGGCTAGCATGCAGCATCAATTTGAATAGAAAGTGGAGCTCTAACAACACGACGGTCAGACAGACTCCTCTTGGCAAGAGCTGCACCTGCTGAGCAGGCTGTGCCACACCCAGCGGGTTCTCCCCTGTGTGCTCTGTGCTCTGTGTCCCAGCAATTAGCCTCCTTATTTCTCAAGTTAATGGCATAATGATGATGCATGATTTTTCCCAGCACCTCTGTGGTTAGCATTGTGAAATACCAAAAGGCACTCACTGCTGGGATTGCCATTGTCCCTCTTCCCGCAAAGCCACAAGGCTGTATTCACCACCCTTTGCAGGGACTTTTGCTTCCCCATCATTCACCACGTCTAGGCAGTGTTGACAGACTGTGAGAACAAACAGGCTGCACTAGGGCAGAAGTAGATGACAAGAGGAAGGGAGCGAGGCTGATCAGATAATCTAATCACTGATTTCACAGAAGATGCAGGAGAAAGGACCCTTCCTTCCCATCATTCTGCTTCTGCCTCCTGTCCCCTCCCCCTACCCACACAATTTAAGATGAAGGATATTACTAAGAGAAGAACAACATACTGGACTCCACTAGCCATGAGAGCAGTCATTGCTCGTGCAGGAGTCACACTCTTCACCATGATCCCCAGGGACTGAGTGGCTGCTTTCTGAATGATCTCTCTGGAATCCCCCATCTTCTGGAGCAAGACCCAAGCAGCCTCATCCACCTCATGGTCCATGCACTTCTTCATGGTCCTGAAGAGCTCTCCAAGAGTGCCGATTGCAAAGCGAGACACCTTTGAGCGGAGGTTGTTCACCTGGGGAAGTCATGAGGGGAAACATAAGAATCACCTTGTAAAGAAAATCAGTTCCCCTAGACAAAAGTCCCAGCAAACAAGACTTATTGCTGTGTCTAGGTGGAACATAAGAGCACGGTAAAAGCAGAAGACCACAAGCACAGAAACGCACTTACGCTGATACCAACTTCTTCTCTGGCCTCAGGCCCGCTTATACAATATAATTTGAATGAGACTGCAGGCCTAAAAAGTATCGTTTTACCTAGAACAAAGTGTGCTGCTTAGCCTATAATGTACACTGCTTTGATTTTAGGCCCTTCTATTGAAAACAAACAAACAAAAAAATTAAAGCAAAGGCTGTTTTTAAACTATAAAGGCACAATTAATAAAGACAAGATAGAGGAAAAGTAGTACTTTCCTCCTGTCAAAAATTGCAGCAATGGCACTGGCAGTTTGAGCACTCAACAAGGGCTCAAGTCTACAGGCTAATTCGCAGCAGGGACTTGAGTCCATCTGCTGCTCCATCTACTAAGGAGAACCCTAGCTGTTGGACTCAAGGCACTTAAGGATCCTGGAGATCTCATGCAATTACAGCTGCGATCAGTGGGGTTTTACAGCATTCAGCACTGCTCTGGAGTGATCTCTACTTCCAAAAGGCTCTCCCACAAGGGTAAGGAAGAAGCATCTGAGAGTCATGTGCTTCATTTGAAAGATACTTTGAAGGACAGACTACTGGTTCTTTCTGCTAGACTGAGTTGTGCCTGTTAATAAAAATTAACAACGTAAGTCCTAGAAGTGCTTGTGAAAGCAAAATCTGGGACTGGACTGAAATGAAAGCTGAAAGGTATCTCTGCGCATGAGTGTGTAGAACAAAGAGCAGAAAATTTCCTCAGAAATATAAAAGTGATATAAAAATCAGATGAGCTAAGCTGAAAGAGCTTTTTCTCCTAACCCTGATCTCAGAATGAGAGAATCTGAGTCCTGCATATCTAAACAGAAATGTTTGAAGAGTGCAAAAACACAAGGGGCATTCGAGCCTCCAACGTCATTAAATATTGGACGGAAGGACTGATTTTCATGAAAATGAGCTAAGTCTTACTGTCTTCTGCAAGCAAAGGAAAATATAATATATTTGGCAATCATGTAGTAAGAGTACAAGGCAGCTGGTTCAGGCCACAGACAAGTGCCAAATTGGAAATATAGCCACAGATTTTATTAAGGAGCTTAGGTTGAGACCTCTCTGTTAACTGAGAGATGACATAGTGAAGCTGTGCGTGACTGCCCTGCAAACCTCACAGCCAGTCTGCTCCAAGCACCCAGTGGCTGCAGTGCAAAATTCCACTGGTGCATGGAGGCAACAGATCAATGGAAAGGGCAAATTACTGAACAGCACGCAGAAAGGAAGAAGGAGAAGACATCATCAGGAACCACTGGAAAATAAATACCTGCAGCCAATCCCCCAGGATGCTGAGGAGGAGGAGGAAGTAGGAGGAAGCTGGGAGGCAAAAGCTGCAGTGTTTAATTACAGCTTGGGCAGAGATTTGGGCTGTGGCAAATCACCTGATTACTGTCTCAGTTTCTGCATTTGTGTATTACATTATAATGACACCTAGCTCCAAGAGGAGAGAGACAGATGCCCTACATACCAGTAAATATAATTACGTGTACAGACAGATCATACAGATAGATGACATAGCTATTAGAAAAATTAAGTCTAAAAATAGTAATGAAGGCAGACACTGAGCACACATGTAAACGAACAAGAACATATCTACTCTATGCCCCATGTACGAGGTACATGGGACACAATTAAACACAATGTTCTTACCTCTTTGGTAACTGCCAAGGAAACATCATGAAGTCTACAAAGAAGGACTTCTGAGTGGCAGATGGCCAGGCGTCTGACACTGAAGAGTGCCTTCACCTTCTGCTGCCTGAAAGACAATTACCAAAAAGATTGATTTTTCTCACCACCCAGGAACTAGGCAGTACCCTCTGAAATTACCAGGGTGTCTGCTCCAACAAACAAAAGGAGGTGCTTCTGATACAGCACTTAATTAAATCGTGGAACTCATTGCCACAGGATGCTGTGGTGGTCAAAAGCATACATAAATCCAAAAGGCAAATAGATGGTTTCAGAGTGGATGGGTTAATTTGTGGCCATTAAATAAGACAGCCTTCCCAAAGTCCTTGGCACATGAAGTCCCTATGTCTCTGCTTCCTAGAAATACGGCACAGTCTCACAGCTTCTGTTTCTTGCACCCTCCCTGGACCCTGTCCCCGAGATACAGTGCTGCCTCGGCTATCCCCAGAGGGCAGTTCAGGAGTTAGTGTCTGCACTGCCACTCCATAGCTGAGTTTGCACTCTGCAATCTAGTTGTATCCTCCCCGCCCCGTCCCCCCGCAAAAAAGCAGTGTGTCCTAAAAGATTCCACACCTGGGCAAGAACAGATGAAATGCTGGATTTTCCAGAAAACCCCTACTTAAAATAACACCCACAACAGCAACATGTTATTTAACAGTAGTAAAAACTTGCATCTTTCAGTACTTTCTTTGTGAAGGACCTGAGCTACATGAAGGCATGATGCAGTCACTGGTTCACCAGGGCTGCAGGGCAGGACTGGGGACCCTTCCCCACTGGGGTCCCTGAGTGTAACCCAGCCCTCCCACACCTGCAGCAGCTCTCTGAACCTCACAGGGCACCAAACAGTAACAGGGAAGAGAGAGAGGGGCAAAACAAAGCAGTTGCACAAGGAGATGCATCACGGAAGATTTTTCATGGTTATCCCAGTGTGAATGGAGCCCTAGTGAGTATATGCTGACCCAGAAATCAAAAAGACAACCAATATAACCTGAAATTTGTAAAGCCTCCTCCTGCCTGTGCCTAATTTCAAGACACACTGTGACTACCAACAGAACATCTTTGGCCCATATTAGGCAGTGAGGAGGAAAAAGTTTAATTCAAAAAGTGCAAGATTCCTAAATGAGTTTTTTTCTTTTTCCTTGTCGTCTGCCATGAGCCCTTCAGGAGAAATGACAGGCTGAGCAACTCTGCACCATGTCTCAGTCCATTTCTCAGAAACAGGAATGCCCCATAGGTGTTCCTGGGACTCACGTGCAGGTGGTCACAGGGAGGCCCTGTCTCCTGCTGCTGCTGCCAGTGGTGGGACCAGAGATAAATCCTTGCTCAGTCCCACCTGGGCCAGTGACCTGAGGCCCCCAAATCTCTAAACTCAAGACCACTTCCATCCTGCTTCTGGCTTCAGCCAGCAAATCATCTTGTTCCACAACTTTCTCTCTTCCCTGAAGATTTAATTTGCAGCTACATAGAGCAGAAGGCAAAGCTAGGAAACAGCATGGACCTGCTGCAGCTTAACACTGCTATGGACCAAGGCAAATAAAAGGCTGCTCTCACATCTTTATACTGTCACTGCTTTGGAGTGGTTTCACTAGTTCCCTTTGGACATCTGGGCTGTCTGGGCTCAGAGGCACTAGGAAAAAACACCGAGAGGGAGCAAGAGTGAACAGGGTACTTTCTTACCAGTCATCACTGCTGAACCATGTGAGCACGTTGAGGAGCTCCTGCTGTGGGTGAAGGAAGGGTCTGGGTTCCCAGGCACGCTCACACTCTGGCTTCTCTCCCCACTCCAGGAAGTCCAGAGCAATGGCCGGCAGTGAGGTCACTGTAAGGAGAGGGTCAGATACCAACATTGCATACCCTGGGGCAAAGGCACCCCGCCACTGAGCAGACTGCAACCCCATCTCTCAGCCAAGATTACATACGGGTGCAAACTAGAATTGCTTCAGAGATTTCCCCGCCGTCTGGCTTATTGCTTTCCCCAGCACCCAGCCATCTCCCAGTCACACCCAGCTGGGCACCAGCTCTTTGTGTAAACCTGAAAATCGCACACACAGAGCCAGCTCCCAGGTCCATATAGGTACCAAGGCCAGCTTGCAGATTCACAGTGCCGCAGAGCTCACACTCGCTGGGAGCCAGTGCTGCCCAGCAAGACTTGCTATGCCAGGAGTAAGCTCCTGAGATGTGCACATACCTCCCTGTATCACCTCCCTGTTACCGGGAGCACCGGGGACAGAGGCACCCTCTAACTTTCCAAGGCAACACCTCCAGCTGCCCCCAGTGAGCACCAAGCCTGAACATCCGAGTCCTGCTGGGCTTGGGCAAATTTCCAAGGAGCAACCACCAGGCAACAGTGATACCTGACCCTCTAAACCTGACAGTGCCTCTGTTTCTATTTACTGCAAGTATTTTAGACAGCAGGCAGCTGAGTGCACATACATTTTAGCATACTATTGGGAAAGTAGTAGTTTATGGATTTTGCTATTTTCCAAGCGTTATGAATATTTACTATTTCAGAGGTGCCCACTGGCTGTATTTTGAAGATGCTGCGGTGAAATTTATCTGTCATCAGATGTACTTGTTTGCAAACTGTGCAATGCCTAAGCTTTCTCTTGTGGAAAAATGCAATTTCTAGTCTAGGTAGTTGTGACAAAAAAGCCTTCCAAATGTGAACTGAGAATAAAAATATGTAAATATAGATGCAAATTGTTGGCAAACACACTCTCTTGATGATAAATATACAAGGTATAAGAAAATTCAGATGACAAATGCGTTTGTTATGAAACCTATTTATCATCAAAAGCACTGTAGGTCAAAAATTTCATGTCTTGCACTCAAAAGCTCATTTTCTAAAGTGTAGATGAAAACATCTGAGCTGTCTAAAAGTATTGAGTATAAATATTGCACAGAATCTAGATGAACTGCTATGGACTCTGTAGGGTTTTTAGGCATGTTCTATGAAGTATGGAGGATGAAGGAACTGTAAAATCAAAAATATTCAGATGGGGACTAATTTGGATGTCACCGATATTGCTGTCATTGACATCAGTGATGTCACTGCATGAGCATGAACATGTACACATCTATAATCAATATGAATGGAGAGCCATGTCAGGCTAGTTCTGGTCAATTTTGAAAATCAGAGTAGCATCTCTAGAAAAGAGCAAAGTATCATTCCTAGCTCCCTTTATCTTAACTCACACTACTCAGGATCATAACACAAGGTAGGCTACCCACAAAGGAGAGATGAGAATCACTATGGACTCACTATCTGCTGTATATTTATTGCAGGCAACAAGCAGCCTGGGAGCACCAGGCAGCCTCTCCTGTATGTCATCTGCTACACACAGCCACCGTATCTGGGTGGGGTGACAGAAGCAGCACTGCTTGTTCCCAGTTTGCATTACAGGTGGTAGGATGAGAGAGGCTAAAAGCTGTTAAGCACTTTTAGGTGCAACAGCATGATTGTACCAAGTCACTAATTTCCATGCAGAGAGAACCCTTGCTGCGAGAGTAGAAAAGCTGGCTGGAGAGCCAGACAGCAGCACAGGCAGAGGGCCAAGACGGTGAGTGGCTAATTGATCATGGTGGTACACATATGCGCACAGTGAGCACACCCTGCCAGACTGCACCAGAGCTCAGCCCTGCAGTTACAGCGGCCTCCTGGCACCAGTGTTATATTTTGGACTATCAGTACAGGCAAAAGCTACAGCTTAAGTTAGCTTTACCACTACTTACTCAGCTCAGCTTTCCAATGGATCTGTAAGCACAAACTGCTCCAGTATCACCAAGCTGAAGTGGATCCAAAGCAGGTTTGCTCTCAATCCTTAGGACAGGCTTTGGACCCAAGATCCTACCTATGGTTGAGGAATGAGGCAGTTCGTGCTCCTTGTGCAAGGGAAGAGCTGATGCGGGGGCTGCAGCAGAGTGGGCTCACCTGAGGGGTTGTGCGGGAAGCTGCCACCCTGGCTGACGATGGGGATACTGGGCAGTGAGGGCCTGTTGACCCGCTTCCTCAAGGCAGTACCAGCGTGCTCTCTGCATTCATTGCTCATGCTGGCGGAAACAGAAACTGTCCCATTGAGAGGTGGTAGGCTAAAGCCTGCAGAGAGCAAAAAGGACCTTGTAAGTGAAGAGTGCTGGACAGGGTGGCTATGGGCTTGGAAAGGGCTAGAAATCTTGCTGGAGCTGGGTAACATCCTTTTGTTGTCTCAAACAACTCCAAGCATAACAGTTGCACACTAACGGGGCAGTGGGACAGTGATCACAGAATCATAGTTTGGTTTGGAAGGGACCTTTAAAGGTCATCTAGTCCAACCCCCCTGCAATAAGCAGGGACATCTTCAACTAGATCAGGTAGCTCAGAGCCCCGTCCAACCTGACCTTAAACACCTCCAATGATGGGGCATCGACAACTTTTCTGGGCAACCCGTTCCAGTGTTTCACCACTCTCATCATAAAAATTTTCTTCTAAATCTACCCTCTTTTAGTTTAAAACCAAATGCAGCGATGCTTTCCCTGAGAAATGAGGAAAACTCAGTACTGCTTTTCTTTTGCTTTTCTGTTTCAGAGGCTGGATAGGGAAGCTACATTTCTGGGGCTCCCACCTCAGCACTCCCCACCAGTACTTCACAAAACAATAGCAAGAAAAAGAGCAGATAACCTTGTCTGATGCCCTTGGGCTGAGTGCTGACTCTTAAGTTCCCTGCTGCTATACTCATGGTAGTGGTGCAGCAGTACAATCAGAGCCCATCAGCTGCAATTAAGTCAGTAATGCTGCTTGCTCGTGTGGGTAAAACTTAAGCACTCGCTAGGGGCTCCAGCATGGCTCTGCGATGCGAGCTCCTCAGCAGGCAGTGGTGTGAGCAGGATAATCTGTCCTATCACATGAGCAAAATCTTCTGTGTTTTCACTAGAAATAGTTTAATTTTGTTTCTTCCAGGTTGCACCTTGGTTGAAAAGCATTCTTTTGGACTCACCCATTCACCTTTCCTGGAGGCTACTCTCAATTAGAGAGTCAGAAGCCCCAGGGTAGTTTGCATGACAGAATTATCCAGTCTGAAAGACTATAGGAGAAGGGGGGAAGGTGATATTCTATGACTGATTCAGCGTGGGCCATGGGCAAGACACTTCATGCCTCTGTATTTTTCTTTGGAAAACGGAAATAAATCCTATTCTAGCTTTCACTCAGATGCAAGTGTAACAGCCTTCCAGTCTGATTTCATAGGCATTTGCAATACTATGCAAATAGTAAGCAAGTGAACAAAAAGGCCCACAACTATAGCAACCACTTACTTTCTTTGGCTGCATCCCCATGGTCAACACCCTGCGTAGGGAGCTGCAAGGACTCTTCCTTTTCTCTCTCGCTCTCCCTCTCTCTACGCAAAAGCTCCATCTGTCTCATTCGCTTCTGGTGTATTTTCTTCTGTGCTGACTTGGACAAGGTAACATGGATCTAGTTGCAATGGAAATACATCATGGACCATAAAGAGAGATACACAAACCATACACAACACCTCATCAGGAACACAGTGATAGAGTGTCATCATCTTTAATACAGCTCCATATACATCCTAGTAGTTTCAGAAGAATTCCTGCTTTCCTCACCTTGGCATACAATTACACCCAGTGATGTATAACACTTCATTGCCATAACCTTCCGCTGGTCCAAGATACTGTTTCTCAATCTATGTCAATGTGCTCTCTGAGAACACAGGAGTCCAAAAAAGGAGTCACAGAATCATAGAATGCTTTGGGTTGGAAGGGACCTTTAGAGGTCATCTAGCCCAAACCCCCTGCAGTGAGCAAGGACATCTTTAACTAGATCAGGTTGCTCAGAGCCCCATCCAACTTGACCTTGAATGTTTCCAGGGATGGGGCCTCCACTACCCGTTCCAGTGTTTCACCACCCTCATTGTAAAAAATTTCTTCCTTATGTCTAGTCTAAGTCTACCCTCCTTTAGTTTAAAACCATTACCCCTTGCTTACTTACCTGCTTTCCTTGACCTTCCTTTTCTGGCTGACATACCTGTAAGAAGCCCTTCTTGTTATTTTGTTATTCTTTGCATCCCTTGCCAAGTTCAGCTCCAGCCACGCCTTGGCCTTCCTGACCCCATCCCTATACAACCAGTCAGCTTCCCTGTACTCTTCCCAGGATACCTGTCCCTGCTTCCACTGCCTGTGCAGTTCCCTCTTGCTCTTTAGTTTGACCAGCATGTCTTGACTCAGCCATGCTGGTCTCTTCCTTCCTTACCTGATTTCTTACACCTGGTGACTGAGAGCTCTTGCATTCTATGGAAGGCATCCTTACAGACACTGTTCTGTTCTGTTCCCCTGTCCCTGAGGACTGTTTCCCAGGGGGTCCTTCTGACTAACTCCTTGAAAAGCTGGAAGTTTGCTTTCCTAAAATTTAGGGTCCTGACTATACTCCTCGCTTTTCCCATATCCCTCAGGAGTGTGAACTCCACCAATGTGTGATCACTGCAGCCCAGGCTGCCTCCAATCTTGATGTCACTGATGAGCTCACTTGCATTGGTGACCATAAGGTCCAGTATTGCATCCCCTTTGATCTGCTCGCAGCTATTCTTCAGGGACAGCTCTTCACACTGTATCGATTTCTTCATGTAGAGGGCAACGCCACCACCCCTCCTTCCTCACCTGTCCCTTCTGAACAGCCTGTAGCCATTGATAGCCATATTGTAGTCATGGGATTCGTCCCACCAAGTTTCAGTAACGGCAATCAGGTCATAGCTTTCTAGCAGCACGGTGGCTTCCAGCTCCTCCTGTTTGTTTCCCATGCTGTGTGCGTTCAGGTAGAGGCATTTCATCTGGGCTGTTGGCTGTGTCACCTTCTTAGTGGAACACCCCTTGTTTCCCCTGAGGCGTTTCATGGAAGTTTCCTTGTTGGCTCCTACTACCTCAAGAGCCCCCAGCTCATCTCCGCAAGACTTCGACTGTGCTGCACTGTCCCCAGCATGCCTCTGGGCAACAGGTTGAGGGCTCATACCAGCACCGCATCCCTCTAACCATTGTGTACCATCCCACAGCTTGTCACAGGCAAGCCTGATATGTTCCCCCTCCCCCTTCACACCTAGTTTAAAGCCCTGTCAATAACCCTGCAAGCTCCTGAGCAAAGACCCTCTTTCCCCTTTGAGAAAGGTGGCTCCCATTTGATGCCAGCAAGCCTGGTGCTGTGTAGGCCATCCCATTGTCAAAAAACCCAAAGTTGTGATGGTAGCACTGGCCATGGAGCCATGTATTAATAGATTGGGACTGCCTGTTCCTTCTAATGTCACTGCCCACAATTGTAAGGAGGGAGGAAAAAATAACCTGTGCCCCAGATTCCCTCTCTAACCATCTCAAGGCCCTGAAGTCTCTTTTAATCACCCTTGGGCTACATACTGCAACTTTGTCACCACCCACGTGGAAGAGCAGTAATGGGTAATAGTCCGAGGGCTGTATGAGGCTGGGAAGTTTCATAGCGGTATCTCTAACCCGGGTTCCTGGGAGGCAGCAGACTTCCCTATGAGAAGGGTCTGCCCGGCATATTGGACCCTCTGTTCCCCTCAGAAGGGAGACTCGTACAACTATGACCCATCTCTTCTTCCTTGTGGAGGTGTTATTAATATGGGAGGTAGGTCTTTCTGGTCTTGGTGACTCCTCTGGTGTAGATGGATCGACACCCGCATCATCCACATCTAGAGCCTCATACCTATTGTGCAGAGGCACCTGGGGAGATGTGGTGGGCAAGGAAAGGCTTCATTTGCAGCCCCCGATTGTGGACTTGTTTCCAGTTGCTGCTTCCTTTTAAGACCCTGCCTACATCCTGGTGGGGGGAGGATACTGGATCCCTTTGATCACAGGCTTTCTCTAGTGGCTGTCCCTGTTCAGGTTTCTGGAAGGTCAGAGCATGGTTCCACCAGGCTATCTCTTGCTCAGACTCCCTGCTGCTCCATAGCCTGTCTACTTCCGCTCTTAGCTCTGCCACCAGGCCGAGTAGAGAGTCCGCTTGGTCACGGCGCACACAGCTGTTCCCTCCACTGCCATCGGTTTCCAGCGCAAGATGGTGGCCCTCCCTGCAGCCGGAGACGCGGCCGGCTGCGTGTTCCCCTGGGAGCTCAGGCTGGGTTGATGCATCCCTTCTGGCTAGGGCAGCGGACACCGCCTTCCGCCGGCCGGACCGCCTGCCCGTGGCGAGGCTGAACTTCCAGAACCTACCTCCCAAGGCCGGGGAGCGCTGTCACCGCCCCCCGCGCGCCCCGCCTGCCCCAACTGCCACGCCCTGCCCGCTCACGCTACCTGAGGGCTGCGTTTGCACCTGGGGGGGGTGGGGGGAGGTGTGGGGGCAGGGGCGGGGGGTGGCCTCTCCCTCCCTGCGCTTTTGCCGCCTTAGGAAGGGTCCAGCCGGTGCAATCCTCCGCTCCGGAGCCCTTCGCCTCGCTGGCTTCCAGTGTCACGTCAAAACGAGTTTGAGAAACACTGGTCTTAATGAATGGAAAAATTGAGGAGGAGAGGGCTGTGAGATACAGCAAGAAAGGTAACCAAGGAAAAGCAAGCTCTCCCATTTTATTTTGCAGCCTTGCTTACACTCAGTATTATAATCTTTGCTTCTGTGCTTCCGAGCATGCACTTTGCACATGTTCACTGTTGTGTAACTTGCTCTGCCTTTCAGATCTGCTTTAAATTGGCCTTCCTACATAAAGAATGCTTCTTGCGTAACCTTAGCACCATCTCCCAACCACTGACTTCACTGAAAATACTCAAGCAATTGCTCTGTAGCTGTCAAATGTATTCCCAAGAGAATCCGCCCCCCAAGAGAGGAAGATTATTATTTTCAGTGACATGTTGTGCTAAGCACTGAACAGTCACTGAAAAGGAAGCCTGCTCACCCCTGTCTTTAGCCCTTACCCTTCCATTGCTGTCCTTCAAATTGTCATCACTCGGAAGGCGAGGGCTCAGGAGATGATCCGTCTCCTCGGCCTGGCTGAGTGGGAGGTCTGTTAACCACTGCACGGGTTCGCATAAATGTCCGGCAGACTTCACGCCACCAACAAAGCGATGCTTGAGAATGGGCAAGTCGGGTTCCGGAGCCTGGAGCTCTGATAAGACAGAGATACAGATTCCGTATGAGAACAGCAAGGAACATAATGCCTCTCCAAACAGATGGGGTACTACCATGTTGCACCGGCAGCAGAAATGACATTACTCTGTTGGCCATCAGACTCAAACCTACTGCATGATGAAGGCCTCAGCCCTTGGCTTCTGGTGAGCAGCTGTGTTTGATAGAGAAGAACAGAGAGATGAAGATTGCCCTTGCCAAAAAGATTCTTATCTGTTCCTATCCATTTTGATTTTAGTAAACATCCTCTTTTTCCCAGTTATTAAAAGAACTCCTGTTTTTTAATAACTATATGCCTTTGTAGAGGTAAGAGTCAACATTTCCTCCTCTTTGCTGGAAGATTTTAGAGGCATTTAAAGAAAAAGCTTAGGATTGCTAGAGTGTTACCAAAACCAGAATTGTGTTCTTGAAGCTAGATAATTCATTTTCCCCAAGGAGTTTCATTCTAAACTGTAGCAGATCAGCCCACTTTCTGGACAGCCTGACTAAAGGCTGATTTTCTTAATGGGAATAGCACAGTGCAGCTCATTCTGAAATACTGTCCAACAGAGCTGTTAAAACTCAGAACTAATCATTCCTTACATGGCTTCACCGATGATAAAATCATGTGATAGCCAAGCAGTAAAAAAGGAATAACTTTCTTAAATCAGGATTTTTTTTCCCCTGTGGAACGGTCAGGTCAATAATAAAAGAGAGAGAGAGATGCTTTAACGATATAGCTCATTTCTAGTCCAGAATGTATCCAGCAAAAATGTCACCTTACTTACTCAGCAATACTTCTGCCTAGTTGCATTCAGCGTACTAGCTGCATATCAGCAATAAAGGAATCATTCCTATGGGCCATGCCCATTATTTGGCAGAACTAACACTGATCTGAGGGACCAGTGGATCTTATCCCTTTTTCTGCATCAGCAAAATTATTTGTTAAATTCTCATCTCTTCTATCACTACAAACCCACAGATGGCAATGGGACAGCAACAGCGTCATTGAGGTTTTCAACTTAAAAGTATTGGCTGACACAGATGCACCAGACACCACATTTTGTCTTGCGGAACTGTTATTGCTAGTTATAATGCAAGGTGGGGAGCGGGGGGAGAAGCCAGTAGACATCTCCTACCCCAGCCTCAGTCTGCAATACTGACATATGCATATAGAGTAGGGGAAGAGATACATAATCATAAACCTAGCATATGTGGTTTGAGGTAAATGAGTTGCACAGGGGAAACCTCTGTTTGCTACTCAGCATTTAATTTAGGCTTGTACTTTAAGAGGACAGAAAGCTCAGATCCTGCATAGGCTGGATCCTTTTTTAAGTCTCTTTCCCTGTAAATGGAAAATTCACAAGGACTTCCTATCACACAAGGTTTCACTATTTCTCCCAGTGCAAAAATAGGCAATGTTGATGAATCTACTTCAGATCTCAAAAGGTTCAGTTCAGAAACTGCTCCAAGGGAAGGTTTTCTCCTTCAAGTGTAGGAGGAAGGAGTGGGAACATTTCTCATTTAATGCGAAATGCCTCGTTTTTCTCTAATCTTTATGACATTAGAGAGCATGCAGAGAGATAAAAAGTATGAGCATGAAGTAGAGGAACGTTTTCTTTTCCTGCTGTGCATTTCTGGGGCCCTAAGGTACCCTTCCAGCTCCTGCCATTCATAACCTCATGCAGGAGTCATTTTGACTGGATCACCAGAGCACATTTCCCAGTGCCTGGGCTCTGGGGGAGCCATCTGAGTGCATCAAGGAATTGAAAAAAGTTACAGTATGGTTTTCAGCCAAACTTTCATAGTGCCACCCACGGATGAGGATTCCTATGGTCATTTTAGGACAGCCGTGCCCTGTACCTACCTTGATATTTAAGGGTCAGGTCTTCACTTCTGCTGCCTGATCTTGGCCTTAAGAAAATGGAGGATAAAAGAATATATGAGGACATAAAAAGAGAAGGGAGGGTAGCATTAAAGGAGGCAAACTTTCTTAGCATGGTTGTTCTGATGAAGGAGGAAATGCAACCCATAAAACCAACAATACGCAAAGCTGATTAATTGCCATTAAACTTTCAGTTGCTGGAGTCACACAGAGCTCATCAAGCTCCAGCTGAAACACAAGAGTCATTCTTTAATTTGGGCCTTAACTATCCAATTCTGCTGTCTCTCCTTTTGGAGCGAAGTGGCTCTCCCTGTTACATACATCCTTTCTGAATCAGCAAGAGTTGTTAAGCCAGTCGTAAGTCTGTACTGAGGGCAGATACCCTTTATACTGCTGCAGAAGCCTAACTTTGCCTGGTCATGACTTCAACTGATGACAGTATCTTGTTACACATGGTAATACCACTGCTGTCTCCTGAGAATAAAATTACACGCCCCTGCTCTTTCAAGAAGAAAAAGGGGGTTTCCAACTCAACTGGTAGGGAAGTATATTCAGATTGCACTTTAAAAGCCGTGCTGAAGCTTTTAAATTGGAACTATATTTCTATGACTCCTTATTTATTGTTATAACTAGGATAAGGTTGACAGCTAGATTTCCCCACGCATATTGAAGCAAATATCTTCCCATCAGTTACAGCCCTGTAACTGTTCTCTAGCAGCTTGCCCCCTTTGATCTTAAAATCATATGTAAATATTAAACATCTATAGGATTATACATCTATAAACGAAGATTTACCTGGGCTCTCATTTCACAGTGAAGGCCCAGACACAGAGAAGTTACAACTAACATTTACAGAAGCAGCATCTGAATTTGCAGACAGCTATACAATAGCCAATATTTGCCCTAACATATTCTTGCAGGTACAGAAATTGGCAGTCAAAGATCACACACAAAACCAGGTGCTGTATTCAGATCCATGCAATACAGTTCCCAAATGGCACCACAAAGATTACAGAATGAATCAGTATCAGAGTCCAGCAGAGGACCTCCTTTTAAGGTCCTCTTAAGTCCTACCTCCTCCTCCCCACCACCACACCTGCTCTTAGAGTGTATGATGTTCATTTTGACATTATGCTGGATCAACACAGATACGCAAAATGGTGAATGCACAGAAGTTTGCATAAATATATTGGAGCTGTATTTGTCTCCAATAAATAACTTCACAAGACAAGAAGTGCGAGGTGAACAGCATATTGGAGAAGCAGACACCTTGTCTTACCTCATCTCCAGGGTCTCTTGGAAAACCAGGTGCTGAGAGCTTGGGAGAGGCACTGCAATACTGCCAGGATCCCCATCAGTTGGTCTCGCTGACTTGGGGATAGGGGGAATCAAAGCGACTCCCAGCGACTTCTTCCCATCCTCACCACTGCAACACAAGGGCAGCAGGGAAGCCTGGAAATAGTAGAAGGCAGTGCTCAGCTCAAGCATCCAGCCTACCCCTTTGATACCACAAGAAGTTTAGCCATGCTCTTAGCTAGGACTTGGCAGGAAAAGAAAAGTCAAACTGATGGAACAGCTTGGCCTAGGATGGGCAATGGAAAGGGAACTGGTGAGGGAGAGACCATGTCGCACACTGTTGCCAGCTCTCTCCCCTTGCTCACCTCTCTGGCAGTGGCTGCATTCTCACCTGGCATCCATCTGCTGGCATAAGGATGTTCTGGGGTGCCATTGCCTCTGTTAGCCTTTCTGATGGTATGGGAATGGGTTTAGATCACTATCCGCTTACTGTCCCTAAAGCGCCTACCAGCCATTGCTGAACTCCAGCCAAGTCCCCACAAAGTCATTTTGCATGCTGACAAAACCTGCTTTTCTCAAGCCCATAATTTTTTCTGCTTCTGCTCTTCCTACAGTCCCCCACCAGCCTTTCGGCCCAGATGCTAATGTGCTCTCTGGATGCTTAGTGCTCTCCAGCTCCCACGCAATTCATCATCTCAGGCTCACTGTCATTTATTAAGTCCAGCAGAGCTCCCTACCCTGCCGCATAGGGTCTCTCTGCCTGCTGAAGTTATTTCAGGCTCCCCATGCCATGGCTAGGAAGGGGGATGGAGGGAGCAGGGGCAGATGCACACCCTTCCTTAGTACACTGTTGTTCTCGTCACGGCTAAAGATCCAAATCAGGACCTGTTCAAACTCCAGTAAAACCAACAGAGTTAATGTCACAGATACATTTGGCCCTGTATCTGCAAGGCTGAGATCAAATACGCTAGCTTTTTACTGGTTATCCTGTTTACAAAAGCTGTTATTCATCTGCCTTCCTCTGCCCACCATGGCAAAACCAAAAACAACTGCAGCTTCTGTCCCTCCTGCAAAGGCAATCAAGTGGATGGGGTCTGGACTCCATTACCCATGGCCGGAATTGCCAGTTCCCATCACTTACCCCTGGGCAGACCCATGGAAGAGAATGAAGCTGCACAGGGGCCACTGAAGTCTAGAAATATTATTAGAGATAACTGCAGAAGGACATGGCTGTACAACTCAAAAGCTGAGACAGCCTGAAGTTGAGTTTGCAGAACTGCCTGCTCCAGCAAACATCTTTTTCCATCTAAGCTAGACAGAGCCGATATAAAAAGCCACTAAGACACTGGTGTGTCTGCAACAGTAACCGCACTGTACAGATGGTTCACAGATATGTATTTTACTAACTGTAGAAGGATATGCTTGACCAGATTAGACACATTTAGTTGCTCCAACTGGTTGCTGGTGTTTTCTCAGTCATAGAACACAGCAGGAACCACTAGAGAGCACAGAAAAGAGCACAGAAACTATTTTAAAGACTTCTTCTATTGATATACGCTGAGGACATGAAGTCTGCTGTATGTATGTTGCAAAGACAGCCTGAAGTGCAATGTCCAGCTGAGCTCTTCCTTGGCTCAGCTGCTTCCCTGGGCTCACACCACAGGGAAAGAAGATCTCAGAGCTCTGCCTACAGGAAATAAACTGAGGATTCAGCACACGTGGTTTGGCTTGGTTTCCTTACTTTATATCCTTTTACCTCTGACATCAGGTCCTTGGTATTCCCATCACTGTCGTCGCAGCCTGTGCCATTTTCCTCATGCTCCTGCTCTCTGTTGCTCATCCTGCTAGGCTCTGAGGAAGGAAGGCTGTTCTGGATGAGAGGCTCGGGCTTGGAGGTTACCAGGACCCTCTGCAAAGCTGGTCTGGAAACTTCTGGCTTCAGGGTAACCCCCATAGGGTCACTGCAGTCAACCAGGCCTGCAAAGCGGAGACACAAAGTGTAATAGAAACAGCACTGCAAACGTAAAGCACCTGGAGCTAGATATTTCATTGGACAGATTTCTTGGAAACTTCTAAATAACTGCACAGGAAAACATGGTCATGCTGGCAGCCTCTTGAAGCAGGCCAGTAGACAACACTTACCCACTTCCACAGAGCCACCAGAGGAACACCCTGGTCCTCTGGGCTCCCGACAGACAACAGGGAGCCCACAAACCTTTGCTTACCCAGAGTAAGTCTCCTGCATGTACACCCTCCTGCTCCACAGTTGCACACCTCTACAGCAACAAGAGGGCTATGCAGGGGACTGAGAGCAGGGCAGGTCGTTGCAGGGTGGCACATGCAGGGGAGAACTGTTCACTGGGAATGTGCGCTAGCTCTCTAGGCTGGGAAAAGACCCTTCTTCCCTCAGGAGAGTGTGCAGGCTCCTGCCTTACCTTTCTGTGAGGCTAAGAGACCCTCAGACATCCTCCTTGTCTTCAGCTTGTCCTTGATCTGAATGGTTTCCAGGGCAGCGCTGCTCATCTCCCTCTCTCCAGGGTCCAGGGTCAAGGCTTGGCGAGAAAGGTGGGAGACATCCCTAGTGCTGAGGTCGTGCACACTAGCCTTGCTCACCCAGCCATCCAGGGGAGAGGTGGCCCTTGGGTATGGAGGTTTCTCAGCTCCACTGCTATCCCATAAATTCGGCTGCTTTTTCAACTCAGTTGTTAATATGGACCGAAAAGAAGCTGTAGATCAGGTAAAAGGGAAGAAGTGAGTTAGTTAACCTCACACCTTTGCAATCAACCCATCTATTGACTGAGGCATTCAAAGTTTTTTTAATCATTCAGAAGATCAGTTTGGTTTTATTTTTCATAAAACTAGCATCAGTTTAATTCTTCTGAACAGCATTGAGCTAGCAAGCCAGGAGAGAGAGGTTAAAGGCTCCACTGGTAAGAGGGGCAAAAAGATTCCCATTTCAGGACTTGGCTTCTGTGAAGACTACCAGTAAAGACCCACACGGTGCTACTGGTATTTCTGGAAAGCAGAAAGACATCTCAGCAAGCAGGCAGACTGTGCCAGTGTTTCTACAGCACCATCCCATCCTCAAGGTCAGATCGGATGCGCAAGCAGAGGAAGAACTGGGCATTTACCTATGGCAAGACCACACATTGATGGCAAGGATAGAAACAGAATTTGCATCTCATTACCATGCCTGATTTATGGCCAGCTGGGTCACAGTCCCTGTCCTAGCTGGCAGTAGTAGTGATTTGGCTACTGTTGATAAAGGAGAAAGCATAATGAACTAATGATAGAAAGATGTGATGCCATGTGCACCACTGGAGGAGGGCAGGATCATCTGCAGCTCTCTGTCAGCTACCTACTCTGACACAGAGCCAGCACATGAGGACTGACCTCCAAGGACCATTTCTCCCCGAAATCAGGGTGGTTTTGTTTTTTTTCATTTGACTGAGGCCACCCCATTGCATGTTCAACTCCTTTCCATCCTCACCTTCTTCTTCAGTGGTCCAGCTGCTGCCACAAAACTGCAAGTTTGAATCAATGCTTCCACCTTGCAGAGCCGTGTATCTGGGTTTGAATTTGTGAATGCTCCCACAGTAGACAGCAACTGGGGCATTGTACTTAGCTTAAAAATAAAGACAGTAGAAATTACTCAAATTCGCGGCATTTGATACAGAAAGGAAAAAACAGACACCTCTTCTCCATAGTACCCTGCAGTCCTCGCCTCTGCAACCGTCTCTTTGACCTCACACCATTCTGCCTGGTGAGGCGCTTGTATTCCAGCACTTTGACAGCTGAATGTTCTACAAATTTGCATGTGTTTTTCTAGTTGCCCATCTACGACTACAGGATTTCTTTCGTCTCCTTTCAAAGGGTAGGAAACCCACAATGGTCTCTAGAATTTGACAATGTCTCTTAAGTAGATGCTTTCCAAAGCTAGCTTGAAAGTCCTTTGTTTTTGTAATTCCCACTCAATTTTGGGTTGGGTTTTGTTGGGTTTTTTTTAATTTCTCTTCACAACAAAGAAAGTACAAGGACACAATTAAGCACCAGGTGTTATAATTAAAAGGTTTGCACTCCGCATTAGATGTCCCCAATATTCAGTGGGCTTACTTGATTACTGTATCTGTAGGATGCAAATTGTCCATCCAAACGTTCTCCTTTGTTCTTCTTCACTGTTACAGGGCTTTATTCCCTGCTTTCTTTACTGCAGAGACACCCAAAACCAACATAAACATGGTCTGCCTCAAAAAATTTCTGACCTTGGCTGTTCCTGAAAATTCAAAATTATATACAGCATGTTTTCCCTGCCCCTTGTCCTGGCCGATATCTTCCCCATTACCCAGCCCCTAAGGCTGGGATCTCACTTGTACAGCATGAAGAATAGCTGCTGCACTTGCCAGCATCTCCAGGGTCTCGTGATCAGCGCTTTGAATGCAGCTTTTGTACATGCTCTGCCTCCCAGAGCCGAGCAGCATTCCTGGGCCCTGGCACTGCCGCTGCAGGCAAACATCCTCCAGGCAAAGGCTGCAGGAACAGGACTGCAACAAGCCCTGGCTGAAGAAGTCTCCAGTTTGCTGCAGCCCTTTACCTGCTGAGAAATCATCTTGCATTGCCATGGCAGAGGGAGGCGATGGGCTCTTTGCAGATGAGAGTCTACTCGATGTGCTGCTGGTCGCTGGGCCTGGCACAGATGCCGGTGGGTTCCCCTGCAGCATCAGGAGCCTACATGGAAAAATAACACTGCTAGTGCAAGTGACAGCCACTGATACCTGGCATTGCCCTGCCTACAGGGGTTCCTGCATACAAAACTGTTCAAGTCAGGTGGTGTTAGAACAACATAAAAATATATTCAAGCTATGCATTTCCACATTCTGTCAAAATCATGGCCAGAAAGTCCAAATGCTGGAGGAAGACTGCCATAACTCCACCCCAGCAGCTGCTTTCCCTGTGCCTGTGTGAGCAAGGCAGCAGAGGCAAGTCTCTCACCGCACCCACTGCTGATGGATCCAGCGCAGCATGCTGGAGTTGTTCCACTGAACTCAGTGCTGCCACTGCAGCAGGAGCATCGTTTCACACATTTGAAAACAAAGAGTTGTCATGTCACACTGGACTTGCCCCAAGAACAACTGAAAAAATGGGGGGTTCCTTAAAAGTATTAGCCCATTTCTTATGGCCTAAGTGGGATTTTGTAATCCCACTTAAGTGAGAGGGGATTTTGCAGAGCATACCTTAGGATAAGAGGTCAGGATGGTAAGCCAGCAGTAAAATTCCTATAAGCGTCAGTGAGTACAGAAGGATGCCAATGTGAACTGCCTTTGAAAATCCACTCATAGGTGCCTCCAAAGCTCTGCAAACAGAACGACTATCACATGGTAGCTAAGTGCAGCCAGAAGGATCAATCACAGACACAGTTCAGTTAAATTATTACAGAAGGAAAAATGCCTCTGCACTCGATGGAAGAAGCAAAGACAGTTCCCTATTAATGTGTTCTGTAAGTTTAAAACAAATAACAAAGAATGCCTGTTCAAGGACTTCAGGTACCCTGCTATCAATCAAACTTACAATCAGATAAAATGGTATCCTCAAGCAAATTTAAATAGAAATTGTTCAGATTGCAGCAAGACCCTGTACTGCTCCACCCGCTGCCCAAGAGATTTAACTCTGCTCAAAAGCTGTCAAAGCATTCATCTGGAGTAAAGCAAGTGATTTCAGAAAGGCTGCAGTTAGCTGAGACAGTTAACCCGCCTCTGGCTTCACCCTTTTTGTTAGCCTAGGTAAATTCACAGAGACAGCTTAAGGTCAAGCAACGAAGGTGCTTAGAGGGTTTTAGAGCCTAATTCCCATTACTTTGAATGAAAGGCAGGCACTAAATACCCTTAAAAATACAGATGTAGGTCTATTTGGGCTGTGTACTGTAACACAAAGAATGAAGTCCCATTGCCAGTGGGACTAGGGCATAAAGCAGGGATTAAGATATATTTCCTTTGGTCTCGTTGCATTGGATGAATATCTAAGAAATATGCCAGCGGCAATTTTGGCTGGTTAAGATCACCTCCTAAATGAAGCTGAGCATGCCCCATTTCTTAAGCTATTAAAAATGCCCAAGAGAAAGCAGTTAGTACTAGAAATGAGCGCATCCTGTAGCTAGGATAGAAGGCTGCTTCTGCCATCGACTTACCCTGTAACAAAAAGCCAGGCTCTCCATGTCCCAGTCAAAACTGTCCTCTGCCAGGCTGTCCTACCTAAATGCTAGAAAGCGTAATTTGGAAGGGCATCATTACTTATGGCACCTCCATGGCCCCCAAAGGCTTAATTGCCTAAATTCAGGGCACAGTTCCTAATTCAGGCCAGTTACATGATATGGAAAACCCCACATGTACAGCTATGTAGGGCCACCCCTTCCTCCCTTGTACCCAAACCTCTGTAACTGGAATGGTAATGGCAGAGCAATTTGCCTGCAGCCTGGGGGAAGCACTGGGGGTGCAGGATTCATCTTCTGCCACTGCTGATAGGAGCATGGAAAACAAGTTGGTGCCATTCTCTGTACAGAGGAGAAGAGTGGCAGTGGTTGACTGCTGAGTGAAAAAAAAAAAGTTAGAAAATGGCTTTCTGAAGAGGAAAAAAATGGAACACAGCTGCATTTGAACAGCTCCAGGCCCTGGTGATGTTTCAGTAGACAGTAACTGTACTCCTTGTCATCCTTCTGCTGGGTTAATCAAAAGGAAATGCATCCTCTGGGATTTTCAGCTTCTTTGGATCATTAGCACCCAGTAAATGAAAACAGAGATTATTTAATGTTATCATTACTTTCTTTCCCAACTAACAAGCTATTTCTCTGGTGAATTCCTAGCGCAGCAAACATACAGTATCTTTATGTGAAACATGTTGATGCCAACAGCCCTACAGAGCCCGTCAGGATTGGAGCCGCTGTGGAGGTTGAACCCAATACCTCACAAGCCAGAGATTTGTTGCGAGGATAAAATGAAATTACAGTTGTTTGGGGGTTTTTGGCCAGTGAATTTCAGCTTACAGGGACATAATGCATCTGTAGCATGAAGTTTTTATGTAAAAAGCGATGGCCCAGTGGAACTGGGCAGTTTCCCCAGGCCTGTGGGAGAATCACGAGGCAGATTTCTGCACAGTAATCCAAGTGACTTTACACTTCCAAAATCTGTTTTCTCTTACTATTGAACTTACTGTTTTGAGGAATTTGTGAACCAGCAAACTTGCTTCCTCAAATATTTACCGTGCATGGCAAGGAGCACAGACAAAAGATGTAATGTTTTGGAAGATCTTAAAAGTTCAGTGCCCCTATCGAAAGCTCCTGCAATGGCTGCTTCTCAGCAGAGCAGGACTGCTCAACCATGAAACAAGAGCTTCCACAAGCAGCAGCTTACCCAGGGCAGCAAATCAAGAGTTAGGAATAAGCTGATCTGAATGCCAAACCTCGTTAGCTCCTTCAAAAAGCACTTGAACAATCCCTCATTCCAGCTCTAATGAGGTGCTGTGCTGGACACCACGGTTATTTGAGTACTGTACACAAGTTTACTCCCACTGAGTGCTGCGACGGTCTCCATTGGAGCTGTGGCCAAGGGCGGTTGTTCCCCAAAGGTGGGTGATTGATTGCTCTGTGGGCTCCTGTGACTGCTGGACACAATAAGACGAGAAGGAGCCAAGTACACTGACACACCTTTGCCTTGAGCATAACCCAGCCTCGACCAAAAGCGTTGAAAGGTTTCTCCTCCTTATTGAGGCACTTTGAAGAATTCCCTGAAACTGCGAGATCCTGAGCCCATGCAGGGGTTTGCAGAGCACCTCATGCAGAGAGGTCCTCACCCTGAGGGGCCTCTGGGTGCTCATGCTGTTTGAACACAAATTAGCTAAGAGCAGTAACGCTGCAGGGCTAGCGCTAGAAAAAACACGCAATAATCAGCTGCTGCTTCTCTTCTGAGAGCAGGGCTTCATGGCACATAGGATTTCTACCATGAAGGACTCTAGGAAAAGCTCTAGATGCCCAACACTCAAGGCTTGGGTACAGAAGCAGTCACAATCAGCACCTTGAACTAATACGTCCTCAAATTAAGTCCAACCACTGGCTCATGTCTTGAAGTGTTAGACCAGCTGCTTGTTGGCTCACATCAGTTTCTTGCAAAAGCATTTCCCTTAGAAATATCGGGCTTGTCTCCCTCAGTGCCTTCCTCTCAGCTGCCTACTAAAATACATTCCCTGGCCAGTAGTTTTCTCCTGGTAGGGCCCTGCTTACTGTTCTACACATCTTTCATGAAGGCACAAACCAACTCCAAGCACTTTGACTACAGCAGGTTTCCACAAACAGCTGCATAAATCCAAGATAACTCCAAGTGAACATCCTAGGGGCTCTGTCCTCTTCCTGTATAATCATCAGGCAGGGAAATTCTCAATGATCTGAAGCAATTTCATTCAGCTGCAACATGGGATCCAAGTTATGTATTGAAATTTTTCATTATGAGTAACAAGCATTGGGAGCACAAGGTGTAGGGCTGACATGCAAAAGCAGGAGCATATCCTCTAACTAGACCAGTTTAATTGTCCATTTTATTACTCTTACTTCTATTCCACTAAATTCCCAGTACTGTTCTTCGTGCTGTATGAACCTTGAAATACAACAGTTCCCACCGCTCAGAATTTATTCCCTGGTCTTCACAGTGTTTAAGCACCTCTGTCTTGTTCAGGGCTTAAGTCCACCACTCAGGCATCACTGAAATATTTAAAGCCTCCATTCACCTAACGTACAAGGTATCACCTAAACCCACAGGCATTTAAAACCCTAGAGTGCCCAAGTGTCCACAGGCTGATACCTGCTAGAGACAGGGGATGTCTTGCATCTGACCTGCTGCTCAGAGCCCCACGATGTGGTGCCCAGAGGGCCCAATGCGGTATCTTTGGTCAAGGTGGACAAATGCCTGTTTTCCAACACCTACCAGCTGGCAGCATCTACCTTGGGTGAGGTGGAGGCCACTAAGGGGTCAAGTAGTAATAGGCTATCTCTGCAACAAACTGCAATGCTTACAGGGAGGGGGACAAAAAAGAACTGCCAGACATGAACACGCAATGCAGTAGAGCTGGCTGACGAAACCTTGCAATGGTTTGGCTCACTGACCTGACAGAAACCACCATGTTTCCCAACTGCCATCACTTCCAACGTCCAAAAGTGAACAAAGCCCAAGAACGGCATGAAAAGTGGAAGACTGCAGAAGCAGGGCTAGCTCTGCTGCCGATTCATTGCCTGGCCTGCAGAGAAATAGAAATATAAATCTTAAGGCCAGAAAAAAATTAGGACCATTATAAACATGACCTCTGCAGGCCACATATATTTAATAAGTCAACTTTAGTTTCTTACAGGTCAATATCTCCAACTGAAAAATGCAAATGATGCTTGGAAGATTTGCAAAGATCCCAAAGGCCCTGGGGTGATGGATATTACACAAATATGAGCCGTTACCATTATCATTACAGCAGCGGTCTCTGCAGCAGAGCCGCAGCTTGCTAAATTCTTAGGGGTGAGGGAGCATGGATATTATCAGGAAGAAAGGGAATGAAAAAAAAGTGAAACAAAGGCATTCTCTACAGAGAGAGAAAGAGAGAAGCAGAGGGAGAAAGTAACAGCAAACACCTCTGATAATGAGCAGAGTCCCTGTATCTCAATCCTTCAGAGTTCGGTTTGTCCTCCCTCTGCTGCTGTGGCAGGCCAGCATGCCGCACCCCAAAAGAACTTCAAGATGTGTAGACTTGATCTTCCCTCCTCATCCTCCTACATCTTTCCCAGATCCAATTTTCAGGGATTCATACTTTTAATAATAAACCCCTCTGAAAACAGAGGCTAACCTTGAGGCAAGTTTGTTCATCAGAGTGATACTGCTTTGGGACTAGGCATTTGCGTATCAGAGAGCCTGTGAGCTGACTGAAGTTTGCTTCTCCTCTCTTTTCTTGGAGTAAAATGATTCCACTTGTCCCCCACAGCCTTTGGAGTGAGGTGCCAAGGTTAAACTTAGTGAAACACAGCAATTTAAACCATTGGCAAGAGCAGACTGGATTACTCTCCTGCAGGGATGAACCAGCACCCCCAAGAGCCATATAACACTGACCTGAAACTCAGCAGGGGCTGATTCAGAAAGTTGATTTGAGTTTAGCCTTCCTTGATTCTACCTGGAGAATAACAGTGTGAGCCCAGGAAGGACCAACGGTGCAGTTTTTGCTTTTTGGCTCCAGTCAGAGCAAGGGGAGTTTGAGCAGGAGCTGAGCAGGGACTTGCCTGTTTGCCCACACACAGCAGCAAAGGGAGCCCTGGGAGCCCGAGGGCGGCACCTGAGCCAAGGTGGGAGCTCTCACTCTGCCTCCTGTGGTGTGGCAGAGGCCATGCTGTCACTTTTCTTATGAAGAGGAGCTTCCCTGTCAACAAACCACCCCTTCTGCTCTGCAGGTCCCGCCTGTCCTCCTCTCCCCACCTTCCATCTGCCACCCCAAGCATTGCTCTTCTTCCACACCTTAAAAGAGACCGTGTCTCTTCTAAATGACACCCAGACTCTGGCACACAGCTAGAGTCAGCCAGCAGAAGTTTCCCTCATGTGGCTTCAAGACTTTTCAAAACAACTTTTTGAAAAGAGAAAAATAAAAAGAAAAATCATCAAATCTTTCTTCCAGATTTTATTGGCTTCTGGGAGAGACGCTTGCACCAAGCAACCTCCACCAAAGCACAGTAAAAGCAACCCCTCTGCTTGGCTCCTGCCAGCCCCCACTGGAGCACCACCTTGCTGAGAAAGCAACAGCACACAAGACAGGGCTATCCACCAACCTCCTTCACAAAAACGCGTGTCCTTCACTTTGGAAATCTAGCTCCACGTTGCTTGTAATCCCCCCAGGAGCTGTAAAGCCCCACTGTGGGTTGCCTCCCACAAGGGAATGAGGACGACTTCTGCTCCAGACCCTCTGTTTCCAAAACTGGAAGCAGGGATGGCCATTTGTCAAGCTGGACCCCTTTTGCAGGAGGACAGCAGGCTCCCCCTTCCAGGTGTAGGAGCTCAGCAGGCAGTGTCACAGACCAGGAATAAACAAGGCTGCATAGCAACCACTTCTCTGAAGAAATCTTGAGTGTGAGATGCAATGAATATCTTTTGCCTGCAGAGCTGGCAGGCAGCGCCCTGGGAGCTGCAGCCGCAAGCACCCAAGGGACCTCAGCAGCACCCAGACCTTCAGGCAGGGACACACTCTGAACTGCAACATGCTCCCGGTCCCCCCCGCCTGCTCGTGACTGCTGCGTGAGAATCACCCCTAAAGCTGTGCACAACGTGCAAGCAAACAGCAAAGTACGCATCTGCTAGAAACTTATAAAAGCGAGCAGCAAGTTTCCATCTGCTTTGCTGCAGCATTTGATGGCATCTCTGCATGGCAAATTGCTTAGCTAGGCAGTGTGAGCTTGGAGCCCCTCTCGGTTAGATCAGTGTAAATCCATACCAGCCCTACAGAAAGTGCCACATTCAGGCAACATTAGGAAAAGAGGAGAACTAATTCCTTCAGCCTGGCCCTCTCCAACGTGGCATGGCCACAGTTGCTGCAATGTCCACTAAATGCTGCCAAACTGGAATTCTCCACCACCCCCATTACAAATATTTTATACCTTTACCCTGTGCTGTGGATAATTATGCATAATGCAACACAGAGCAGAAATTTAGCTTTGCCACTGTGTGTGTTTTGTTGTTGTTATGCTCACTCAAAAGCTACTTTCAAATGTAAAAATAATATTTTCATCATTTCCATATCTAGTTTGGAAATATTCCATAACAAGGTCACTGCTGGCTGTTTTTATAAACACCCGTGTGCACAGAAAGAGAGAAAATTTGTGCAGAGGTGCAAGGGCTCACATGAGGTTCTCTGTTAACCACGAGGAATAGCAGCTCAGCCTGTCTTTACAATGATTTGGATGGAGAGTGTCCACATGAGTACTATGAGAAAAGGAATTCAGACACTAGGCAGTGAGTTCTGAGCCATTGTGCCCAGCCTGCAAGCCAGCAGATAAGTGGGAAGGGGCTCTTCAGCTGTAAAAATGTGCAATAATTCAGCTCCTACAGGGGGGGAAAAAGCACAGAAAACCATCTGCAGCAGTTACCAATACTTCTCCAAGTAGCAAAGGCAGCACACGCACCCTGCTGTGATCTGGGGAGGTGACTGTCACCTCACTTGGTAAGAGCAGCAGCAAAGCCAAAGGGAAACATCTTCCTGTCACTGCCAAGCCACCCCACTGGTCCTGGCGCTGTAGGAGTAAAGGATTCAGCCTTACCATGAGTCACCTTAAACCGCACAATTCTCTCAGCTTCTCCAAGGCTGAGTAATCAGATATGTGAGAAAATAACAACCCTATATATTGCAGAATGGCAGAAAATGAGCTGACTGCAGCAAATGGGTCTCCAAATGTGACATCTCCTGCATGAAACAGGAGAATTCTCCCAAAAGGCTTCTCCCTTTTGCTACAAACAAGAGGCAGAGGACTGCCCTCAGACTCCAGCACTGCTTTAGACCTTAGGAGACACAAGGAAAATTCTGCCTCAGGCATGTTGCAGGCTTCAGGCAAGACTTAATCTGCTCCAGCTCCTGCCTGCAAAGCAAGCATAGCAGAAATGCTGCTTGCTCACCTTTCTCCATATTTTCTTTTAAGGCAATAAACCCTTTAGGGTAGGTAATTGCCTCTTCCTACACGTGTGTGCACCATCTAAAAGAGCTGGTCCAGCCGCCAGCTAGAGACGTTACCATAAAATAGTGGTTGCAGTAGCACTTCAAAGAACTTCCCCCAATACCGTGTTTGGTTGTTCCCTTTAATTAAGGGGCCAGCAATGAGCTACCAGCTCAGCTCTAGTGAAAAAGCTAAGCTCCTGGGTGTCTCAAAATGAGCACTTCTACAGGGAAGCAGCATTAGCAGGCCTGAAATATGTGACCCTCGTTAAATCACCAAAAGTGACTCGTTAAATCACCAGAAGTGACAAAAGTAGAGCAAAGATGGTCAGCTGGTCGGACTAAGACCACCCAGAAGCATCTAACGTCCAGTCTCCCTCCCTGAGCACCTGCTTACACTTTCATTTCTTTTGGATCGGTAATACTGAAGCTGATGGGACATATTCGACCTAAGAGAAACTTGAAAGCCTACATGCTTAGCCTTAAAAACAGTAAACCAAAGTTTTATTTCATCCTTTCTGAAAGGAAGAAAAAAATTGCAGCCATAATTGGGGAACAGAATACCTTCCCTCCTGAGCCTAATTTGTGTCAGACCCACTTCACCTCCAGCAGCGTCACCCGCGTGGCCGTGCTCTTATATCACCCGCACACCCTGTAATGACGCATTATGTTACACGGGGAAGGGGCAGTGTCCATGCGCTCACATGCATCCTGGAAATTAACCTGGTGACTGCTATCATGCCGTTCCTTGAGACAGCCATAGCATAAACCTTCCTACGAGGTCAAACCCTCTCTCTCATCCATCCATAGCATCCCAAGCACCTCCACCAGTCTGCCCTGACAGAAAAGTCCAATCATCCCTCACAAGCTGACAGAACAAATTGCCTTGAAATCCCTTTTCTCTAGACATGAAGCATGGCCTCTCTATTTCAACAAACACATCTTGGACTTATTTGGCTAAACCTCCACACTCTGCTTTGAAGCCTCAGGGCACCACAGGCAGGAGCACAGGGCTGAGCAGGGCTTTTGCCCCCATCCACAGCAGGGACAGAAATCATGCCACCTTACGTGCTTGTATCCAGAAACCTGCTCAGCTGTTCCTCTCAGCACATTTTCTTTCACTTGTCACGCCTGCTGAGTGGCACGGCCCTTCACAGCAGCCTCCTGGTGCGCAGGCAGCTTCTTTTTTGTTTGCAGGAACCTCTGCCGGATTGGGAGCCCTTGGGCTTTTCCCATGGCAGCCTCGATGTGCATTGGGCAAGGGCGATCGATACGGCGTGACATCTGAGCCCGTGAGGGAAACAGCCCAAACTCACAGAGTAAATGTTAATTAGAGCCCAGCAGACAGGTCTGGAGCTGGTAAGCATATACAGACCTTTTTAAAATGTTCGTTTTTATCAATCCTATATTCACAGTGATAGGAAAAGAGAGGAAAAAAGCTGGACAGATAACAGGAGGAATACAGATACTGCTGTATCTGCCTTTCTCCATCTGCCTCTGTTTTGCCCAGCCCTAGGGAACATCAAGACCTCCCTGGCTTTTTCTTATTTATTAGACACTGTCCCCTAATCAGCAGGGTCCTGAGGGTGTTGAGAGGAATACCACTTTCTACAACCCTTCCTCCACCAAGTGTTCTCATGAAGAATAAATCAAATTATCCAAAGAGTGACAGGAGAAGCGTGCAGGGCATGCACCTCAATGCCATGAAAGGCAAGCAGAGAGGAGCTGTTAAGATACAAAAACACACCTGCAGCTTCAGCATCTACATTTTCAGAAATCTCTGTTGCAGTGGAAGACTTCCACAGTGCTGCGTGCTGAGGCCAATGCCTGAAATAAAAATCTCAGAAAAACAGTGCTTCTGTTTCCTTAAAGGAAATGTGTTTTCTGAACAAAGCTCATGAAAGAAAATGGGAAAGGAAATGACAACTTTACACTTTACAGCATGAACACACAGACTCAGAAACACTAAGGTCAGGCAAAATTATGACAGTAATATTTTGGACTCATAATTATATTACAGCTTCCCTCTGATGAGCTCAGAGCCGTTTGCATTGTCACAAGTGGCATTTAACACCTCTTTATGAGGTGACTCAAGCAGTGTTAAAATACACTGGGAAACTGAGGCAGTCAAAAGCACTCCAAATCTCACTTAGGACCTCAAAGTAAATAAATTGCAGTGAGACCAACAAACCACAGCTTCTCTTGATCTAGCGACAACTGTCTGTAGCAGGGTAGCATCTGGGATTGGATCAGCTGGAGGAGAAAATGCTAAGGTGTTTCAAAAAGAAGTCTAAAACAAAGTAGGGTTTAAGGGCACTATTCTCATTTACAGAGGTACTATATTAAGAGCTGCTGGCTAAGCATTATCAGAGCTTTACATGTGGGGATCAGGGGCTTTCAGACTGATAGAGTATCTTGACTACAGCTTGCCAAATTTTTTGATGGAGAATGCAGTGATTCCACAAAATTGATGTGATCTGTGAAAATGTGCTTGTTTCAACTATTTCTGTGAAAAATTAAGTTTTAGACCTGAACATTTGATTTTTTTTTCTCAAATTCTTCCATGAAATTACAAAATGGTCTCCATTCTGAGTAACCCTAATTCTGTGCAGTGAAAACCTACCTACCACCTACCTCAGACACATTTCCACATCAGACCTTGATGAGACAAAAGCCTATTTCCAGTGCTTCTTCAATATAGCAACAGAGTAGAGATTGCTGTATGCCTGGGAAGTCATAGAGAATACTTTAACTTCTGTAAAGGTTGAAAAAAGGACTTCAGGATGCTTCTTGGACACTTGTGATATGAAGGGATGCAGGCAAAGAAGCTCTGAGCTGCAAGTGTTCTCTAGAGGACAAGGACCAGGTGTCCCAGATACTCAAGCACATCACAGCACCGGTCCCCAAAGAGCACCCACAAACTGGAACAGACACCTCCATGAGGCAGCAGAAAAACAGCCCAGTTTAGGATTGCCCAGAGCCCCTCTAACACCCTCTGGTGATCCAGGGCACCATACAAGCACTGTGCTTTGCTACCTAATTCATTCAGGATCGTGTGGTCCTAAACTAAGGCCAGTTGGTTCCCCATGTTGCTAATCTAGTCAACTGCATATCGGCTAATTGCAGGCTTTAACTCTCTGCCAAGTGCGGCATCTTGGCATCTGTTTGCTCTGGCTACCTGAAGAGTCAGCAGCCACACGAAGCTGCACCTCATCTGGGGACGCAGAGAAACCAGCTGCTAGTGCCTGCTGTCTCGTGCAAGTCTGCATTTCATTTACTTTACCGTAATAGAACTGTTATTATATAAGGCAGGGGGGAGCAGGGGGAAACACGGCACCAAAACCAAAACAAAAACCCAATCATCACCTCAGGACACCCTTCACAAACACAAAGTCTGGGGGCAGATGGACACAGAAAGAAAGAAAAAAAGAGAAAAAAAAAAAAAAAAAAAAAGAAAGAAAAAGACCCTGGTTCTTACACAGGCATGTCAAAAGCAGGGCCAGTTTGCTAACCCAGTGTTTGCAAATATACTTCTCATATTCCTGAGGGCTATATATGACTCAAAAGGCCAAAACCTTCTCCCCGAGTTTACCAGAATTTAGCCCAAATAATTTTGAAAACTGAACCCAGCTGCTATGGTTTTTGCCAAATGCCCAGTCTCTTGAACATCAGCACGTCTGTTGGAGGCAAGATCTGGGCTGGTGCACCTCTGAGGGGGTGGGCAAAGTCCATGAGCCCCACCGACCCTGCACCACGGACCACTAGCACAGAGCAACACGCAGTGCTAACTGCAGCCCCGCTATACCCGCTCTGCCGCCTTGAAGCGCGACGGCAGGGGTTACAGGCCCTGATGACTTGCTTTTAAGTGCTTCAGCCAGCTACTGTACACAGTGAGGCAGCTGCACAACATCAAAGCTGCACAAAAAATAAAACACTTTCCCACAGCACCGCATTAAAGCTAAGGGAAGAAGCATGAATTGAGCCCCAGTGATGCAGAGTTCAGCCCTCAGACTTTAAAATCCCTCGGCTCCTACAGAAAGATTACTTGCGCTTGTCCCAAGAGCCCCTTTTTTCCCCCTCAATATCATTCATCTGCCGAGCAGAAAAATCTGTTGGCACAGTTTGGGGTGTGGGGCTGAGGCTTCAGAACTGCATTTCTGATTTGAAGCGCTCATGAAGATTACAAGCAGAGAACACGCAACCTGTAAAACAACAGGTACATGCACGGTAACAGAGACAGACCACCACGGAGACGAAGGATGAAGGCGCAGGGTAGGCATGTTTAGAAGCCCACATTTTCCCACATGTTTTACCAGGTGGCAGCTACCAAACAGCATTTGGGATCCTGGAGCTGTTAAGCCCTCTCAGTACGCCCCATAGCACAGCACAGGTCAGGCAGCAACCGGCCCTGAATTCACCGGGGGAAAAGTGACACACAGAAGCAGAGCTATTTCTTTAAGTCTTACAAACAGCTGGAAAAGACCTTGTTTCATTCATTTCTGAAAGAGAAAAGAGGGTGACCATTTGGATGGAAAAATAGAAGTGCTAGCAGATGAAAAGGTTTGTTCAGGCTATTGAACATCCATGTAATGAAAGTGATGGAGACTTGAACTGGTGATAGAGACAAGAGAAATTAGGCCTGCAACTTATTTTACCTGCCATCAACTTTGAAGAGGTCCTGAAAAACACTTTCAGCTTCCATCAGTCCCTCATAAGAACTTGGCAAAGCACATACTGCGAGCTGGAGGACTCACAGGCAGGTAACAGCCTGTCGCAAACAGATGGCGTTGTAAGAGCTTCTTCCTCACTCTCCTGTACTGGAGGACGTCGTGGTAAAATAAACACGGAGACGAGACGCGATGAGGAAGGACCCCATTTCCATGTTAATGGCTTTCCATTCAAATCCTCTATGGCTCCAGAAATTAGCTGCCTGAGCACTAGGGAAAGGAAAAATAGGCACAGGCTGGTGGATTTTTCTTAAAAAAAAAAAAAAATACAAAATCTGAGTATTTACAGACCACAATAAATTCATGGAGAAGACTGCAGTGCTAGATGGATATATTCCCCTTTTCAGCTTCACTATTTTAAACAAAACTCTATGCTTACGGTGGAGAAAAAGATTTGTACGGCTACCTTGAATTTAACTTGTGTGAAAGGAGTGGTGGGTTTCTGGGTTTGTTTGTTTGTTTGTTTCATTTATACAGCTGCTCTTGAAATAAAATTGTATAGGATGTAATGCTGCCTCCTTCCTCCTTTTCCCTTCGTTGAACCTGCTGTGGGTGGGTGGGTGGGTGGGTCGGGGTGTGGAATAGTAGGAATTAGAGGACCAAGTCTGACCCCTCTGAAATTAAAACAGCCGCCATGCCCAGCCTGTGGACGTTTTGAGAAACGGCTCCTCTTCTGAATCGCATTATCCCTGTCAGTCTTGGGTAGAAAATGATTTCCAGTCACTAGCCCACAGCAGACGATAATAACAAATGAAAAATAGCCAAGCTATGGTTTACACTAGATGCCAGAAATGAAGCATGGGGGAATGCTGCGGACACAGCACATCGGTGGGAGAACTGAGGAGGAACGGCATCGCCCCGGCCCGCTCCGAGGCGGTGGCAGCATGGCGGGAACAGCTCATTTAGCAGACAGCTCTTTTTCATCAAGCTAGTAGCTGTGTGCCGAGCCTTTTGTACGCAGCGGAGTTTGCTCACGAAAAGAGGCAAACAATGAGTGTATTGAAATGCCATAAATCCCACGTTCACAGAGCTCAGAGCAATTCAAGCCTCCATGCAAAACCAGGCCTCGTGACTGCACCTAGAGGCAGGCAGGTCATTGACATTTCAGTACGCCTAGAAGAGACCATGTGGGTGCCAAAAAAAGGAGAATTTGGGGGCAGGGACGGAAAATTTCACATAGAACTAGTGCCTGGGTAGAGGCTAACCAGTTTGTGGATCCCAAGCCAGCCGCTCCTCAAGGGCCTGCAAAGCAGATCCCACACAGCCTCACCAAGAGCAAGGGTCAGCAGCTCGATAGGGCGTTGTGTTTTATGGCGCATGTGTACCTTCTCATATCCTCCCTGCACTCCGGCGGCAACGGTATGTTCTTCCCAGCATCTTGTTGACGGTCTCTCCCAGCTACACTGCAAGCTTGCTCAGGCTGGAGATCCTTTCTGCGGCGTTTTCCTCAGGAACAAGGGAACTTCAGCGGCACGCACTTTGCCTCCACCATGCATTTTTCTGCAAGAAACTCTAGGCGTTCAGCCACAGATAAGAAAGCATTTTTGGTAAACTAGCCAAGTAGGGTCATCCCTTCTTTTCAGATGGGGAAACTGAGGCACAGAACTTGGAAACACAAGTTTTCAACCTTGACAGTCACTGGTTTCCCATCGTTCAGTCCCAAGATACTTCGAATACCACTGTGACAGCCTCAGCTGCTAAGGAAACAAATCTCTTTCCATGCACCTTACTCACACTGTGTCATTCAATTCTTCATCTAAGTGAGAGAGATTATGTTGGCGGTTTCACCATTATCTTAAAGCAAAGCCAGGACTTCACCATCTTTGTCGAACATAAAACTCCATCATCTAGTTAACAACATTTTCTGAGAATTTAGTGTGGCTTTTTACAAGACATGCTGCCTCTCCAGAAATGAGAGGACTAAAAGTTGAGCGTTCCACAGGGAATAACTTTCTGCTCTGCTGCGGGGCATCAAGTGCTGCTCCGTATCAACATGAGCATTTCTTAATGCCAAATTTGATGATTTTTGAGCAGTTACTGAAAGACAGTGGAGGTTTGCATTGTTTGTACCTAGGAGTAGTAAGGTAAGTACCCAAACAATGAAGTGTCCTTGAAATCTGGGTCTAATGGCAATACTGTGACAGGTTCTGTGGGACACTCAGGCAGGGTCATTTTCCTCTCTACAGCTGCCAAAGATCTCTGGGTCTGTGGGACAAACATTGACCATGAAATTATAATAAACCCTAGGACTGATTGATTCTGGCTGCTCAAGTTTTTTTTTGGTTTTGGTTTGTTTTTGGTTTTTTGGTTTTTTAACCATAGGAGCCACAGGAAACCATGAGAAGAGATGACAGTTTAGGTCTTATCTCATCTCCATCAGTGCTAATAGCAAACCTGTAACTGATTTTAAATGTCAGGGAAAAACCTTCTGCACACAGACTAAAAGACGGAATAAAGCTTCTTTATGTAGCCTGTTGTCTGTGCATTTTTTAAAGGATGCACTAAAAACCTTCACTGGAAATATATTCATCAATAAAAATACAAATTTTCTCTAAACACATAGTTTGGTTGTGATCTTTTATTTTCCACAGAATGGGTAGAAAAGATCAAAACAATTTTCAGCTAAACAGTAGTTGACATGTTCAGAAACATTTGACAAAGCCATGCAAACATCTGAAACAAAAAAAGCTCTCATTTTTATGTCAAATTCTTGCCTTGTTAAGTTTCCACTAAAAAAAAAAAAAAATATTGTATTTTGGCTAATATGCCTAGTGCTTTTGTAGGAAGTTTAAAGTTTTAGAAATTTCCCAGAGAAGCTACAATTTCCGAGAGGAAGTTCTCGGCCTATTTTTTCCCTAAAGCAAAGGAATGCCCCACTGGGATCTCACTGGTCCCACTGGTCCCCAAAGAAGCCCTAAGGAGAGTCCCAGAGGAGCTGTGGAAGGGATGCAGAGCACACAAGTCTTGCACACACTCCTGCAACCCAGATCGGCGCAGCATTCAACAGCAGAGCCTTGCCTGGGATAGACCCAAATGCGCCACCGGTTCAGCCAGCAAAGGAGTGAACACAGAAGCTGGCTGCAGAGCCCTGAAGCCTGTTACGCTGGGAATTTAAGGCAAGCCTAGCTGTGTGTGATGAAGGAAAACCACAGACCTGTTCCTCTGAGCTCTAATGCAGTCTGTTTGGACTGAACATCTGCCAAGGCTCACCCCAGAAGCACTGGTGGACCCTTCCATGGATGGATCCAGGCACCCTCTTCATGCTGGCCAAAAGGCCAGCCACTGTCATTTCAGCATCTGAGTGGCCTTCCTGGTGTGAAGAGGCATGCAGCATAATGTTTCTTTGAGGGTCAGTGTCACCGGCTACAGGCTGCATTTTCAGAAGTGACAGAATTTTGTGTTACAAAATTTTTTTTTTGCCTTATACAAAAAGCATGTCTGCTACAGAGCTGTCGGTGCATCACCACAGGAGACAGGGAAGGAGCTAGCACACATTGAATCTGGTTTTCACATACGTTTTGCTAGGAATAACAAAGGTTATTACAATCCTACATTCCCAAATGATCCTTTAAAAAATTTTTTTGAAACTATGACTCAAACGCTAGTAAGTAAAATCTACTCCCATGCAACTAGCCAAGGAGTTCAAGTCCCTTTGGCAAAAGGCATTAACCACACAGCAGATAACATGTTTGCTGCAAGAATGACAAGAAGGGACACCTACCTTCATCTTTGGTTTTTGTTTACACGCTTCCATTAGTACCCAGGGAACTTTAACTCTGGGCTGGGGGACATGGCATAGTCAAGTCCTCAGGTTTCAGCACTTCTTTGGCCATCCATCACCCTGCAACTTCTCCTCAGCAATTCAGTCCCAAGGCATTAAGCTGTCACAGCTCACTAAGAAATTGGAATTGATGACACCTAAGCAGATTCATTAATGCATTAAGCAAATGCAATCTGATTGGTTCCTTTTTTTAGGCATTTGGCAAGCAGTGTGCAAACAAACCTGGAGGATGAGGCTCTCAGGGGAGGGCAGGCAGCTTGCCAGTGTTCTTGCTTAAACGGAGGGAAAGCAAGTACTAGCTCCACAAAGCTGCACCAGAAGAATTTACAACCTACTGCTTGCTTCAAGACAGTAAAAGACAGCAGGTGGCATCAGCTCTGCCTTCTGGAGAGATGACAGAGTTTCCATATGTGTCATAGCACACAGGGCATTTCAACTGTAAAGGCAACGTGGCATTAATCATGACCAAACCAAATCTCAAGGGACCAACTGTCCCTTGCATGTGGACTGAACGACACAAACCACCTCTAGATTAATCTTCAGGACTGTACAGGGAATATTCTTGTTATCCATAACCACGTGGCTGCTGGCTCTGCAGCTGCACTGACTTAGAACCTTTATCTTTCACTGCTCTTCCATCCCAATAACGCAGCCTAAGCAACGAGGCCACCAAACCAAAGCAGTGCGAAGGGAGGCAGTTGCTGGTGTCAGGCACGTATCTTCACTGTTAATTCTGTCACGTCCCGTAACATGCACCAGCTGTCACAGGTGGTGAGACTCAAACACCTGTCCTTCCCAGAGACTCACGTTTCATTACTGATAAATATAGCTATTGGCCCTGTGATTCGGTAGCGTTACAGTTTTGCAGAACACTTGAATACATTATGATTGGCATATATTTGACTTGTGCAGGCAGCTTGCCCGTAGTACTTCCACCCTGGGCTATGATCTCATTAGACCTTACGAATTAAGCAGGACCAGGCTGGAAAGATACTTGGAGGAGAATCCTTAAAGTGCAACAGGACACTCAATTCCATAAGAAACACATTTCTAGGAGATACTACTATGTGAAGAGTTTGGTAAGACATTTTGTGCATGACTGCAAAATATGCCTTCTTTTGTGAGGGGAGAAGTCAGTACAATCCACACCGGTATGGTCTATACCTTAAGTACATCTCTACTTAAGTATAGGAATATTATCCATGTAATCTGATCAAATAAGATGTTGCTGCTTATATTCTGCTCAGCTAAATTTCCCCTGAGGCACCCACCACATGTATTGCCATTCTTCACTGAAAGGCGACTGTAAAGCACCTATACGGCAGAGGATAACACAGCAGTTCCCTGCATGGCCCAACAGCGGCCATATGCTGGGTCAGACAGGGGGTCTGCCTTGCCCGCAGCTGTCCTCTGCAGGGGGCTGCGGTAGATACTGGATGAAAAGAAAGAACAGGCAGGCACATAGTGATGCTTAGCCTCCTCTGCAAGTTACTTTAATTTACTAGAACTAATGCTCTTGATTATTTTTCTATAATAAACACAAATGCCAGCCTCGTGGTTCTGGAGAACCTAGCAAGAACAAAATAACACACATGCAGCTCAGTGCTTATACCTTCCTCCAATATCCAAGGAGTCCACACAGCCTGACATTGCAACCATCTCACTGGAATAGAGTAATTCCCATTTCTCATGTAGGCTTTGCACTTACAGATGGGAAGTCCTCATGTGCCACTTTTCCAGGAAAAGGCTACCTAGATTGCCACCCAAGGAAGTGAGGCAACTAGACTTCAGAACCCCTACTGATGATTTCCTCATTTTGTTTTAAAAATCTTTTGTTTCTCTCAACACGTATTTAATTCTACTGCTGAATACTTAAAGAGATAAGATGCTTTGCTAAGGTTTTAACTTAGCTGCTGGTTCAGGTAATGGCTGATAAAGTTCTTGAGTTTTAAAGCAAAACATTATCTATTGACACAGATATTTTCTTTGTTTAGAAAAACAAGCTTTGGTTGAAATGTTTGTGAATAAATTAGCTGACAAATATAGCTCATTTTGCTATCTACAAACCAATACTGACTTTTACACAGAAACTGATTATTAGCAAATATTTTCCAAATAGCTCACAGAAGCAACATTCAGCTGAGTAATTATTCTTGGAACAATTTGCCACACTGCTGCCTCTGCGCTCGTGGTACATGCGCAAGTGGGTGCCCAAGCCATATGGCATTGTTTCTGCTTCCTAAGTAATTGAAGCAGGCAAAAACCAGAAACAAAATGAACCCTAAATTACAGCTGCTTTTCAGTTTGAATTTTGAGCAAGCAATTATATGTACTAAAATTCTTCAATCTTTGCAATTTCTGAATATTTCATTGAACAAACCAGGAGCTAGGCAAAAAACCTCCTGCAATGGCAACCACAATGCAGCTTTTCCCAGAAGATATCACAGCATGATCATGCGTTTTATTCACAAAAACATAAACCAACATTTCTTTGGCCCATTCAGCCTGCTCTATTAGTTTTTCATCGTAGGACTATTAGCGAGTCTGAAGTTCTGGACAAAGCAGTAATTTGCTGCAAAAGAAGGTATAGCTGTGTCAAAGTATAAGTTTTTATGAGTGTGTCCTACTAGACAGATACTCAGGGGCTCTGCAACTGCTTGGATAACACTGGAAATGGCATTTCTGTTTCCTGTGCCCCCTCATGTCCAAAGGACACGACACCACACAGTTCCACAGCCCCGAACCCCCATGAGCTTCCCCTAGCACCCAGCCCACCCCCTGCTACCTCCACAGGGAAATTCTTCTGCTCATGGCCAGGTCATAGAATCGTAGAATCGTTTAGGTTGGAAAAGACCTTTAAGATCATCCAGTCCAACCATAGATCATCCAGTCCAACCATCAGGTCAGGGCACACAAGCCCCAAACAGCTGTGTATCTCAGCGGTAGAGCTGAAGGAGTAAATCGATGCCTGGCCATTAGCAGCCTAGCCCTTGTTGCACCCAACCAAAGCATCGCATTTGCCTCTCCTGAAGGACAGCTGTATGAACGCAAACTGTATGGAGCTGAAAAGCAGCAGTAACAAGTTTCAGCCCATCATTGCATTATTTGGGTTTTGCTTTGACACATCAGGAGGATTACATGGAGATAGAACAGATCCTGAATAGGAGGCAGCATCACCATATGACTGACCCATTATATTTTGGGGAAGGGAGTGGGAGAAGAGGAAGAAGCACCAGGCTGCAGCGTGGCTTGCCTGCTCATCACAAAACCTTTCCAACGTTTCTAACATATTGGCAGTCTCCTGACCAACAACTGCAAAACCTGCAGACTCCTGCATGGTACTTAAATAGTTAAATACATTTCAGTGCACAACCCCCTACCTCCTCTTTCTAAGTAGGAATCAATGGCTCACCCTGTTTCACATCTGGCCATCACTTTTTTTTTTTTTTTTTTTTTTAAAGCTGTGTAATTAAAAGCTTATATAAAATTGATTTAAAGAGAGTCTGCACTCTGGATGACTCCACTGAGAGCAAAGGAAAAGAGCCTTGACAGGTCAGGGTTGGGTTCATTTGCTTTGTTTCCTCAAATAGCTGAAGTTTCGTGGAGGGGTCCTAGGGAGTGCAAAGGATCCAAACAGAGGTGTGACTGGAAACCAGATCCCTTGGGGATCTTCTGTTCTTGTCTAATTCATAAATTTCCCAGCAGCTCACATCAAGCACTCTGAAGCAGAGATCAGGGCTGGGTTTATGCCCTCCATTAGGATGAAATATTGTGTCTGCCCACAGTGGGCTCTTGTGCCTTGCTCTAAAATAGTCAGCCCAGGACTGCCAGAGACAGGACTCTGGACAAGACAGGTGACCTAAGCCCCATCGCACCTCTTGATTCACACATTCCTGATTAAGCACACCTCGCCTCGCACCTTTGTGAAACAGGCCGGTTAAGTTAGTTGCAGCTTTATTCCTCTTGGAAACCTCTGCCTAATTTTCAACAAGCTGATTTCACAGCTCTTTGCAGCCACATAATCAATAGATTATTTTTAAATACCTTCTCAAGCTTCATACATAGTGCCAGCGGTGGTCGACACAGCTCCAAAACCAGGTGCATGCTCCAAAGGTAGAGCTGGGTGGATACACCTTTGTGTCTGTGCCATCGTTAGCAAAGCAAATTCAATAATACATAGACAGGGTGTTTCAGAGCCCTCGTAGAGGTTCGTGGGTTCAGACACAAGTGCTAAGCACCCTGCAGAGGCTATTTGAGGGATAATTGGGAAGGGAGGGGTGAGCAGAAAACCACAGAGCAAGGTAAGGGCTGACCACCACTGTCAAGGAGGCAGTTTCTTTTTTTCAGTCAGATCATCGACCCTCAGGTCCAGATCTGTCCCCTATTTTCCTACTACTTTACTCACTACATGAGAGCAGTTTGGTGCTCACCGAAAAAAGGGGTGTTCTTCATCTCAGTCAGCCTGTTACCCAGTCAGGCATCCGCACCCCAAACCCGCTGTGGGAACCAGCCCTCTGAAATGAGGCTGGAAACGCTCTGAAGAGCAAGACAAAGCAAACCCAAAGCACTTCCTGAATTTCCCCAGGTCAATAGCACCTGTTCAGCACATACTCTTTGGCGAGGTGTTGGGTGCCCGTGGGGAGGCATTGGGATCCGGGGGCGGCGGGGTGGCCCGGCCCAGCCCCCCAGCCACGGTGGTGACACCTGGGGGAAAATGTGCCTAAGGAAGGGTGAAATGCCGCAAAGAGGAGCGAGGAAAAAAAGTGAGAGAAATGGCCCTGTGAGCGCCGAACTCAGAGAAGGAGGAGGGGAGGAGGTGCTGCAGGCGTCGGAGCAGGGATCGCCCTGCAGCCCCCAGAGAGGAGACCATGGTGGAGCAGGCATCCACGCTCAGCCTGTGGAGGATCCCACAGCGGAGGAGGTGGATATTTCCTGAAGAAAGCTGTGGCCTGAGGAGGACCCATTCATCCTGAAGGACTGCAGCCACATGGAGAGTACCCACGCTGGGGCAGGGGCAAAGCGTGAGGAGGAAGGAGCGGCAGAGAGGAGCTGTTACGGACTGACCGCAGCCCCCGTCCCCCTGCACCACTCCATCGAGAGCGACAGGGGAGGTGGAGGTGTCAGGAATGAAGGGGTGAAGTTCAGTCTGGGACAAAGGGGAGGGGAAAGGCGCTGTTTTGCTTTTGTTTCTCACCATCCAGATCTCTTTTAACTGGCAAAAAATTAAATTCATTTTCCCCAAGTTGGGTCTGTTTTGCTCATGATGGTAATTGGCATGTGGTCTCCCTGCCTTTATCTCAGCCCAGGAGCTTTTTTCCATCTTATTTTCTCCCCTGCTGTCCCATTGAAGAGGGGGAGCAAGAGAGTGGCTGGGTGGGAGTCCGGCAGCTGGCCAAGGTCAACCCACCATGGGTTGCATTGCTGCACCAGCACCGTAGTGACAAGAGGAGATGAAAAACATCGGCCCTCTGCGTAAGCTCCAAGAGAAATGTGGGGTCACCAGACTCCAGAAAACCCACTCTAATTGCTACAAGATGGCTCGGATACAAAGGCAAGAGGTACCAGTATAAAACACTGTGATAACTCCTAGAGGCCCCCTTTGGCAAGGCCTGGGGAGCACGGGAAGATATCTGCAGCTGTTTTAAGACTTCTCATCGCTTGCAGCTGTATTCGTATTTCTAAAAGGAAATTACAGGGCAGCACTTGAGTTCTTCCCTCAAGGCACGCAGCAGAGGTGAACTTGCACAGTCACTCATTTTTGTTCCCCCCCCCGCTTCTAACGAACAAGGATTTCTTGCACACACATACACCTCCCTTCTGCTCCGTCAGCCTTTCCTGTCTTCACATACTGAGCTGGAATTGTTCCCCATGAAATCATACTTTAAACCCTTTTAGAGTACAGAAATGCAGAACGCTGCAGTTAAGATAGCTGGAGCAGATGAGACCCCCCCGCAAGCCTTCTCTCTCTTCAAGATATTACAGCACTATCACAAAAAACAGTGTTAAATGCTGGGTTTTCTAAACAGCACTGTTTACTTGGCCCTGGCAAGCAAGAGGTGTTAACCAAAGGAAGGACTGACAAATGGAGGGATGCTGAGAGGAGCAAGAACAGGTGCTCTTAGGAGATGCTAATCCAGCAACTGAAAGCGCCGAGCTGACTGGGGAGGTTAATGGAGGGAAGATTTGTACAGGAGAATCTACTCTAATCTAATCCTTCAACAGCCATAATGCGATGACACTTGAAGCCCCACTCAGCAAGCCCTATTTTTGACGTTCAGGGCATTTCTTAGCAGATGCAATTAAGGCTCTAATCTTAAATCCTCCGGAGAAAATAAACCTTGGGCCTCAAAGTTAGAGGCCTTGCCCGATCAGTCATTTCCTCTCCTGAGTGACGCAGTGACATTAGCTCAGCGTTGTGTGCTGAACTCCCAGTTCGCTAGCTCTCGCCAGCCCCAGCAGATGGCACCTATGACTCTCCTGGGCCTCCGGGACCTCGGTTACTCTCTTCACCAGATTCTTCTTCCGGCACATCGGTGACATCTCAGTATCAGACCCTCTCAAAAGGGCAGCTTCTGCAATGTATTTAACCACACGCTTCAGCCTAGAGCCCAAGTTTCAACTGTGGCAAATGCCACGCTGCAACCATCCCTGCCTTCAACAGATTTGTGGAGAGACCAAGGAGGAAATGCGGCCTTTACAGAGGAACTAATGGAAGCATTGATTTAGGATAGGTTTTTTGCACTCACCCTCTAAGGAACATAACAACTGGCTGGAAATATGGCTGTCCCTGCCCTAACCTCAGCATTTCGCTCTGATCCCCTCCCCTTTTCACACTAGCCCCTACCAGCAGGGAAAGGGCTAAGTGTGGATGATAAAGCAACATCACAAGGTTTTAGGACTGGCACGCCAGCCAGTGAAGAACTTGCTGTTTCAGACCACCTACATATTCAGCCTGTTCACCAATAAATTAGGCTTGGTTCTCTTGGGAGGTGCTTTTTGAAGCCATGCGAACTAAAAGCACACTTAAAAAAAAAATTGATGAAAGCTGAGATTCTGCACACACTAGCAAGGCTTCATGCACCAGAGAAACACACTGTGCAAATTAATTTGGACACACAGACCGTGCTTATTTAACTCCCTTTTCTACAGATATCTTCTCACAAGGACTGGATTGGCATCCTTTATGGTCCCTGAGTGCACTTAAGTTCTGCATATTTCCAAAAGTGCTATTACTGCTTTACTTAAAAAGTGATCGTCAAGTTCTTTCTTTTTTTTTCTGTCATTCCAGCATTTTAAGAACATTGCAACAGCTTTCCCCACAGAGAAGAGAGACCGATGCAGCGCAAGACAAAGAGCCAAAAGTCACGCTCAAAGGGGCACACGCTGAGGCTTGCGTGTGTGATGGACCACAAAGGCCAGGGGACAGATCCCAGGCAGCGCAGAAGCAGGTGGAGTACTACAGCGGTTTTGTGTTAGCTGCATTTTCCCCACCATCTTGCAAAGCAATCAACAGTTTGGTGCTGCAGACTGAAAGACAAGAAGAAAAACCTGCCTTGATGGTTATTGTGTCTCTTCCAATCCCCAAAAGCTATATTGCCCCTTCTGAGGGTATTTTAGGTGTTTCACTGCCTGGCCCAGCAACAGAAGCAATCTGACATTTGGTCCCCTTTCCAAAATAGTTTGGATTACAGCACCATTATCAACACATCCATTTTTAAATGCTGGACCATGGCTAGTCCCAGGAACATCACCGCTTCCCAGAGCGGTTCTGAACAACAAAGAACTGAGAGCATCACATCTGGTGAGCAGCTCTGGAGCAGAATTTCACTTGCACTGCTGCCCACTGCACTACCCCTCAGCAGCTCTCCTCACCAGGACTGAGTAGGAAACAAAATTTTTAGGTTGAAATCTGAATTTAAGATGGATGAATTCAATGGACTTGAATTTAAAAATGAAAACAAACAAAAAAACCAACAACAACAACAAAAAGCACCAAAAAAACAAAACTGACATAATTGGGGATTGTTTTATGAGTACCTAAAGGACATTAAATGAAAATATTAAAGTCAGTTTAATAATAAATTCCAAAGGAAAAGTCAGCAGTTCTATTAGAATACTAAAATAAAATGCTTCAGCCCCTCCCCAGTAAAAACAGCCAAAAAAGGTCAAATTTTGTCTTCAGGTTTTCCCTCCCTTATCATTCACTTCACCCGCTCCCCTTTTTGTGCATCAAACTATTAGTCTGCTCAAAATTCATTTTTTCTTCTGCAAATGTACCAAGCTGAATTGAAATCTCATTTCAAACTTCAAGCTTCCAGAAAAGCAAAGTATGCAAGACACCACTTCTGAATGAAAAGCAATCTTACATGCATAACAATATATGCTTCTCCTAAAAGAGAATCTGACTAAAAGGATGTCATCCATGAAGAGCAGTGAGGACCATGGTTCTGACCTGTGGTGCAGAGACCAGGGTGGCCTTGCCCAGGACACAGGAGGACGATGTTAATCAGCCCACTAGCATGTGCAGCGTGGTTTCCTACTTGCAACATTTTGGAAGCACCAAGAAGGACCTGGATGCCACCTAGTGCTGTTCCACTCAAGCTTTAATTGTATAGAAATGCAAACGCTAATTTTTCCCATCTTTTACAGGCTTAGCGCATCTTGCGCCAGGCGGGCTTATCGCCACTCCAGTGGGGTGCCTTTGGAAGATCAGGGACATGCAGCCAAAGCCTCCTGCGCACTCACGAGCACGCTGGGTGCCGAGCAGATGGCTGCAGTTCTTCCGCTTGCAGTTTCTAGCGGTGGTCATCACGGCACTAATAGACATTAGAAAAAAATCACCTACAATAAGCAAAGATTGGCAAACTAGGTTAGCATTTATGGAACTTGGCGGGGGGGGGGGGGACAACCCCTGGAGGCACCGACCGAGCTCCAAGATTCTTATCAGATCCCTTCACAAAGCAGCAGCAAGCACAGGTTTCAGCACCTTACAAAGGGAGTCTTCTGTGGCATTACCTTAGTTTGAGAGAAATTTATTTACAGATAAAAGGAAAAACCCTTCCTCTAGACATGAAAATATTTCACTGGAAATGAGGAGACTGTAGAAAAGGAATTGTCACTTTGAAACTCCCTTTATGTAAAGGTAAAGTCGTTTAGTTTGAAGCATCCCCCAGAGTTCATATTTTCCAGAACAGCCTTCCCTTCACCCTATTAGTTTCCTTTTCCAAACCTTTAATTGTAACTACAAACTCTATTTCAGCTATACACCTTGCTTGGAGGAGCCCAAATGCACGATAAAGCTTCAGAGAACCGCAGGTTGGGAGAGGACCCAAGCTCCTTCTGACCTACAAGTGCTGGAAGCCAGTCAGCTGAAACAGCAACCACAAATACCTGTTTTCCTATGTTCCCCGAGTTCACACCATGAGATTTTTTGCATTACAGAAGTCACAGCGCAACTCCAGCAAAAGCAGATTCTACCAACCTTCACTGTCAACCCCCCTTCCCAGAAAACCCAGATTCAACTGGGGGCAGAAAACATTTCTTTGATCTGATTACAGGAACTTCCAACTTGAGGCAGCTGAAAAGGTCATCGGTTCCTGTACCAGACAGTCTGTGATATCATTTCAATCTGACTTACCTCTACACCACCTTTTTGGGAAGTGTCACAAATGGTCTCACCCAATTCAGAGCGGGAAGATTTTTAATACTTTCATTGATGTGGACATGAAAAAGATTCTTGTTGATGCCAGTTTCCCACAGCAACTGTTGCCGTGGTTATAAATCATTTATTGCCCCCCGTTGGCCAACAGCTGAATATAAAGAATGAGTTTACCATGTGCAAGAGAGCATGACAAACACACAAGCCCGCTCCTTCTGAAACGTGCCATCAGACACCGAAATAGTGTTGACTGTTTCATCGCAGGGCCTTTGGGAAGTCACTAAAATAACCAACAGACAAGTGCTCTGTGATGTTGATGAAAACAAACAGTCCTCCAATTCATGGATGCAGAGATCAAGGGGGTCCTAAGCTTGCGTGTGCAGTTACCATCGTGGGAGGAACCTAGAGACAATGCCCTCCTCTCCAAGCCCCCATGGAGCTGAAGGGAAATATTTTCTTCTCAAGGACAAAATGCACCATTAATTCCTTAAGTTATTCCTAAATAACTTAGAGTGCTCATTACTGAGCCAAGGTATTTGAAATAACCCAGTTAACCCCATCTCCATGATTAGAAGAGCTTTGGATAGGCTCCAGGTTTGACCGTGACTTCACTTCCCCTCCTAAATAATGTGAGATTCACTCACACAAATCTTACTTGTCTCTCGTACCTCCTTGCTGAGCAATTTTGTATCTTGCTGCCAAAACAGAAGCACAGATGAAGGCACTTGGACAAAATTTTCTCATGCAGAGGCCCAGGCTCTCTTCCAAGCAGGATTTTCTTTATGATCTTCTTGATTTTGCAAGGGCTGGGTATAAGGTAGTTTTGAAGAAAAGATCCAAAAAAGAGGCTATGTTTTAGGCAGCAGTTGAGTCAAAAAAAGTTATGCTGGCAACAACCAAACACATTTTGGCAAGTTATTTCCTCTGCTCCAGTGCAATGGCTTCCCACACATTATTTCTGCAATCCCAACAGGAAGTGGATCTCTCTCTCCAGTTCAAAACAAACCTTTACATATGTTTAAATGAACTGAAAACCATCACAGCTGTCACAACATAAGAGCTGAGGCATTCAGACACTAACTTAATATTACGTGCTACCTGCTTTAGATCACCTCCAAACCACAGCTCCAGCAGCCCTCCCGGTGACTCCAGATGCTGTGCACACCCCGTTAGAGAGCTTAGGGACCTACATGCTGGGAGGGAGATGGCGAGACTGATCCCAAACCCAATCCCAAACTGGAAGAGTATGGCCACCTGGCGACCAGCCGAAGTAGCAGTCACCCACTTTTAGCAGACTGGAGATGTAGGAATAATTGTTCCTTCCAGAGTCAATCATACTGCTCTCTAAAGCAAAACTGAAGTTTTAAGCCATCCACTCACCATAAATTAACTCACAAAATATTGTGAGTAATATTGGCTTTCCTACAAACCAGGGAAATGGAGAGTCTCCTGAATGGTTCATCAAGGTCCCACAGCTGTGAGTACATCTGCAAGGAAAGAGAGTGTCTGCCACAATCATCTCTCTCCAGCCCCCTCCTTCCAGGGAGCAGGGAACCAACAGCCCAAAAGCCACTGATGAGTTTCTAGGAGACTTAATCTTGGTTTATGCACACGTTAAAGGGGCAAAGGGCAAAACTGTGCACAGAATGAGTTTTCCTTATCACCAAATGGTCCCCTCCCGCACAAAGAAGGGTGAATACAGTACCAAGCCCTTGTGTCATCACAAGACAGCCTAAACTACAACTTGGCTATCAAGCTATATGCCACCTCCGTAATTTTCACGTGTAGTTTTCAAATTTCTACATGCTGATGTCCCCAATAATCAGGAATTTTCTAAGAACTAGTTGTGCACGCTAAATCTTTCCTCCTTTTCTCCCCTTCCACATCCTCCTCCTCCACCCTCTCTCCAACAGCATGTTTTGCTTTTGTTTGCTTCTTTTTAACCAATGACATTGAGATAGTTATTTTGGGACAGAGAATCCATTAGCAAAAGCAATTTAAAGGATGAACCAAAAAAAGTTTTGTTTTTTTAAAACCAATTAAATCACTTCTCATAGCATGCGGGGAGACCAAAAGCAAAACATCCATACTCCAAGTTCTTACACAGCAGCTTTACACAGACACCAGTGCATATCCCACACGGGCAGGTCTTATTCCTCTACCAAACTTCTGAGAATCAGACGAAACACTGAAATATTTAGCAAGAAAGGCAACAAGCACATCTTGCACCAAGTCCTGGTGTAGCACTAAGTCGCTTTGGAAGTAGGACCATAACAAGAGGTGAGAATGGGAGTCACACCGTCTTACAGCAGGATGCATTTAGCAACAACGTGATCATGCCATCCTCAAAGGCACAAGTCACAGGTTGCTCTTGCTGCCCAGTAATTCAAGGAATTTTTGTGGAACTAGCGTGACACCCCCTGGCCACCTATGGTATTGCCCCTTATCACTTTCAAAGTTTATTTACTTCTGTAACGTGGAAATAAGGCCTGCACCACATGAAAAACGGCAAACAAAAATCCCTTACGCTCTGCAGTTGTGCCTGGACAAACATTAAATACACATGGTAAATACACACCTATAAATGCGACACAATACTAGTTAGGCAAATAAAAACAAAAGTACGCCTCAGAGTTTCCACCCCATTGATGTTGACTACTTAACTGCGGAGGCTTGCTCTGGACATACTCTTTACACAAACCCTCACCCAGCCTCCGCTGCTCTGAATGAGCAGCTGGTCTGTCCTCCTTACTCTCGTCATTGCTCTAAAACTACCAGGATTAGGGCTGCAACGGAGGACCTACCCCATTTCCAGCCTCTTTCTCCAGACAGTGCTGGCTCTTTGAAACACAAACAGCTTAGTCATCAGCTGGCTGAGAGCTTGGCTTTGCAGATAAATAGTTGTAAGGATTAGAAAGTGCACAGAACTGTCAGTTGTCAGCTCTAAGGTGAGGGAAATTTTTGGAACTACCCCAGTTGCTTGTAGCTGCCATGCCCAAACAGTTTCACACAGAACAGCTCCTCAAAGACGATACAGGCAGCGGGCTCAGAGGACAGTGTGACCCACCTGTCGTAACACCAGAGTAGGAAACCAGAACTTGTACCCCTGCTACCAGTTCGTTGTCCGATACTGAAACAGATTTGTAGACTCTCAATGTCGGCAAGACCGAAGAATGAACAAAACGCTCTTGAAATCCCCCTCCTCTTCCTGCTGCCAGGTTCTCCCACAGCTCCACTCCTGCAACAGGTTTCTGGTGCGCTGAAAAGATGGACACAGGTAATGCCTACTACAGGTGCAAGGGGGAGTGGTGGGCAAGTTTCCAATGCCACCACTCCCCATACCCGAACAGTGCCAACAAGATACTCATCAGCCTGCTCTGATGCCAACCCAGGGCTCCTGCTTTGACTTCTGGAAAGGCTGGGACACAGATACACGTAGGACCTTGCACAACCAAAACCCGGCTGCTCCTTGTGTTAACTCCATGCCCCAAAAGCTCAGCAGAACAGCAGTCACCTGAGATGCAATAGACCTTCATTCACATCCCTCTTTTGCCCGATATGAAGCCTGCCTGCATATAGTAACACCAGCACTGGTTAAAAACTTACACATCAATTCAGCCTAATTTGGTGGCTTGTGTGACTACAGACAGTGCACAGTGCTGGTACTTCTTTTCACAGCATCTCAGAAATGAAGTAAAAGCCCAGCTTTACAAATTACTAAGACACTAATTTACTGTCAGTTAAAACCCTCCAAAGACTGGAAGCCTCCAACTGCTGTCCTTCTACCTCCAGCTCTCCAAAGACAGAACGCATCTCTTCCAGCTTTGACAACGACACAATCCCCTATGCCTCCAGACAACGCTGCAACCCCAACACAACCCCCAAGCAGTGGACAAACCAATGGATAGGACTGAAACACAGGGAGCCAAGAAATAAGTAACAACAGATGCTTTGCAGAACACTGTCACATTTTAGGTTGGCTTCCTCCTCCACTAGAAATCTGCTTTTTACAAACAGCATTTCATCCTTAACCACCACCCTTAGCTACCTGAAGTCTCTCTCAATAAACACCACAGGACAGGTATTTGGTAAAGGAGATGTATATTTATTCACTTTACAAAGAGGGTGGTATTTAGTTGCAACAGCTCCATTTATAGACAAATATATTATTGTACATTATAGTGGTGAATGGCTCAAACCTTTACTTTGTTTCGCTCTTAAAAATGTGTTTGCACCACTTCAGCTTCCATTAGCTGAGCAAATAGCTGTCCTTGTTCTGCCACTGAGATTAAAAATCTGTAATAAAGGTATAGGTGTGCGCTATGTATTCACAAGCATTCACCTTCTCATTTCCCTGTGTTACTCCCCTCTCTCCACCCAATTCAACACAGTCTATCCTCTGGGTTAGCATTAAACTTATATACAGCCTCCATTAAAATAAAATTAGGAGCCAGTGATAGTTCTAATGTCCTTCTGAAGCACAAGAAAAGTCATTGATTTATACATAGAAAAGTCTTGAGTTCAAATTTGTTAAAAAAAGAAAAAGCCATTTTTAAGTCAGGTTGGCATTTAGATATTGCCATGGCATGGCTAAACCAATGGAGGATGGAGGGGGGAAGAAAAGAAATTCAGTAGAGAATTTAAATATTACAAAAATATTTTTTTTCTTTTTTCTGTTTTGTTTGTTTTTGTTTTTTTTTTTTAAAAATGCAGCAGGATGCCCACTTGCTATTACTAACTGAAGCATGGAAAGAAGGTATAGACCGGTTGTCTTTGATCCTTGAGTATTTGAAACAAATTCAATGTAAAGCTGAACCAAGTTTACCACACAAACAGCGGTGGCAGATTTATTTCACTTGAGATACAAATGCATGTCCACATGACAGGCATAATCTGACCATGAGGTGGAAGAAATGTTTCTATAAGTAAGCGCAGAGAAACAGGGTGAGAGAAGGCTGGCATGATTAAACATTCTGGATTCAGAAACGCACAGTGCCCCATATGTGCCTCTGGCACACAGGCCGTGCATGAGTCTGCACTCCCTATATGCAAATATGGCATCTTTCAGCAACATGATCCAGAATTAAGAGTTTGGTGGCCCACTTGTTTAAACTGTTGAAATTATTCTTTCATGCTGTTATTCTTCTTCACTCTCATTTTCTGGTTCCAAATCAGAATCACCATTGATTTCCTTTTCAACGGTCATGTCTTGTTCATCAGATTGCTCCTCTTTTTCTTCATCTTCATCCCAGTTTTCCTGGGGAAAAAAATAAACAGGAATGTTTGAACCTTTGACAGTCACACAACTTCTGTTACAAGCAAATGGGAGAAGATCTGATCCAAATCCACTTACATCAGAGTCTTTATCTGCAATCATCTCATCATCTGAGCCTTCCTCCTCCGAGGATTCTGCAAAGAGAAAACAATCCCTCAGTCTGGAGAGCAGACCTTAAAATGCCATTGTGCAAACAAAGCCCAACCCCACATACTGCCGAGTCTCCAATTTTAATTGCTATTTAAATTCCAAAACTAATTCCACCTGAAAGCTAGGTTGGTCAACATGAATTAGGAACAAGTCACTTGCATTAAGATTATACAGTATGAAGTTGCAGTAGATAAAAAAAGGCCAAATTGGAAGTGTACACACACACTGACACCCGCTACCTTGACGTCCTGATGACTTGAACATAAAAGCGCCTTGACTGTATCTACCTTAGCAGAAGGGCAGCTAACACTAGAAATTAGAGGTGGCCAGTTAAGTTAAGCAGCATACTGAACTTCCAATTAACTTATTCCTTAATTTGTGAAGCAGGGATGGGAGGGAATGAAAGGCAATAAAAGGAGGGGAAGGAACGAACAACCAACTACAAGATGCCCGCATCATTAACCACTGACTTTCCTGCCATGGAATTCCCACAAAAACTCTCTACTTGCAGATTGTACACTAATAGGTAAGCACAGAAACATGATGAACAGCCATCAAGTATCGGCTGTCACATGAATTCAGGAGCCAAGCTACACCTAGCATGCAACACTTACCATCCTCATACACCAGCTTTGCAGTCTGATTAACCTCAGTTACGTCCTGAACTGTTTCCGATGCTGCAACCTGAATGGAATTTGCAGATTAGCCTTAGATGCAATCATATATTCCAACCTTGAATGTCAACAAAACTCCTAACAATGCAGATTAAGTCTACACCAAGTTTAACACAGATTAATTCATTTATAGTAGTAGTTTAACAGCCAAACAAGTACAAAGGACAAAGTAAAATTTTAGAGGCATCTGCTCTGAAGTGGCCCGGTACCTCCTATTTATTCCCCTTTAAAATTTACTCTATGGGTTAGACGACACATTTGGCAGGAAAAAGTGTGTAACGCTTCCAGTGGGCACAGACTGACTAGATAGTCAATTAAGTGTGCTGATTTGAGCATTATCAGTGTACAGCAGCTGTATTAAGTTCCCAATGACAGGTCCTGTCAGATGTAATCACAACAGGAGGTTAAGTCTGCAAACAATACTTCTACGCATCCCATGTTATTTAGTTGGAACTCACCTGGGTGACAAGAATGAAGAGTCTTCCATGCAGACGGGAAAGCTTTTGCAAAGTTTTTACTCTGCTCTCCATTAACTGGTATAGCATTCCCAGCTGAGGAATAAGGTCTGGCAACTTGGGAGAGGAGAAGGATGAAGAAAAATAAAGCTGTTGACCAACACATCCCAAATGCCTTATTTTAAATTTTTTAAACTACCTTTGTACATTTGGGGCAAGCAATCCTTGCTCATCTTATTCTAGACAGAAGGGACAGCTGAGGACTCACAGAAACCACCTGCAGCCTGATAATTAACATTTATCCATGTTTAGAAACACATCTACTTTCACAACATGGCAATTCTTATACTACTTTTCTTTTCCACAGTCACTGCCATAAGCAGATGTCGAAGCACTATTTGGAAAGCTGTGTAAATGGGAACTGAATATACACCAATGTATGAATCTGGCCTCAGCAACGTGTGCAAGTTCTGACGCACAGCAATCCTATAATAAATGGGAGAAAGGATTAACTGCCAAAATGCCTTTTTCTTAACCGAGCAAGAGTGCTTTATCCATCACTTGTAAGGCAAGGCTAGACTTCAACCCAGAAGCCACTACATTACTTACTGCCCTGCCAACTTTGGCACACCTTTACCCTATAAATCTAGCCATGCCCAAGACAGTCTCAAGATGAGCATTACAACAGCAAGGCAAATTCAGTTCTGTTAAGATTTAGCGACACAGGCTAGATTACTCTTTGACAGTAATTTTGTTCTCTGACTTTCACAGGTATGACATAACTTATCTTGGTTTGACTTTGGGATGACTATAATTATGTCATGAACAACTGAGACAAACAATTTATAACCAATGGGCAGCAATTCGGCAAAAGTGGCACAAGTATAGCCCTCTGTACATTGATTTGGGCACTGCCATATGTGGAGAGCAGGAGACAGATTCCTGAAGGAAGAACATACATATATTTAAGCATTTAAATCTAGTTTTAGTTACGTGCATTAGCATTAATGCAAGATACTTACTGTGGAAAGGTAGGATGCATGTAGAGTAAAAACAGACTTCAGCCATCGAACCATTAGCGAGGCACTGGAAAAACAAAAAAAACTGATATCAAAGAGGTACTGGCTGAGAAACACCTGTTTCACATTCTAGATGCTGAGAAGATCTCTAGAAAGTGCTCCTCTTTCATTACATAAAAAGATAAACGCAGATGGAAATGTAACAGTTTGGCTATCCAGATGAGATACCTATGTAAGTTGTTTGTTAGGAAAAGAACAGATATTTAAGTGAGGGATTAAAACTAGACATATTCAGGTGTCTGTTTCTGATGTCTTTTATGGGAGGTTTCAATGAATATAAGACCAAAGCATGCTACTTCTTTCTCCATCTACAATGAAGGAATTTTTGTTTTTCAAACAAACACACGCCCCCCTCACAATTAAGGACAGCTAGTCTCAGCAAAGCTATCCTTATAGCAATATAATAAGATTGGGGGAGTGAGGGGGCAGGAAGAGATGGTTTTGTTATTAAACACAATACCAGGAGATGTCTAAATATATTTGAGAATTAAACCAAACAAGCTATACATCTGATAGTTATTTTAATTTACATATTGATCAGGTCCACAGTGTCGATATTCTGGGACTTCAGATACTTTCTCAGGGTTACATGCTATTTTCAGGTATCCTTTTCCCCTTTTAATTTCACTTCAGCCACCCTGACAAAGCACTGCCTTAACAGAAGTTCCTCTTTGCACCCACAATCAGATGAGAATTTTTACCTCAAGATGCTGCAGTTTAATTACAGTTACTATGGAAATCAATCACATAGGTGGAGGGAGGAACCATAACGCACACACTAGAAAAGTTTCAGGTGAATTAAACTGTAGTTGAGTTGTCTCTTACCTGTATGGGTTGCCCTGCAATCTCTTCGTAAGCTAAAAGGACAAAAATAGTCAGCAATAAGTAACAAACATATAATGAATTTAAAAACCCAACATTACATCCATGTGACAGCCCTAATATTGGAGCAGAAAGATCTCCAGGCATTTGAAGTTTGCTAAGATTAACCACTGCCAGGCTCCAGAATATTACATTGCTGGCTCTACCACCCTATACACAGGCTGATAATTTGCAGAAGCTGAGTTTCATTATTACAATAAAACTGGAACTCTTAACAGGCAATATACCCAGTGAAACAAAGCTGGCAGGAATAAGTAGAAGGAAATCCCTTTGTTTATATGTCTCTGTGTATCTGCTTAGTAGAGCAGCTGTTACAAGGTGGACAAGTTGGGGAAACAAGTGAAGGCAATATCAGGTAAAGGCTATTTCACAGAACAAATCTCAAGCTCTGGAGAAGACAGTTACATGAAGATCTGTCCATCTACTGAGATTATACAGTTAAACACTTGCACTTAGATTCTCTGACAAAGGTCCCAAAGAAGAAACGCTGCACCTCATTAACATAAGTCTAAGGAGGTGTTACAACATACCCTTAACCTTTAAGTCTAAACATTCAAAACCAGGCCATCTACATAATTCAGTTAAGATTAGTACAAGTAAAAATTACATCTTACTTGTGGCCAGCATATTAAAATACAAGAGAAATCTAACCATTAACTTACGTTATAGGATATCATTCACGTAACAAGAGCAACTAATTGATGTTCAGTTCAAAGTAATGTCAAGATAAGGCTAACCATTAAAATATTTCTGTCCAAATACAGATTTTATTTAATATCACTGAATAAGCAGTTCAGAAGCCAAATCCCTACAAATTACTACTAAGTGATGTTGCAAAGCTTAAATATAGCATATTTCTCAAATATTCTGAGCTATCTTCAAAAGAGGAAAGAAATTGCCCCTCAATTTCCAAGTGCTATCTAAACTCACTCCTGTAAGTACGTATGCTATTTTTCTTTCTCTCACATGAGTATCTAGCATATTTATGCTCATATAACTTGCTCTGGCTAGCACTGCTATTTTCATGTTTCAAATTATCACACATTCTAATAGTTTAAAAGAAGATGTAACGGTAATCGTTCGCCATGGACTAAACGAGCTTTAACTTAACCTCTTCCTTTTATTTTTCCCCACACAATCATTTAAGATAATATTACATGATCTAATGCCCTTCATAGCTTTGAGAGTGGCACTTTGTCCTTTGGTTAAGCCTCAGCCAGAGAAATTAAGAACAATTTCTGTCCTGTTAAACTATTAAACCAATTTCATTGGTAAAAATGAAGAGACATATCCTGGATTTTCCCCAGTCTGAATGCAAACCAAATGTGGCTTGTATGACAGTACAAGAAATGCAGTCTCTCCTACCTCATGCAGCAGTGGAATGACAGCATGTATAGGCATTCGGGCTACTGTGTTCTTTATTACGTTTTCCTTTCTTGTGTTAAGCACTCTCTGTTAAAATGGAAAAACATGATCAAAGAATCACTCAGATTTAACGTGTGTATAAGCAATGAGCACACTCAAAAATTCCTGGCTTTAAACCTGTTCTTCTACTCCACTACCTGTGTATAATAAGATGAGGATAACGAGTAAAAGATTTACTATGAAAAGGAGTTGCATTTTTTAAGTCAGCTACAATTAACAAGACACTTGATTAACCCATCTAAAACAATCTAGCATTGCCTCTAGCCCGCCCACCCACCCCATGTTAGAAATGAAGCATCACAGGCATATTAAAATCTCCCTTGCTATTTTCTGTGCTTGACTTATGTAAATAAATGCCTTTCACCAGTATCTGTGACAAGTAATTTCTATTCAGCATCAAATTCTTAAGATTTTGTTTCCCTGCCCCAGAACTATTATTTCCTCCTATTCCAAGTGCAACAGTAAGCTTTTCAAGTGAAACTGTTGTAATCAATGCATTTTTCAAACACTATCTACTTGGAAACTGTACACTCAGGAGACTAAGCATAGATTATGCTCCAGCTCAAGCTAAAGGAAGATGGCTGCATTAGTAACATTGCTTGTAAAACATCTGAACTGTGACATAACAAATTTATCATAAACAGAAGTGCCTCAAAGTTCACGGACTGACTTAGAAAGCGAGGTACATAACAACAAAAAAGTAATACCACCACTATAATTTATAATACCACTGCCTTGAGCAGCAAATCAGCAAAAAGCAGCTGGGAGAAACAACAGGTTCTTGGCTGTGCAGCCTCCCCGGCTTTCAGGAAGGCTCCCCACAAGTCTCAGTGAATAGATTAAACAGCATACAATGATCTTGTAACACTTACATTTAAGATTTCTGCATCGTTGCTTTCCAAGCCCTGAACCAAAAGTACTGCGAAGCTATCTGTTTGTGGAAGGCCACCTGGAGTTTTTATTTTGCTCACATCAATATCCAATGCCTCTAGGCGCTCTTCAATGCTTTCCTGCAGAGGGTAAACAAGGGCAGTGCTGTTTCAGTGCAGTTTCTCAGAAACATCAGCTGAAAGCAAAGTACCTAACCTACAACATTCCCTCTGATTCTCCTGGAAAATAACACGAATTTTGCATATTCTTTTAAATGTACTGACAGAATAGCCTGAGAAAAGAAGAGATGAAGTTTTGACTGAAAAGCAGTAATATACCTTGGCACAGAGAGACGGACACAAGTGTGTGACAAAGCTCTGCAGGAACATGGCAAAACTACAGGCAAGGCAAGAAACAGAGAGCTTGAAGGACAGAAAGGTTTTGACCAGAGGGAAGTCCCTTTCATACAAAAAGATTGTATCATTAACTTTGCTTCCACACCAAACAAAGCAAGTCCAGGTTCACCTAAAGAAGTTGTAACGATGATGTATGATTCTAGCTTCTCCATTATTGCTATGTTTAAAAGGAAGCACTTTACCTCCGTCTCTCCTGGTTTCCTCTTGTTTTTCTTTTTCTCCTTTCCTGAGGATGGAATTTTGGCAGCTGTACTATGTCCTGGAATGCCAGGCACTAGAACTTTGGCGTCCGAGTTCACAACAGGCGTCTTTACCTAGCAGACAGAGATGACCACATTTGCATGAATTGCTAGTATCTTGAGCTTTCTTCCAATTTAAAATACTGATTTTATTCCAAGACTCTCTCATACATGGTAAAACCAGCCTGCCACAACCTGTTTTCTTGACATATATATTAGGAAAATCATACATTTTTAAGAGCAATTAATAACGTCAAGCAACAGTCAGATAGTTTTCATAATTAACTAAAGCAACGGTCTCTTTGGAATCACCTGTGAATCATTTTTCTTACAAGCTTGTTTCATAACACTCATCGAACTGTTTGTATCCAACAACAAGTATTTGGACATTTGCTAGCAATAGATACCACGTGTACTAATAGTCAGGCCCATAAACGGCATGCAGATTAATTCAGCTTCCACTGGAAGATAAGAACCGATCACAAACAGCAGCACAATGTAACAGTAAAAGGTAGTTACTATTCACTTCAGTCCCACCAATTTTCTTCTAGGGATTGCTCAGACGCAGAACTCAGTAGTCTGAATCAGACTATGATCACGATGACAAACAGAGCAACCTTACGTTATACCAGACAAGCTATGATATCCATCCTCAATGAACACAAAGGAGATCGAATTTTAAAGGCAATATATTTAATAACCAAGTGCTCCCCTGACCCACAGAAGATGTAAGGGAGTGTGCCACTTCCAGAATATCATGAATGCTACCTGCTATTTCCAGAACGCTTCTTTAACCACAGCGCTTCTGTGCAGGCCTTTTTTTGAAGCACTTGCCCAAACTTCTGTACTTGTGGGAGCCCTGCTGGGTGCCCACTGAAGTGATACAAATATAATCTACTACAGTGAGCAAACCAACTTCCATATGCTGTGTGTAAAAGTCAAAAGATTTGATTTTGTGGCTCAAGAATTTTACTGTAGAACAGTAATGGTGTTAAAATACTACCCCCTTTGCTCACCACACTAATCACTGACCTTCTCCCAAAAAGGCATGCTCAGACAGCCAAGAGAAATGCGTCTTCACTGGAATTCAGCAAAAAGCGAAACCAAGATGGGTATCATCACCGCATGCCAGGGAGTTCCTACACCTCTCACTGCATTTCAGCTCTGCTACCCACCAGCTCCAGGACTGAGAAATCAGCACAAAACCCCGCCTGGCTGATGGAGCACTAGATCCGGTAGGTAGCTTGAGGGTTAGAAGAACAGCACGGTCTGCTCACTTCACTGATGCTGCAAGCATTTCAAATCTTCAAGGCCTTGAATACGTACACTGATTAAGAACTTCACGGCCTGTCTCTAAACCCCCAGGGGATCCTGCATGAGAGAAAATGGTGGCAAGTGGCCTCAGTGGACACTGCTGCCATCTAAGTGTCAAACTCACATTCCCAGGTGCCATATCCCTGTGAGCAGGAACATGCGAAGGCCACCTCGAGAAAGAGCCAAAAGGACATGCCTTTTAAGGCTCCATTACATTTTTATTTACACTCTAAAACAAAGCCATCCCAACTTCACCCCAAGCCATAAGGGTCAAAGAGGCTGTACAAACTGACAGACTCTAAGGGAAGGACTGATCTCAAGCAGAAAAGAAACCAGCAGCCAGTCCTGTCTATCAAGCAGACCTGATGAGAACAGGACTTGCTACGAGCTACAGGAGGATAACTGTGTGCAAGAGCACACTAGGACAAACAGCAGTCACGAAGAGCCCTTTACCCACACCTGCCTGAGTGCTATGGATATCTGTAGCTACCACTGCAGCTCTGAGCAGGTCCATCCAGAAATCCCACCTCATTTTAAAAGAGAGCAGTGAATTCTACCATTTCCAAAGTAAAACAGGAGGAGCAACAAAATCACGTCACGCAAAGCTCACCTTTGTTACAGCAACATCTGTTTTAAGTGACAACATTTTCTGGATGTCCCTTATCAAACATACATGGGATTCAGTGGTGTTCAAAGACTAGAAGGACAGGAACAAAACCAGTTAATATATTTGAGATTCATCCCTGTGATTCATTACGCTGATGAAAGATGAGAACGAATTCCAGAGGTATAGAGTACAATGAACTTTTTTCACTCTAGAACAGCAGCTGCTTTGCACATCTGCCTTTTGTTACCAAATCTCTATGGTCTCCAGAGAAGCTCACACATGTAAACTGAAACAGTATTAAGAACAGTTTCAATAGCTTAACTCAGTAACAGCTGAAATGGCAAGAAACAGCCAGCAATAATGTCAAGTTGTATTTTAATTGGAAGAATGGAAGAATACAAATTGCCTTTCAAAACAGCTCAGGGACAACAGTCATAGCTCCCAAAAAAGGGGGAAAGAAAAAAGCTTTGTCTTGTTACACAATTTCAAAAAACTTTACCAAAAAAAAAAAAAAAAAAAAAAATCCCTCCAGCTGAGAGCAGTATGCAACCCATATTACAAAATCCAAAACGTCTCCAGTAACTTTTACATACCACTTTCTCTATGATGGGCTGTAAGGTGTTTCCATATACAAGCATCAGAGACTGTTTGTCTGTGCAAAACGCAGCTGCTAGAATAGGGACTGGTTTTGGTGTGGAGTCCCCATCATTTCCAGGCGTTGCTATCTGAATAGTACAGTTTGATGTTAAGGGTTTTTTGCAGTAACTGAAAAAAAAGGCATGAAAAAGTTCCAAAAGGTTTAGCTTAAACACTTCAGTATCTTCCACATCTAAACACCTTTCATTAGCAAGTCCTCAGCAAACTCAGCCAGTTTACGCCTTTTACAGATGGCTAAGATGAGGTACAGACAGAAAAATCTTGGCTAAGGTAACACTTAATACCAAAGTGCAGCAAAGCCCCCAGCAAGCAAGTTCTCCAAAAATGTGTCCGGTAACCCACGACAAAGAACCAGCTGGAACCTGGTTTGTGAACAGATACAAGAGCTTAAAGGCAGCAGCATGGCAAGACTGAACTTTGCCTTACAGTAATCCCAGACCTTTCCCAAAGACACCCTCAAGATGAATACTAACTTACCCATTTAAGATATGTTCAAATAAATGCAACTGCCCGTCTCTGCACACAACTGCTAACTTCACAGGCTGAAAGAAGGCACAGTAAAAGATGTTAATTAGCTCAAAGGACAAACCTCCCATAAGTACAGGACATTAAGAAACAGTTGCATGGTTATGATTTGACTTTTTTCAGTAACTAAACACATTAAAGATATAACTAAACCCGTAACGAAGATCAAAGACACTAACACCTCAGGAACACTTAGTACAACTATTGGGAGACGAAAAGATAACTCATAACTGTACTCAACTGTACCACTACTGATATATCCAAATTTGAACAATTTGGACAGTAGCAGACATATATGATCAGCAATGTCCCAAAAATATGGTACCCAACATGTCTAGAGGCACAGGTCTACAAAGGTGCTGACGTTGTAAATACACTTAGAGGAAAGAAACTGAGACGAGTGTTCTGAGCAATTAAATGACAGATGTACATTACAGAAATACTCTTATCTCTGTTAAGAGATGGATAAGATGCAGCAAGAGGGCACAACTGGAACCATTAGAAAACGTAGCATGAAATACTGTTTTTAGAAAGGAATCTAAAGGCAGCAGGGGAAAATTGTTTTAAATCATTACTGAAACAGTTTGTGAACATGTTTCACATGCAGACATTTTTCATAAGACAACTACTTAGAAAGACTTGTACTTGCTGAAATTGAGAGACTTAGGGAACACACACTGCTACTTTAACTCATTAAAGGCTAGTTAATTCAAAATGCAATTACACTGCCACAGTCACTTGAGATCAGAAAAAACACGACCATACCCAAATGGCATTTTTAGAAATATTATTTTGTTTTCTTTGATGCCAAGTTCTAACAACCATTTTGATTACTAATTTGTTCTAAATAGGAAACAACTGACATTTCTGCCATCACAAGCAAAATCTCTGAAGAAAACACTGAATTTGCACTTAGCATCTTTAAAAATGAGTATTTCAAACTAACAGCTTTATAAATGCACCTGCAATAAATATCCTTACACCCATGAACTGGCATTCAGGTCTCATCTCTGCACAGCAGAAGCCAAATATAAACCAAGCTTCTTTCTTTACACTCTTAAAAGGAAACTGATATGACAATGGAAAATTGTTGAACACATTTGGTTACAAACTATTGGTCCTACCTCTTCTTTAACTTCTGATACAGTCAGGTCAATAAAAGTTGGTTCATCTGTTACTGTGAAAGACATCACAGCATTCTTTTCTTTCCTATCTGATCTGATCTGCCTGGAAGACACAAACAGTACACGCTATTTACCATAGCACAAACAGCACCCTCTGCACCTGAAAAACATTATAAAACCTATAAACCATCAGCAACTGTGGTAGTATCTACCCCACGCAAAAATACTCATGCTCTAATTTCAGCTTTCAGCTTAGAAAGTGTTCTAAATTCCAAGTACAAAGTAACTCCCAACTCCCAATTTAGCAAAAAAACTTAGCATAAACCTTGCAGTAAGTACAAAGAACAAGAAAGTCTATTACACAGTATGTTCTTGGCGTACATTAGCGATTCAAAGAGCAACTGGAAGCATGCTCAGACACAGCCAAGGAAATTGACGTCTTCATTCAACAATCAGTGAGTTGAAAACACCATTTAAGAGATCATCATTGCATTTCTCCAGAGTGCCCCTTCTGCTTAACCTTCTGTTTAATCACAGAGTTCAGAACATACTTGTTGAGTCTACTCTCAATACCGATCATAACCAAAGCTACAAATTCCAAAAAGCTTACATACCATACACTCAGTAATCGGTCATGTATAGCTCCAGACAAGAAATAAAGCCCTGTAATTCCATCAAAGGGCTTATTTTCATTCATAGGTTTCACTGTGGTAAACATTAATGATGACACTGATGTAGCATGGCCTGTGAAATGCTAAAAGAAAAAAAAAAAAAAAACAATCTTTCAATGATTGCCATAAGAAGTCATATTGCAAAAATTAAAACATTAGTTAACAAAGAACTTGAGGAAAGATTCAAGTGTTACTAAGTCAACAAGGACATTTCAGTGATGCTTTTTACCAGTGATCAGCTTCCTTGCATTTCAGTATTTCAAAGAAACTTTTTCTGACCCTCCAGATATTTATCAGAATTTTAAAAGTTAAATGGGGAATCAAAGGCAAATTCACTGGGACTAAGTCCATGCAAAAGAAACCACATCCATCTGTATTACTCTTACTGTCAGAAAGCACATTTTTAGGGTTTTTTTTCCCCACGTAATTTTACACTTCAACTTTTACAATGAAACTAGATTCATAGTTTCATTCTCAACTGTAAGATGAACACACAGGTCTGCTGACACACTAAGGCTGTTCAACGACACTCCATCCCCACAAAAAAGCAAAAAAGTAAGTTCTTCAATCTACTTTCATAAATAGTGGTTTTGGTCATCATAGGATGCAGACATACATGGTAGTTGCCATGTGCCAGCAAGTCCACAGTAACAGCACACGTGTACACACTTACCTGACAGCAAGTACCAGGAAATTCAGAGACTAGCTGCGTCCTATCTGCTAGCAGGCAAGAGGATGTGACTGCATTTACAGGAGAGCTAAAAACATGGTAATTTGCTCATGTCTGAGCCCTGCTCAGACAACAACGAATGTCTTGCTCCTTTTGGGCCCCTCAATACAAGAAAGACATTGAGGTGGTGGAACGTGTTCAGAGAAGGGCAACGAAGCTGGTGAAGGGTCTGGAGCACAGGCCTTATGAGGAGCGGCTGAGGGAACTGGGGTTGTTTAGCCTGGAGAAGAGGAGGCTGAGGGGAGACCTTATCGCTCTCTACAACTACCTGAAAGGAGGTTGTAGTGAGGTGGGTGTTGGTCTCTTCTCCCAAGTAGCTAGCGATAGGACAAGAGGAAATGGCCTTAAGCTGCACCAGGGGAGATTTAGATTGGATATTAGGAAAAATTTCTTCATGGAAAGGGGGGTCAAGAATTGGAACAGGCTGCCCAGAGAGGTGGTGGAGTCACCATCCCTGGAATTGTTCAAAAAACAGGTAGACATGGCACTTTGTGACATGGTTTAGTGGTCATGGTGGTGTTGGGTTGATGATTGGACTGATGATCTTAGAGGTCCTTTCTAACCTTAATGATTCCTAGTTTTTACTTTCATTATAAATAATCCAGCCACCAAGACAGGAAACATGAAATTGCTACTTTACCCTTAATTGGTTTAGTGGCGGACTTGGTAGTGTTAGGTTAATGGTTGGACTAGATGATCTTAAAGGTCTTTTCCAACCTAAACAATTCTATGATTCTAACAGCAAAACTGGTAATGCCACCAGTTACATAAAGTTTAGCAAATAAACCTGAAGGCTTTAAGGAGGGACCATGTTAAAAGTCAGGGAGCTCATGCACAAATCCATGCCAGCAGTAACTAATACTGTGGTGAACCAAGTGAACCTGCTAGAAAGGTATCAGAAAGGGACCCAGTGAAAAAGAACAGCACCCATTTTTCTGCTACAGGCTTGAAAAAGGGTGCTGGTAGCATGCTCAGACACAGCCAAGGAATTTAATGTCCTCATTCAACTCTCAGCAAGTTGAAACCACAGTTGAGGGTATCATCACAGCAACAGCTTCCAGCAATCCCAAAACTGCCAATTGTCTCCTCACACCCCATGAAATTTTCAGATGTCCTATCAGGACATTACTAGATACATAATGTCACCAATCAAGGATATTTTTTTGCATCTAGTTTAACAAAGTTACTTACTTTGTAGACTTCTTTGGTCTCCAGGTCCCACAGTTTTATAGTTCTACCGGCTGACAGCAGCATTTTCCCATCTGGACTAATGCATAGAGAGGTGACACTGCTATTGTCGCCTTTCCACTTGCTAGAATTTGGATGGAGGGTTTTTGTACAAAGGGAGAAAGATGAAAAAATAGAGAAAACAATATTAATTAGCATAATCTCAAAATCCACATCAACCATGCTGGAAATTTTAAGGCACAAATTATTTTTAAAAAAATAATTTAAGTAGTCAAAGATGAGGTCAAAGCTACTCTGTTTCTGCTTCTCTCCTTCAAATTAGTTTACACAAAAATACAGCAACTCAAAAAGGTAAAGCTATTTAATACTGAACAACCGTTGACCTTTTCTTAGTATTTGCCTATTCTGTTCTGAATTCCTCTCTCAAAGTTCTCTACTATGCAAAATAGAGTAAGAAGAGCCATACCAAGACTTCTCTTTGCACCATAATCCAATAAGCTTACACCAACTCATTCAGAAAGGCCTTCTCAACACTGAAATTCAGAGTTTCAAGGCCCATTCAGTTCCTGGCCCTGTCAATGACACTGACAATAAAAAACTTCACCTTAAAGGTCTCTGGTTCAAAGCACTATTTAAAAAAAAAAAAAAAAAAAAAAAAAGATGCTGTCGTGAAAAGCTTGCATCTGCTTTGAAGGAGTCTGAGTCCTACAAGATTCTTGCAGGACAAAATTGCAAGGAAAGCATTAACACAAACCCTTTACAGATAGGAAGTACCCTGCAACACATCACATTCTGATTGTAAACAGCTGCTCTGGAAATACTTCCAAGTAACTTTCACATGCCAAATCAGCACCTCTCATGTCTTCCGAAACAGAGCTCATTCGCTGTACCACTTTTGATTAGATTTCATAGGAGCTGAAAGTTTTACTGCCTACAAACTTGACAAACAACATTACACCTTACAGACAGGATTACACCTTACAGACAGGATTACACCTTACAGACAGGATTACACCTTACAGACAGCAGTCACTGCAAGACCACACTATCGAGTGGCCACGTAGCTCAGGAGAAATTTCTGATGACTTGGAAAGAAAAAAGGAGACAAAACATATCCACAAGAAGGAGAATCCAGGAAACAACATGGAAGGTTATACAACAGATCCACCTGGAAGCCATTTCCAGACACACAAAGGTCAAAAAAGTGACTGGGAACAGCCAGCATAGATCTACAAATGGCAAAGCACACATAACCCACCTGATTGCCTTAATGAGACAACTGCCCTGGTGGATGAGAGTAGAGCCATGCATGCCACTTAACTTGACTTTAGCAATGCTTTTGACAATGTCTCACATAGTATCCTTACAGAAAAATTGGAAATATATAGACTGAACGAATGGCCTCTAAGGAGGGATAAAAACTGGCTGAATCACTGAGCTCAAACAGTTGTGATCACTGGTATGAAGTCCAGCTGGTGGCCAGTTACTGCTGTCACTCCCTAGGGATATCTTAATACTGTTTAACATCCTCAGTAATTGCCCAGGTCTTCATTAATGACCTCAAAACAGGACAGAACGCACACGTAGGTTCACATTCAATACCAAATTAGGTAGAGCAGTTGATATGCTGGAGGGCAGGGCTGCTACTCAGGGGCATCTCAGCAGGCTTGAGAAACACGCTGTCAGAATCTCAAAGGTCAAAAGAAAATGTGAACTCCTGCATGTGGGATGGAAAAATCCCAGTACAGGCTGGGGACAAATGGCTAGAAAGCAGCTTTGCAGAAAAGGAGCTTGCAGTCCTCATAGTCAAGTTGAACAAGAGTATCAGTGAGTCCTTGTGGCAACGATCAGCTAGAGTGTGGCCAGAAGGTCAAGGAAAGTGATTCCTCTCCCCTGTGCAATACTTTTGAAACCGCATCTGAGCACTACGTCCACTTTGGGACAGTACAAGAAAGTCACTGACATAGTAGAGTAAATCCAGTGGAGGGCCACGAAGGCAGCTCAGGGACTAGAGCACGTAATGTAAGAGGAAAAGGTGAGGGAACTAGGTGTGTTCAATCCTAAAAAGAGAGGGCTAGAGGGAGATTTTACAGCCATCTTCTGCTACTTTACATCAGGGTCTCAATTTAATACAACCTAAGGATGCATCTCCTTTCTAGGGAAATCAAAGAGGCTACTGACAACGGGCTGTCTGCAGTGCCCACACCATCTTTAACAAAACCAGTAGAGCTGCAGTAAGAATAACACAACAGTGGGAAATGTTATGAAAAAGAAAGAACAGCATAGAGAAGGGTCGAGGTGCCATCACTCACTAGGCTTTTACTGAAATAAGATAACCAGGATCTTTAATAGAAATCTTGGTTTCTTCTTTTAAGTTTAAAACCAGTTTGACTTTATTACAAAAGAAGCTAAATGCCTACACCAGACATCATGTTACTCTGCACTAAGCTCCATTTTGCTCAACAGTACTTTAAACAGTAGCAGCCTGCTCAGACAGCCAAGTGGAACTGTCCCCACCGCACATCAGTAGTGAGCGAAACCAAGTGGGTATCATCAGAGCAAGGCCCTTTGAGCAAAGCCGGGTGCATGTAACCAGTTTAACTGGGATGAGGTGTTCCAGTATCTGCTCCCCCATATTTCCAACGACATTTCCTAGAATTTAGATTTTTCAGCATCACAGTGGAAGCCCATGTCCCACTAAAAGTTAGCATGGAGGGACCCAACTCCCTCTCAGCGCAGCTACTCATTTCATCTAGTCTTTCCAATGCACAGAGGAAGAAACCCAACCATGAGAATTACTCTTTCATCCCTTAATAAAACCTCTTCCAACCTCAAAAAAATAATAGCCAACAGTCAATTTTGAACAGTGGGCATGAAGTCTGGATAGCAGAGTGCAGCATTTCCAACAGGCCCTCACTAAAACCTGTGAAGGAGGAAAATACACAAACACAAGCGTGAACAAATTTGACCGAAAACCGGCATCACTTACCACTTTACTTTGCAGGTCTGTGTGTTCCATTCCACAATGTGTTTGTCTTCTGAACAGCTATACAAGCAGCAGTTGTCCTGATGCCATCTCACACAGTTTACTCTACTGTCGTGACCACCATCCTACAAAAGGTATAAAAGGGTCAACTCATAAACAAACAAAAAAGTCTTGACTATTGCATCTTCCCCACACCAACAATGTGAACAAGCTGCTCTTTGGAGAACAACATTCAAATCATTGGCAACTGGATGAGAGGGTATGGTTTTAAAGACCAATATACATATACAGTTATGTAAGTTAAAGATATTTCATATTTTGATACATACATGAGTATTTGAATTAATTCTTGTTCTAGCACTTCAGAGTTAACAAAAAAATTGTCCTGCCCACTATTTTTATACATCCAGCCAAACAAGGCTGTCTAACAGTATGAAATTTCCTCAAAGGAAAGGCCTTGCTGATAGTCATCCAAGTGCCTCCTTGCTTATGTACGTTCACAGATGAGCATACTTCCCTTTGTACGCAGCACTCAAGAGTGAGCTATCATCACATCAGAAGACCCTACAAAGGGTTATCATTCACTTCTCTTAACAACCAAAATCTCTGCAGCTCAAATATACACTTTAATCATTTATGAAAGTATTTCCTGAAGTTTATAGAATTTTCACTTTTCGAATCGGCACCAGCCAGTTCAGACTAGTCCCAAAAGTATCACTGCAAATCAGCTTTGAGCAAGACAGAATACATCACAGCAAGACATTCTGTTCAGTGAGGACAGCTAAAAGTGGTGGCTCTTCTTCTAACAGGAATAATATTTTAATTCAACCTTTCTGTAAAAAAAAAAAAGTACTCGCCAAATAACATCTGCTATGCTGCTCCTATAGAGGAGCAGCCAGTTTTCAAACCAACTGAAACTGTAAATTTTAACCTCAAACTCTTTTATTTTGTTCATAGTTTTCAGGCATAAATACAGCTTCCCCATAAAACAGATCTGATATTTGTCAGCTAGTGTCACTTGCATGTATCACGACTTTAAGAAGTCATTGCTTGCTCTTAATTCATGTATCATGTATTCATGATCGCCTAAATGCAACTGAGTTTAGAAGTGAAAGTACGCCCAGGTATCTCAAAGTGTTACACAGAGTCATTCATACAGATTTATTTTGCTTGTTATGTAACCGAAGACTAAAACCAAGGTACTTTGGAGTAACAGGGAAGTTATCAATGAGAAGGGCAAACTCTGAAAATCAGCGTATCTCATTTGAGAAAGATCAGGTGCTGAGAGGGCTCAAAAGCTTCCACAAGGGAGGTAAATTTACATCTGTACAGAAGAGTCCATCAACACGACACCTTCCCAACGGGTCGATGAGTACTTCAATCCTGCCCTCCTCTCCCACAATACTGTGCAGGAACTGAAGGTGCAACACTCCCATGGAGGACTTAACTCTCCAGTTAGGCATTTCATCATTACTGTTATTTTTAAAGCAAAATAACAAATCCACACATGATGTTAAGATACTGCATTAACTTCGAAACCAAGATTTCTCAACGTGTACATACTGCCACCAATAGAAAATACACCACTTGAAGATTCCAAGGCACCTGAATTACTGCACTTCTATTCATACATGCAGCTATTAAGACAAAAAAAAAAGATCTGAATAATTAGGTTAGTTTATCCCATTTTTGAGCAGCAGAAAGAACAGCGTAAACTGACTGAAACCACCAGTATTTGGTAGCATGTGATGAAGAGTGTATTACTTACTAGCTTGCTTTGTAATTCTCCTTTTACTGTGCTGTACAACAAAATACTACCAACTGCTGTACCAATAGCCAGGATATCTAACTGCTTGTCCACTTCTGCAACTTCAGACTTCCGTTTTTTCCTCTGCGGGCCATCCTGGAAAAGCGAAAAAGAGAAAATGTGAAATTAATTAGTCTGACCAGCTACTCTCAGTGTTAAAGCAGATGGGGAAAAAAAAAATTCTGTGAGTCTGAGACCCAGTCAGCCAGCTCAAACTCTGCTAAGACACAAAACAAAGACACTGAAGTGCACAGCAACCCAGAGACTCATCTTACCTCCATGTACAAGGTAATGAAGTTGCTGTGAGTCACTTGGAAACATTTGGTGGAGGCCATTTTGCTAGCCTAGTGACCACATCCATGAGGGGTTTTAAAAAAAAAAAACCACTTTTAAGTTTTTCACAGAGTCCATGTCCCAGAGGCAAAGATTAACACAATCAGAATACTTCATCCACAAAATGGAAATGCTTGATCAAGAATGATCAGTTTATTTTTTCTCAAAAGCTATTCAGAAAAGTCTTGCAACTATTAAGTATTCATAATGCCTCTTAGAAAGTGCTACCCCACTTGGCAGAGGGAAGCCACCAGGACTCAAAGCTAAGTGCTCTGCCCAAGTCCTCGTGTCAGTACCAGAGGTCCTCCTATGACCAGGCAATTCTTAAGACTTCACCCTCTTGCTCTGCAAGTGCTACCAACCACTTCAAGGAGGGATTTCACTTCATCTCTCATAACAAAACACCGGTGAACCCAGCGCATCACTGGGTAGGGGAGAAGGAATAAAACTGGCTCTTGAGCATGTGAAACTAAAATAAAGGCGGTAGAAGAAGCCACCACATTTATTCTCACTGGGTTAATCCCACATAACTAATCACACACACACACAAAAGAAAAAAGAAAAGAAAAACTGTTCAAGGACTTCAGAAGAAAAAGATAGTCCCTAATGCTACTGATCAGTTTTTAAATTGGACTTTGGTAAGTCTCCTTACGTTTGTTACATCACAGCAAAGCATTCTCTCCAATTTACAAAAAAAAAAAAAATTATACACAAGCTAATGCTTCCTCTACACAACAGATATATTTGCACTGATGAGCAGCCAGAAGAATCCAAAGGAGACTCTGATAAAATGTGAGCAATGGGCTCTGTGCAAGCTCCATGTGGTGTAGTTAATCCATCATACAACAGACATCACACAGCAAATGTAAATAATTTTTACTCAGGCCCAGTGATATCATGACCATCAGTATTTGGGAGTTTTCACCACAACTAAGATTTAAAAATTTAACAGTGCAGGATAAATACTTTGGTTCTTTGAAGCTGGACTTTTTTTTTTCCTCTGTATTTAACAGAGACAACACTTTCTGCAAGGAAAAGTGTTTTGGTTTAGACCAGTAAATACCAAAATGCTATACAGATACTTTTATATCAGAAGTGGTCTCTTGAGAAAAAGATTACATTGGGTATTTTCCAAGCATTTGTTTAGGCTTCATCTTTCCTGGGAAAGAAGTGTGTTTATAAAATATTACTAAAACATAGGTGCTGAGAAACCATCACAGTCACAAAGTATAACCAAGTAAATCAACCAGGTTTTAAGACAATATCTGAGAAAAGACTCAACTAGTAAAATTTTTGGCAGCAATGCCAACTAAGCCATCTTGAAACTGCTGTCTGACAAAGGCCACATACCCGGTGGAGATGCAAGTACAGTGTATGCGTTCTCTGGTTCTTTTTGATCTCTCTATATAGTTTTACTAAGTACCCCACACACCCCCACTGCAAAGCAAAATCACAATTAAGAACAGATTTTATTCTCTTCCCTTGCATAAATCTTTTGACTAAAATTTGTTGACCCCCCCATTTCAGTTTGTTATGGCCAATTTCCCTTGGAACAACCCAAAGGTACAACAAAATTCCCACTGAGGCCCACAGTTATTTCCAGTGTCAAGAAGAAAACTAGAGGCAGTGAAGGTTTTTCCAATTATTTTTTCACATGTATTTCTTTACTGACCACCTTTTATCAGCATTATTAGTGGGGCATTTTGTCAGAAATTTTTGCATGAAAGAAATGCCAATGGAAAATTCAGACACCTATTAATGTTGGAAATGATTTGAAAAAACACTCTGAGAACTAAAAAAAAAAAGTTTAAAAAAAAAAAAATCAAACTTCTCTACCCTGCATTAGATTAGTACACAGATGGACTGCCAACTGCAGCAGAGATCCATGTGGGATTCACTTGTGGATCAGGATCTTAAATATAAGAGCACCCTATTTTCATGGATAGGATAGGAGAGCTGAACTATACCAAGTATCAGTTTCCTTTTGATTTTTTTTTCAGATTTATGGAAACTCAAGCTTATTTAGAAATCCTTCAAATTTGCCTGAAAAAGCACGGTGTTTTAATTAGTAGAGATGGTTAAAAGAAGCTATTTGTAAAGGGACTGTGCACATATTTTTCCATAATGTTCTTACTTGAGTAGGTCAGCCACTGAGACTTTTTATTTTAAAAACAGAAATTCGATCTCTGCTGCTCACATGTGAAGTAAAGCACTTAAAACGCCAAAATGGGGGGAAGCCTAAAGAGTCTTGAGTGTTGAAGATGACAGAGCAGTTGCAGCTTATTAGGAAGAAAGTGGAAGAAGGTATTTTGAAAGTTGGTGGTCCACACACTCTTGCACAAGGCACCACTTCATGGAGCAGGAGATGGTGACCACCACAAGCAGGAAGCATTGACACTATGAAAGCATGTTTGCAAGGAACATCCCAATAAGCCACCACTGCACCAGCAGTTCCAGGGCCTGCAGTTCAAAACTTAGTTTCTAATATTCCCCTAGAACACATGGCCTTCATTAACATGGCAGCAGTCCAAAACATACCTAGTTTAGGTGTAACTTGGCCCAACACCATTTATAGATATCTACTGGCACAGGTTTACTCCTGAACACCAGATACTAGTACTGCCTTGAGAGATATCAATTCTCTGTGACTAAAAAAAAATAATAATAAAAAAAAAAGATGCTAAATAATGTCAGAAAAAACACATTCAATAAAATGCATTTGGCAGCTTTAGTTCTTCAGTTCAGTCTAAGGACAAACCAATGAATTATAAAAGTTTATAGCATAATTATTCCAAGAAACGGTGTATTTTCCAGCTCCACTTGAAAACATACCAACTTTCAAGCAGCGGGCAGCATTCAAACTACTGGAATAATTAGAAAGCACTGACAGGTAGCCAAATGCTGTCTGATTAAGTCCGTCTTCCATACAACCCTAAACCAGGTTAAAATGGAGTATCTGTGGGTTTTAGGGATGGGTCTCTAGAAAAGGGTTAGTTTTTAAAAGCCACTCAGAAACCACCTGTGCTTGACTTACAGCACCACAGCAGTGCACTAAGTTTTATTTCACACAGAATAGATTAACCCCATTTTCACATGCCAGTTTCATTTTATTTAAGAGTCAAGAATAACCTACACAACCCTGCAATTAATACATGTATCCTTTTTTTCTTCAAAGTTACATGACAAATGAACAGGTTAAGGCCAATCTAAAACTAACCCTTTCTGCCTCACTCTTCAAATGTTCTGGGAGTTTTCAAAGTTCAGGAACTAAGCTGCTCAACTGAGAAAAATGAGACAATACCATCTTCCTTTGGATCGATAATCTGTGCATTAAGCATTCTGAAATACCTCTTACCATATTTCAAATAAACTAAATTGTTGCTATACCAAAACGCATTTTAAAAAGCCCTCCCTACTTCTTATGATAAAGAGGGTGATTTCACATAGTTTATCCAAGGGCTACATTTTTTCTCAGGAAAGGGAATGTTCTAGCTGAAGAAAACAGGATTACTTCAACATAGAGAGGATGAAAAGGTATCTTACTGTATATACTGCAGATACTTTCAGGTCAAGTGCTCACCTGAGATAAAATTAAATTAAAAAAATTCAAGGTGAAGAACATCCAAGACCTCTGATGTGTGCTCTGAATAAAGTTACTGAATACCTTCTCACAGGATTCCTGAGCTCGGGAAGACATGTCACGGACAGCATAGCAACTTGCACAGAAACACTTCCAAGGGTGGGTAAGTGCGGAGAGATACTGCCTTTACTGGAATGTGAACTGTACATAAGCTAAGTGGACACACAGCAGCCAACCTACTCTGTAGCATCACCTTTTCGATTAAGGTGAGATGTGCCACGAAGTAACATACCTTGCTCCTTCAAGGAAGGCGTCTTCCATGCAGGTTATACGAAAGACAAATGATTTTACAGTCAGTGCTTCTGTTGATAGCCCCTTTTTTTCGTTTAAAAAACAAAATAAAAAAAAGTCTCTACTGCTGCTTCCCCCCCCCCCCCCCCCCCCCAACACGTGAAATGCGCCTTGTGATGAGCAATCCTGCGATGCTCCTCTGAGGGGAGCGGATTCCCCCACGCACCCTCACCCCAGGGGATGTCAGGCGTGGACATGCCCCAAGCACCGCGGCGGGGCCGGGGGGGAGCAGCGACTGAACCCTGCGGAGCTCCGGTTGTCCCCACGGGGCCCTTTCCCCGTTCCCCGCACCGGGACGCCGCATCTCCGCTCCCCGGCCTGCCCGGCCACGCCGACCCCCCGCCACATGGCGCCGGGAAGGCGGGGTGAAGCCGAGCGGGCCGCGGCCACGCGTCGAGGCTGCTCGGGGAGGCCACTCGTCCACCATCCCACCCCTTCCTTTTTCCCCGGCGTGTGGGTCGTGTCCCCCCCGCTCCCTTCCCTCACTGCACCGCCCGTACCTTGCTGGGGGGCGGGCGTCCCCCCGGCGGGGCCCAGGCCAGGCAAGTACAGGCAGCGCTGAGGTGGGCGGAGGGCACGTACTCCTGCTGCAAGCGGCTGTTCGCCGTCTCCCACACCCGCAGGCGCCCATCCGAACCGGAGATGGCGAAGAAACGACGGTCGCGGGGGGAGAAAGCGCAAAGGGCCCGGGCCGCCGCCGCCGCCTCCCCGCCACACGCTGCCGCCGCCATGACGCTCCTTGCCCGGCCCTCTGCGCCGGCGCATGCACCGGCCGCGTGCTCGCCCGCCGCGCCTGCGCCGCGCACCCCGATGACGCCCGGCCGGGCGTCATCGGGGTGCGCGGCGCAGCGCGCGGCGCCTACAGGACGTCTCCTCCCCGCTCTGCTTCTCATGAGGGCCTGGCGCGGGTTGCAGCGGGCCGTCTCCTCCGCCCTCTCCTCCGGCGATGGGGCGGCCCCCCGCGGGAGGCCTCGCAGGCGGGCCTGGGAGACGTCGCTGTCGCCGCTGGAGCGGGTGAGGCGGCTGCTGCCGCCGGAGGAAGCGGCGGCGGTGGGGCAGTGCGCGGCCGCCGCTCAGAGTCCCCCTGAGGAGGAGAAGGAGGCGGCGGAGGAGGCCGCCGCCGCCCCCCCTCAGGTGCCTCCTGAGGCGGCGGGAGCGCGTCCTGGCCCTTTCCGCGCTGGGGAGTTGGCTCTGGCAGAGGTGCGAAGGAAGCACAACACGACGCTGAAGCTGTTGTGCCGGCTGGCGGCGGATTCGGCCTTGGCCAGCCCCGGTGGCCTTCTGCCTCACCGCGACATCATCGGGCGGCTGCCCGGGCAGGTGCTGCGTACCTCGGCCGGGGCGCAGCTGCTGCTGAGGCGGCCCTCGTTGGAGGAATACGTGCTGCTGATGCCGCGGGGGCCCACCATCGCCTACCCCAAGGTACTGGCTGCTCACCGGGCTGGCCGGTGGCTGGGAAGTCACCGGCTGAATCTCGCCCTTAGTTTCCGAGACAAGTAACGTGCCATCTTTTTCTCACCCGCAGGATATAAGTGCGATGTTGATGATGATGGATGTCCACGCAGGAGACACCGTTTTGGAAACTGGCAGCGGGTCTGGCGCTCTAAGCTTGTTTCTGTCCAGAGCGGGTGAGAACCTGGTTTTAGAAAACATAGAAGCAGTGCAGTTCCCTTATCACATGTTGCCTTTCTTTTGACCAAATACTTATGGTCAGTTCTTCGAAGTCTTGCAGTAGTTCACATGTTCATATACAGTTTGTTGACTTAAAGGAAAGTTATGCCTGTGCCAGATCTAGTGCAGGGACTGCAAAACATTTTGACTGTATTTTGAAGGCCATAGTACAAAGGGTTACTGAAGGTCCTGCAGAAAGCTGAGTTTTAGCTATCATTATTGTTTGCTTTGGCTTAACCCTACTAGACTTTCTCTAATCTCTTGCCTTTCTCAGTTTCCTTTTCCTCATCTTGACGTGACTAATCAGATTCCTGGGTACCAGTGAAAATGTTTATGTGGACACACACTGGAATTTTTTCATGTTACAGCTAGTCTGGTTTGATCTAGGTCTCGGTGCTCTAAAAGGTAGAGAGCCTTTCTACTCAGCAATGTGAGTGAGGGTGAAACCTCACCTTTAAACTTCATCTCATCTGTAGGTGTCCTGTTAGCGGACCGCATTTCAGAGTAATTTGATTTATGGGCTCCTGGTAGAACAACTCCCTTCAGGAAAGAAAAAAACAAACCAAAAACCCCACAATCGTTTGCTGTAATTGCTTTTGCACACACCTGAAAAATAAAGCACCATTTGAATTTGGTTTTCAAAATGTTTGGGTTTTATTTAAATGTATTTCTGCTATTGCAGAATACTGCCCTTCTCTGCAATATTAAGGGACTTTTGAGGGTAAAGACAGGGGCCTTATCATGGATCATCTTGAACTGATACAGCAGAAAAACACGAGCTGCATATCCTGAAGGCTTATGTTCAAAGACAGGGTTTGTGGGCAACCCACTATCAGAGTAACTGAATACCTGAGGGTGCCAGCAGTGGTCGCTGAACCTGAGAAGCACCCTGTATCCTGAGCTTCTGTGAAACCTCAGCACTAACGCTTCTCTGACTATTTTCTAGTGTGTGTTATAAAGCATTGATGTAGACTATGCTCTCTTTGTAAAATGTTTATGGTTTGGGCTGCCTTTGTGGTTGTACTCTGTACCATTCAACAGTTCAAGATAGAAAACGTTTCAGTACTCCTGCTTACAGCCAGCCAAGTATCTGTGGGAGGTGATGCTTCCTCTTAGCTCTTGTGAGGGAGACAAACGGAACAAATCAGCTGCTCTTTTTGTTCAAGTCCATTAAATAACCTTAGAACTCGAGGGCAGTGAATTAGTTTTCTCTTACTCTCCCACGTAGCAACGCTGTGTATCTGCTGTTCCTTGGCACGTGCTCCAGGATAACAATACAAGGCTTTTTAGAAGCGCAAGTTTTTCTGAGGAAGTTCAGTATTCAGCAAGTATGTTACCAGTGTCATCGATCCAACCCTGCTCTGGGATGCCAGGTCACACTGCTGAGGATAACGTGAGGAATTAGGAACGGTTACACGTGGTGAATGGCACAAACCAGAGCACTGAGATCCATCAGGAGCTTAAAATTGCTGAGGGTGTGTAAGCAGCAGCAAAGGGAATCTGGAGGGTCCCCTACTGAGATGAATGAACAGAGCAGTTTGTTCTTCTTAGCCCTTTGGTTTAGCTGCAGTAATCTCCAGCTGGCATACTAATTCAGTTGAAAATGCTTATTTTAATGATCAGCCATTAAATGTTGCCCCAAGATCACTCAGGTGCAGGTGGTCTTGACATACGTTGGGCCCAGGTTTTGAGGTCAGCAGTTGCACCTCTGCTCCCTCTCTTTCTGCCTCCTACTGCTATTCCTTAGTTCCTTCCGATCATCTTTCTGCAATAAACTAGGGTTTTTTGTAGTTCCACAATGGGATTTTTAAGATAGTATGGGATTATCCTCAAAGCAACCACTGCTGCCATGGGAGCTAGAAGCTGACAAAACAGAAGATGAAAGTCAGCATTTCTGTTTCCAGAGATGCCTTTGGGGAGAGGGAAAGTAAGAGTCATTAGCTTTTCCCATCTTCTCCTACATGCAGACCTTAAATCCAAAGAAAGAGATTAAATACCTGATGTTGGCTAAGGCAAGTTAGCTTTTGCTAAATACAGCAAATTATTTTCTGCCTTGGGTATTCAGTCCACTGTGGCCATTTCATACAAAAACACCTGGACTTACCAGTTATTCCTCTCCTTTCTCAGTCTTGTCCAATAGGTTCCTTCCGATCACTTTAATTTAGCTGTAACTGTGCCAAGTCAGCAAAATCCTTGGCATCACCAGACTGTTAACCCTATCCATGGGAAGCAAGTAGTCCTTGTGTGCCAGTTCACCTCTGTCTTGAGGAGAGGTAAAATGGTATGAGATTGTATTGCTATTTTCAGATTTATTGAACTTAAACCAGTGCCAAATATGGACAGTGTTAGTCACAGTATAACACAATTTGGCGCTGACCCAGAAATAGATTTGATTTGCTCTTTCCTAATGGTGGCTGATTTTGCCAGCATTTAATAGAGTGATACCCAACAAGAAAAATAGCTGCTACACAGGTAAATGCTGGAACTAAATCTAGTGGACACATTACCAAGGTCCATGGAAGTATTTAATTTCCCAAATTTTCATTGATTTAACAGATTTCATTTAATCTCCTCTCTTAGTGTTACTCTCAGTTTGTTTTATTTTCCTTTCCTTCTTTTATCTTTCCCAGAAACCACTGACATGCAACAGGACAAAGTTAAGACTGTGTTAAGAATATAGCATTTTCCGTGACTTTAAGATCTTTGAGAACTGGAAAGTATGATGTATGCAAACTTGACATACTGCAGCTTCACAGTAATGAAGAGTTTTGCCTAGATATTTTGACTAGTTGTCTGTATTTTTCCAGAAGTCATTTTCAAAATGCAGGAAATTTTTGGAATTAGCAGAGGAAGGAGTAAGACTGTAAGACTGACCCCAATGTGACCAGTTTCATTCTTCCAGTAGTTCCAAACTGATAATCTTGAGTAAAAAGGAGTTGGTGCTGTGATTCTGCAGCTGCTTAAGGTGATAAAAGGCGACACTGCTGAAACCCTCCCTCCTTACATGTTGGCTCTGGCCTCTGTCTGATCCAGGGTGAGCTAGATCAGGGAGAGACTGCCGGGAAACCCATCCCTCTTTCGTTCAGTTTTCTGAATGGATTCACAGTGGGATCACATAGGTGAGGGAAGGAGCCTGGTGACTCCAACCTGAAATGGCTTAAAAAGTCACAGAACCTCACCCGCAGAGCTGCTGATTGCTGAAAGCTGTCTTTGCACGTTAAAAAGTAGCAAGGACAAAGAGAAGCTAATGGTGTGATAGGTTTGTGAAATTAGAGTAATACAAGGATAGAATAATACAGCAACGCACATCATGCTGTCTGTGCCTGGATGTCCTTGTAACACTTCCTTTATGAAGAACATTGTGTATTGGACCCATATGGTAAATGTCAGGAGAGTAAATTTGCACTTAAATAATTTATTACAGTTACAGACAATAAGAGGAAAATAACACATGCCTGTGTAAATCAAAGAGTACACTTGAAAACTTGTCTATGGGGCTGAGGTCGGTGAGCCGGCACGGAGGTTTTCTTAGCCTTTCCCCAACCCTGAAAAGGGACAGGTGGAGAAAGAACTATGCATGGAAAATAGCAAACCTTTGTAAAAATGAAGTTTGGGGGAAAAAAAAAAAAATTTAATCCAGCAGTTTCAAATCTTATTAACACCAGAAGCAGTCACTGTCTGTCAGCTTTAGAGCATCTGTGAGGAGTGACCGATGTAGCAGCTTTCTCGGCTGGTACCTCTGGTAGCTGTAGCAGGAGAATCATCAATTGCTAGGGCCACAGATGCTCGAGTTGCCTTTTGCCGCAGGAGTTACTTCAGCAGGGCATCTTAGGAACAGTTTGTACTACAACTATGCTTTATTGCATCTGTGGATCGATGGATTTCAGTCTGTGAAAGCACTTTATCTGCATATATTTTTTTTTAAATATAAAGAAAAAATAAACTGTAATTGTTTTGCATGTGATTATTTTCTAAAGTGAAGTTGAGATTTAAAGGTGTGCTCCTGTCATTTACTGTGCTACTTCTTTCTAAATTCGTTATAACAGAGGGGGGGGAGTAGTAAGTCTGGTTATCTTTTGTTCATTTTCAGTTGGGCCCAAAGGACATATTATAAGTTATGAAATCAGAGATGATCATCACAATTTAGCTAAGAAGAATTACAGGCACTGGCGTGCTGCATGGGAAATAGGACATAAGGAAGAGTGGCCAGATAATGTGGATTTCATTCTTAAAGACATTTCAACAGCTGCTGCGGATATGAAATCTGTAACACTTGACGCAGTAAGTCCAAAAAATCCCCCCATTTGATGTTTATTTTTTTTCTGCCTAAAATAAAACCTCTAGTGCTCACACTCACAATGGGATTGCCATATCTAGTTTAACATGAGAAAAAACAATCAGATCCTCATCAATGAAAGAAACATTGTGATTTATTTTTTTTTGTCAGATTACAAGTATTTTCAAGGTTTCAGTTACAGTTTCCCAAATGAAAGGGCTATATGGCTGTAGTACAGAAATACTACAATTAATCGCTGCTGTCTTGTAAGCGAAGTTACTTCTATTTTGGATATTTTTGTATCTGACTAAGACATAGATTTAAAATATAAATAAATTTAAGAAAAATACATAAGCTTATTGAAACTACAAATATGTAAACACTTTGCTATCAGCTACATAGAACGCACAATGTAACTAAGGCCTAAGTTAGAGTAAGGAACGCTACTGCTTGCTCTCCTCTCCTGCTGTTTATACCCAGATTTTGTAAAGGGAGGTGTGCTGGGGGAAACAGCTAGATGTTAACCACCCTTCCATGTAAAGCAGACAAACTACTTATGTGAACACTTCAAACAAATGACAGTTGTGTTAAACACATTGAGCAAAGAAAATACATAGTATAAAAATACCATTTTTAAAACTTTAATTGTAACTACACAGGAAGGATCAGATATTTCATATCTCATTGTTTTACAGTTTGAATAGTTTTCTAGCAGAAGATGGATAAATTACCAAAGACAAGTTTTCTAAATCTTGAAACAAACAGCAAGTTAGACATTGAGACTGTATTGTGATCTTTTTGTGATAAAGATGCACTTGAACATGCTTTTTTTTTTTACATTTGAAAACTAGATATCCAAAGGTGTTAGTAAATGTAGTCTTCTAAAGTTTTTATTAATGTCAACATTATGGAATTTAATTAGTAGGAGGTTGAACATTAACACAGGACTACTGTGTTGGTGAAATGCTACTTGCCGTTTTAATAGAAATTCATTTGGAAGTAGCAAGGACTTTGTTTTGTAAATGCGTGGACCTCAGGTTTCTCTAAGGTTTTGAGAGGCAGTAATAAAACTGGTTTGTGATTACATACTGCTGTTATATGCATTCTTTTGCCATAGATAAACGTTGTTTTTCCAAGCATTGTTGTAATGGAAAAAAAATAATATATATATTAATATTTATGGGGAAAACACATGCATCTTTCTTTTGCAGATAGTTCTGGATATGCTTAACCCTCAGTCAGCTCTGCCTATTGTACACCCAAGTCTGAAACAGGGTGGTGTGTGCGCGGTGTATTTAGCAAAGTAAGTTTTTACTTCTGGCACTTACGCATGTATTCAGGCATCACCTAGCATTGTTACAAAACCAAACATCTTTTAAAATATACATCCAGCAATAATGAAATGTTTAACTAAATTATTTTTTTCCCCATGTAATTTTTTCAGGGAGTTGCACTCAATATAAAGTACACTTGGCCATATCCTTTGGCATTTACTTTGGGAACGTTCTCATTATGGTCAGCGGAAGTTTTCGCTTAATGACATCCTCAAAATAATGTACTGTTTCCCAGTTCAGTAGTCAGGTTGCTTGCTCCTTTACCCTAAAATTGATGGACTTGTGTAACCTCAAAGGTAAAGAATGTGACAAAGGCAGTAGAATTGAGACTAATGGATTTGATTTGATTTTTCTAAATACTACTTTATCCTTTGCATTTCTTCAAAAGCATCACACAGGTTATTGACCTTTTAGACACAATACGGACCCGCAAGCTTCCTTTTTTGTGTGAAAGAATCATTGAGGTAACTCATAGAAATTGGCTGGTTCTCCCTGCTAAAATTAAGAATGGCAAATCAAGCCAAATGATGGAAACTCAAGAAAATAGTGAAGAACCACCTCAAAAGCAATACGAAGAAATCCACATTCAGGATCAAGTAGTTCTTAAAGAAAGTGAATACAATGGTAAGAACATTATTGCTGATGAGAGATCCTGTTACTGCAATTTGATAACCCAAGGATACAATGAAGGCAAAGTCTGTAGGAAGAAGGCAGTATTTTATTCTTGGGTCAGCTGAGATTGTTGTGAAGAATAGACAAGCTTCTGGACAGCCTAGACCTTGTCAGGTTTGAAAAAGGATATATTAATTGTCATTAAGTTTAAATATCTTACTAAAAATTAGACTAAATAGAAAATAAATTGCAATCTGCAAATAAAGAATGACTGCCCTTCTACTACTGTTCTCAAATTCTTATTTTTTAATGAAATTCAGTCCTCTGTACTCGTCCTGTAGCTGGTTTACAGGACCCGGATTGGCTTAAGGATTCCATAGAGGAAACATTACCAGTGTGCTCTATTTTGTAATCACGCTGCTCTGGCAAATCCAAAATACATGCCTCATACTAATACAGATTTGCAAAATCCATAGTAGAGCAGCAGTCTGAATGTGCTGATAGGTGACAACAAAGCACTTCAACAGAAGCAAAAAGAAAATGAAAGTATGTCGGGGAAAAATAATCCATGTGCATTGGCAATTCTAGTCTACATGTATGTTTTAAACTTGTTAGAAAGAATTAAAAAAAAAATTTATTTCTCCCAGAATCACTTTCTGATGATGCTGAAACATACTGCTCGGTGCCCTACGTTGCTAGACCATCTTATTGGCAGGATGCTCATTCAGGTGAGACACTTGAAAAATGTTTTTGCATCTTAAATGTTTAAGTGGTATTTTATTTTCAAAAATACTATCTTTTGTACTAGCATTTGACATGCTACTATATCATGGAATCATAAAACTTATAATAATAAACTAAGCGTTGTATATTGAAATACTGAAGTAGTAACTTGTTTTGTTTTTTAATTAGCATTCCTTACCAAGCTGAGAAAGTTTCGACCACTGGTTTCTTGATGCTGCTGAGATGTTAGCTGCTAATTTGAGTGTTGTATCAGAATAAAATAAAATGTTACAAAATAAATGCTGCTACATTTTGCAAGTTGTGTAACTTACGTTTGAAATCCCACCTACTATTTAAAGGGAAAAGTTGTAATAGAATCATCAGGTATGGTGTCACTATGCAACACAGACTGTTCCGCAACGCAGCACATCTGTTCTGTCTCCCTGGGTATATTTCATTTTTCACTGCTTGAAAACCAGTCCATGGATTTGTCTTGGTTGAAGGTGCTACCTTGTGTCCTTTTGTTGGACAGGCTCTGACAGTCTACCAGAAATAAGGAGAAAAAAAATCTAGTAAGAAAATAATGTATCAAAGTCTGCCCTTTGAAATGCAGGTGAAGCTTCCGACTTCACTGGCTGCCAACTGGTGGCTATCAGTTTTTTTAAGACCAATGTTCTTAAAGCACAACTGTAAGAGAAACTGAAATTCACTGAATTGGTTATCTTGATAAAGCTGTGCTTATTTCAAGAAAAAGACCAGTTGTTGACAGGTATACCTTTGGTTCACCTCCACTAGCCATGCTGAAAGTTGCCTGGTTATTTGTGTGCTTTACATAAAGCATTCTCAAATGGTCAAAATAAACACAATTTTTTTCTGACCTTTGTCAGATATGGAAGACAAGAGCCCTCAAGTAAAAATAGATTTTAAATTAAATCTTTTAGGGTCTCCCATAAGTCTCCACATAAGCATGTGGTGACACGTTAAATTTATTAAATGACATGTTGTAGCCACCTGACTACTTCTGTATCTCATGGAAGATTCAAATGCCAAATTTTTCAGAGTTGAAGCATCTCTTGAGAATCACAGTTGTACTGAAGCTGTCAAAAGCAGTAACACAATCCTACTAGAATAGTGAAAATGTGGATATTAGTGAGAACATATGCAAGTAAAAAATAGAGCTGTAATTGTAACCCTCTATTAAATAAGTATACTAAGAACTCCACAGTGGTTAAACACATGAAAGCATCTTTGCAGAACTGAGGCCTTGTACAGGTCCCCTGGGAAGTTTACCTCTCATTGTTTAGTTTATTATTAAGAGTGGAACACACTTGACTGTTTGCCCCATAACTGCTGTATGTAATAGAGGCTTCTCATACAAAGGCTCAGGATGCTATTTGGAGTAGATTAATGTGCAAAGATTCAATTACGTAGAACAGTTTTCACAATAAACTCTTGTATTGTTTTCTACTTGTAGTACTCCAATCTTAAACGGAAATCTTGTATAAACTCTGTCAACAATTAAGATACACTTAAAGGAAAAGTGTATCCCAAGTAGCTAGCGATAGGACAAGAGGAAATGGGCTCAAGCTGCGCCAGGGGAGGTTTAGATTGGATATTAGGAAAAATTTCTTCATGGAAAGGGTGGTCAAGAATTGGAACTGGCTGTCCAGAGAGGTGGTGGAGTCACCATGCCTGTAAGTGTTCAAAAAACAGGTAGACGTGGCACTCTGGGACATGGTTTAGTGGGCATTGGTGGTGTTAGGTTGATGATTGGACTGATGATTTTAGAGGTCCTTTCCAACCTTAATGATTCCTAGTTTTTACTGTCATTATAAATAATCCAGCCACCAAGACAGGAAACATGAAATTGCTACTCTACCCTTAATTGGTTTAGTGATGGACTTGGTAATGTTAGGTTAATGGTTGGACTGGATGATCTTAAAGGTCTTTTCCAACCTAAACGATTCTATGATTCTATGAAAACATGAACTGTGATTTAACATACATGTAAACTGATGACAGCAACTGAGCAACCTGCCCTCTCTAAAAACAGAGCTCTCCACAAGAGCACTTTAACTCACACACACTCTTAACTCACATGACACACCCCAGTATTTTACTGTTTCTTCTAGCCAATCCTAAGTGTTTAAAATAGGATTCGCAATTTAATTTATAATGCAAGAAAGTAATAAATGCCTAATAGACTGGAACGCAACCCAAAATCTACCAGAGTAGACGAAGGTAATTTGAAGAGACTGAGAATATAAAAGCAGTTGGTGCTTCCAGGAAGTCATAGAATCAGAATCAGAGAATGGTTTGGGTTGGAAGGGACCTTAAAGATCATCTAATTCCAACCCCCCTGCCATTGCTAGGGACACTAGACCAGGTTGCTCAGAGCCCCATCCAACCTGGCCTTGAACACTGCCAGGAATGGGGCATCCACAACTTCTCTGGGCAACCTGTTCCAGTGCCTCACCACCCTCAGAGTGAAGAATTTCTTCCTTATATCTAGTCTAAAGCTACCCTCTTTCAGTTTAAAGCCATTAGCCCTTGTCCTATCACTACACGCCCTTGTAAAAAGTCCCTCTCCAGCTTTCTTGTAGGCCCCCTTCAGGTACTGGAAGGCTTGCTGTAAGGTCTCCCCAGAGCCTTCTCTTCTCCAGGCTGAACAACCCCAACTCTCCCAGCCTGTCTTCACAGGAGAGGTGCTCCAGCCCTTGGATCATCTTCGTGGCCCTCCTCTGGTCTCACTCCAACAGCTCCGTGTCCTCCTTATGTTGGGGGCCCCAGAGCTGGACGCAGTACTCCAGGTGGGGTCTCACCAGAGCAGAGGGGCAGAATCACCTCCCTCGACCTGCTGGTCACACTGCTTTTGATGCAGCCCAGGATACAGTTGGCTTTCTGGGCTGCAAGCGCACATTGCCGGGTCATCAACCAACACCCCCAAGTCCTCCTCAGGGCTGCTCTCAACCCATTCTCCGCCCAGCATGTATTTGTGCTTGGGATTGTCCTGACCCAGGTGCAGGACCCTGCACTTGGACTTGTTGAACTTCATGAGGTTCACACGGGCCCACCTCTGAAGCCTGTCAAGGTCCCTCTGGATGGCATCCCTTCCCTCCAGCATGTTGATCGCACCACACAGCTTGGTGTCGTTGGCAAACTTGCTGAGGGTGCACTCAATCCCACTGTCCATGTTGCCAACAAAGATGTTAAACAGCACCAGTCCCAATACCAACCCCTGAGGAATGCCACTCCTCACTGGTCTCCACTTGGACATTGAGCCATTGATCGCAACTCTGAGTGCAACCAACCAGCCAATTCCTTATCTACCGAGTGGTCCATCTGTCAAATCCATGTCTCTCCAATTTAGAGACAAGGATGTCATGTGGAGCAGTGTCAAATGCTTTGCACAAGTCCAGGTAGATGACGTCAGTTGCTCTTCCCTTATCCACCAGCACTGTAACCCCATCATAGAAGGCCACCAAATTTGTCAGGCATGATTTGTCCTTAGTGAAGCCATGTCAGCTGTCACCAATCACCTCCTTATTTACCATGTGCCTTAGCATAGTTTCCAGGAGGATCTGCTCCATGATCTTGCCAGGCACAGAGGTGAGACTGGCCTGTAGTTCCCTGGGTCTTCCAAGGAGCTCCTTGTTCATCCATGCAGGCTGTGAGGGATGAAATGGCTGGACATTTGTCTCAAAGCTTGCCCACATGAAGCTGGCAGAATCTTGCAGGAAAGCGTGTGGGGTGTCGCCCGCTCGCACGACAGCAGGGACGGCGGCAAGGCCATGGTAACAGCCTGCTTGGAGCAAACAATTGGCTGTGGGCATGCGCATGCGGTTGGCACGTGAGACCCCGGGCATAGGGGGGCTCGGAGATGCAGGATACATGCCGTCGCCCTGGGCAAGCAGGATGCAAGGGAGTTCTGTGCAAGCCTATAAAAGACCACCATCCCAGACCCCAGTGTGATCACCCACCACCAAAGACCCCAGAAACGTGGACCCCTGGGATTCTGCGGATCCGTGGTGGTGACTATTTGCGCTTTTCTATCCCGAACTCTTGCTTAATTTCCCATCTTGCCTTCCTTCTTTCTCTATCGCTATTTTTCTCTCTACTCCGAGTGATTAATAAACGGGTGGACTTACGACATCTGACCTTGTTTGTGTCTTAATCTCACTTGACGGGATCGAACCTGAAATGAGAGGTTGGTCTAGCCGCCCCTAGCCTCCCAGACTCGTCTGAGGTCGGTTAGAATGCAAGGGGGCCCTCCTCTCATCCAAATCGGATCGTAACACAGGCCCCCTGGCGTTTTTGCCTGACTTCCTCTTTGTTGGGATGCATCGCTCCTGCGCTTGGAGGAGGTGATCCTTGACGATTACCCAGCTTTCTTGGGCCCCTCTTCCCTCCAGGGCTTTATCCCATGGTACTCTACCAAGCAGATCCCTGAAGAGGCCAAAGTCTGCTCTCCTGAAGTCCATCCAGGACATCCGGTGAGCTTGCTCTGCGCCCTCCTCGGTGCCCTAAGGATCTTGAACTCCACCATTTCATGGTGATTGCCGCCAAGGCTGCCCTTGAGCTTCACATTCCCCACCAGCCCCTCCCTGTTGGTGAGAACAAGGTCCAGCATAGCACCTCTCCTCGTTGGCTCCTCTGTCACCTGGAGAAGGAAGTTACCATCAATGCATTCTAGGAACCTCCCTGATTGCTTATGCCCTGCTGTGTTGTCCCTCCAACAGGTACTGGGGTGGTTGAAGTCTCCCATGAGGACCAGGGCTTGTGAACATGAGGCTGCTCCTATCTGTCTGTAGAGGGCCGCATCCGCTCGGCCTTCCTGGTCAGGTGGCCTGTAGCAGACCCCCATTAAAATGTCACCTGTCCCTGCCCTCCCTTTAATCCTGAACCGTAAGTTCTCAGCCAACTCCTCATCCATCCCCAGGCGGAGCTCCATGCACTGCAGCTGGTCATTGACATAGAAGCAAGAGACAAGATGTGAAAACAAAAATGAAACTATGGCAGTAAAAGCACAGTTCTGCCAAGGTAACTGCATTTGTAATAGGGATTTCTACTAACACGTAGAGATCACGTCTTGTCATGCCAAGAAGGACACAGTAGTCCCTACAGTAGTCTAAAGGGCAAATCTGGCCTCAGTTGCCTAAACTACTTGAAAATTATTTGCAATATTAAACCATACCTTGGCTGTAATAAAAAGGAGAGTCAACAAATGTTTTTTCAGTTGGAAGGGTATCCTTCAAATTCTGAGATGAATGTAATTCCATCATCTCCAAAGTGCCAGTAGATGAGGAGGAAGATGATGATAATCCTAGTCGTACAAATCTTCCTTTCTTACCACAAAGCGAGCAATCTGTAGGAGCAGCACTAGATCCTTGGGGCAGCTGTACTTCATTACTGTAGTTTCTCACAGCTCCACTGTGGTGCTCAGAACGTTCTCGTTGCCATATGTAATGTGTTGGAGCAATAGCCATCACCTATCAGAACAGCCGTTAACATCAGAAACCATAAAAATAATGGGAAAACATACAGCTGAAAATGAGGAATCTGATTCATGTATGGCAGAGAATGTATACTACGTAGCTGAAATGGATATCATCTATTATATACCTGCTTCTATCTCACTAGAAAGTTTGCTACCTTAGGCACAAGTAAGTGAACCAGTTATGAATCAGATGTGGAAACACAACAGTTTACAGCTGTGTATATTCATGGGAATCATCAAAAATACCAGTTCATGCTTTGTATGTTGGACTGAAGACGGTGTCTTTTACTAACTACTAAACATCAACTAGATGGATCTTCTGGTTCACAACGTCACTGAGCAGATGACCATTGGAAGCCGGGAGGGTACGCTGGGAAAAGCATTCTACACTTGCCTTGTTCCTTGTACGCTGCCCCTAAGCACCTAATCCCACCCCAGAGATGGGATTCTAGAGTAAATGAGATTTTCTTTTTCACCAGCTGTAGTAAACATTATGTTCTTAGAACATGACAGGGCTTTTCCAGACAGATACATTGCACCTGAAAAGTGAGGGATGTCTTTCTTCCCCTCCTAATATGTTTGAAAAATGTAGGTTGTAACACTGCACTAACAGCAGAGAATGTTAAAAGTGTGTCCTTCTGAGGTTTTTTAAATACAGTGAAAAATCCTTACCTTAGAAAGCCAATTGAATTTATATTATTAATTTTGAAGGGATTAAAATTTCACATGAGGTGCTGGGATTTTTATTTGAAGGTTTTACTTGTGTACAAACTTATAATTTGTAAAGCAAACACACACACGAATTATTTCTAAAGTGAAGTAAAACAAATTTTAAATAAAAATATTTGCGTAAAGCAGAAAGATTCTAGTCAATAAAAACTTCACTTTTAACAGTAGTGCAATGTAAAATATTCTAGTTTACCTTAAAAGCACAGTTTCAAAGAATGTATTTTAAATGCAGAAGAAAAAAACATTCACGGAGGATAAACGGCCCATTATGTTTTAGGTGCATCTTTTCTTTCCCATGACTTGTCTACACACTTTAGGGAAGAAATTATTTGTAGAGAGCAAGATTGTTAGCTGGTATTAATTTTTGTAGTTTCAACATCTACAATACTAAAACCCTCCCTACCTCTTCACAGCAGCGTCTGCTTACAATAGCCCTGTAGTCAATTCTACTCCATAGCTGATCTCTTAACTTTAAGAAATCAGGGTAGAGCTTTCTCCAGGCTTTTCCCAAAGCCCATGGGAAAATTTCATACTTGGATTCTTCATTGTCTTCTTCAACTGTATTTGCCAGATACCTTAAAAAAATATTTATGTTTGTGTCTGTAAATGTTGTTCAGTCTTAAATCACTGTATTGGTATGATTTCTAACATTAAAAGACATAATATTGAAGTAGTTCTTTTTCCTAATATTGTGAGAAAAACTGCTAACAAAATACAGCCTTCTCTCAGGAGTACAGTATTTTCTTAATCAGAAAGTTTCATGGGTATCTTTTGGGTAAATAGAAACTTAAGCTATTATAAAAATCACTTTACCCTCAAGTCTCCTAAATGAGTAGATATGCAAGAACTAACATACCCTGACAGCTTTATCCAAACCAGCAAGATACCCTTGCACTAAAATGCACAGTTTCAGACTGACTCTCAAAGTAAAGCTCAAAACTCTCTTACATAATTTTAAACTTTCTATTTTCTACTTTATGGATTTTAGCTATTCTTGGAAAATTATATTGCTCACATTAAATTAGCAGCAAACAACTAAATACAGGTCTACCTTCATGTATAAACAAAAACCTTAAATGACATTTTTTTAACGTCTCTATTTCTCCCTTCACTATGTGCTGCTTCTGGTTCTGGGTCATCTATTCGGACAGCAGGAAAATATTTACTTCCTCTGGATCCACCCGATACTAAATTCCTGTAAATAGTACCTGAAAAAATTATGACTTTTAGTCTCCTCCCTAATTTTCTGACTTGCTCCTAACCTAATATTCCCTCTAGTCTCAGCCTCACCAGACCCTTTGTCCCTTTCTAATCGTCTCGCTCTTCTGGCCTGGCTTTTCTCCCTTCACTGAAGTCAGACAGCTTCCTCCTCCATGCTCAGTGGATGCTACCCAGAATACCGTTTACAGCAGAAGAAACAGCCATCTTTCTCCCCCCATTAGCGTGCAAATCAGAGCATCTGAGAAGCGCTATTATAGAAAAAGATGACCTGAGCACCATGATACTATGAAAGAAAATGCTGAATCACTCTGCAGGTATAGCCAAATATGGAGAGATTATAGGTTTGGTAAAGACAGATTCCTGATTGCACCTCTGTTTCAAAGTATAGAAGTTTTAGAACTGTTTCAAAAAAGTTCTCAGAAATTCTCCAGCAACATTTTGACAGCTGACTTAAATCATGTTGACAGAAACTATAATAAAAAGTTACTCCCGGCATGCCTATCATGATGAAATATTTCAGTACAAATGACTTCAAGGCTGGCAAAGATATAAAATAGGGTCTTATAACAGGAAGTGTGAGCCACATATATGTTGTCATGTATTGTCCTGCGTACATTTCTCGTAATGCTTAAAAAAGTTCAGAGATTTACAGTTTGGTAGGCAGAATGCCATACTATGTATCACAACACCAACGCAAATGTCCCCTCACTGCTGCTCAAGCTTGTTCCACACAGGTGGTCATCAGAGGAAGAATACTGAATTTGCACTATTTATATATATAGTATGTAGATTACGCTTCTATACTTCATATAGAACCCAAACAACTACACAGTCATTAAAGAAGTCTCATCGTGTATCGCAATTATCAGTGGCATAAACAAAGAAATAAAATAATGCAAAGTTTATCCTAATAAAACCTAATAAAACCAGATAATTTTAAAGTACTTACAGAGCGACAAAGAAATTGAGTCTGGTGTGCTCATTTATAGTGAAGTTAGCTCTCTTGAAATAAACGAAAGTCATTGCCAAGAGATACTGTTTTAAAATGTAAAATGTTACATTCATTATTAAGTATTAATCTTTTATTTCAGTACATCATTTCCTAAAATGTTTCACACATTTATCTTGCACCGAGATATTTTGGTCATTTTTATCAATGAGGAAAGCATAACTTGAGTTTCTTGAAGCTTCCGTATGTACACATTAGAAAAAAATTATGGTCTGTATTTGCATTACAGTATCATTTGATTAAGAGCAGATTTTTCACTCAATAGATGTTCTATTAACTAAGAGGGAAATACACTTACCTTGTCTGCAATTTTGCAGCAATAGTCCATCCAAAGGAAGTCTTGGATTAGATCATCAGCTGCAACAAAAAAGTTGTAGCATTTCAAACACCAAATTTTTTTTTGTTAGAAAGTATTTGTAAATAAGTAACAGATGGTCCTTTTATTACACCAAATAAAAAGAAAGAAGCTAGACCCAGCAGCAGAGAACAAAGAAACTGAGTGGAGAAAGAGATTAAGTATGAAAAAACTTAAGCGACAAAAGAACACAAACTACCAGAAAGGCAAGGTGGAAAGTCTAGTGATGGCATTTCATTCATTCTCAAGTAATAGCAAGTGAAGGTGAAAAATCACCAGTATTTTTTTCTATTTACGTAACTTCTTCCTGCATTAAGTGGTTCCATCTAACAGCATACCGCTATTTCTGATGAACCATAGACCATTGAGATCTCTGCACCTTCATTACCTGACAGCCTTTGTAAGGCAGTACTTGCTTATTTGTGGTCAGTGCATCACTGTCTGTGAACACGTACTATAACAGGATTACCGCAAACTCTCTCTGATTCACTCCTGTATTCAAGTTTCAAATAAAACCCAAGTGTATTCTGCCACTATTACTTAATCTCTTCACTAAACTAAATAAATACAAAACCACATATGAGAGAGACAAATGCAGAAGAGATGCTACAACTCCTCAGATTTTCTTCCCATTCCACTTCTTGCCTAAATGTTTATTCCCACAATAAATAACAAAGACTGGGAGCCCAGCCTTTTTTAAGCCTTGTGTAAAACAAGATGTACATTGTTTTATATGTATTTGTTGAAATATAAGAGAAAATAGAAAGGAAAGGGAAATGATCATAAAAAGAAGTATCACCTTGGTTTCATTTGTGATTTAAAAAGACACTTTTCATCAGTTTGGTAGCATTTTTTTGTATTTTTAACTTAAGCATTAAATATTTATACACTAAAATATAGCAACAAAATACGTTTACACAAAGACATGGCCATTAGGAGCTATATAAAAAGCACTCCCAAAATTAATGAGCTTAGAAAACATACTTGCTTAATAGTTTTCTACTGTTCAGTCAATGCTTCAATATTTATCATTATTAACCTACCAAATAATTTGAAGAAAGCTGTCATTTCCTGACGCTGAATAACTACACGTGGTCCCTTTGGACATTTATATTTAGGACTAAGAACCTTTTTTTCACAATTTTCTTCATGGTCTTTACAAGTAGGCCGCTTTAGTCTGATAAGGTTTTTTTTCCAATATGATCGGGATGCACTTGATTTTACACGAACAGTGACAGTGGGAGGTGTCTGACACACCAGATTGTGTCTCATTTTGGTAAGTAAAGGTTCCTGCTAAAAAAAAGAAGAAATAAACTACAAAAATAGTCAGCTTGAGCAACAGTTCTCTGTATTTCTTTTGTTCAAATTAAGCGTTTCAATAGAGCTTGTATGTCAGGTGACAAAAAATTGTGTCAGTACTAATTATCTGAGTCTTGTGCCCTAAGCTAACTATGTGGATTTCTTTAATTTAGTTCTAATTTGATAAAGCTCTTTTTCAGTGGAAGGCACCATCAATCTTTTTCCATTCAAAATTCTGAAAAATGGAAAAAAATCCTTTCCAGAAAAAGTTGCCATTTGTCAGTTCCTCATAGCTCTACACACTTACTCAGATGTGCCAAAAAATACCCATTCCTCCCTTGCAATTTGTGACTGTGTATTTTTAGAAGAACATTAGTAGAATTAATGCAACAGAACCATAAGCAAGCCATACAACATTAAAATTGAAGTCTTGAGCTCTTAATTTTTGTAACATTTGGTTATAGCCATTGGAAATAAAAACTTATCCCTCCAGTAGGACATATCCTGAAGGCATAAACAAGGAAACAAACCTGAGGTGTTTGTAACTGTAAAAATCAAGCAGATACCAAACGGAGTGTGAGGAAAGGTACTTTTACACAGGAGCAAATGCACTTACTCCTTCAGTAGGTCTCTCCACAGAGCATAGAGCCGTCTGAGGCCGGCTCATAGCAGCCCACCTGGCTCTCCAGCCCCTAGTTAGCTGCCACATTAAAAACAAACAAACAAACCACAAAAGCCCCTCACGTGTGGTTGCGATGACGCCCTATTTGGGCCCCAGCAGCTATGCCCGGAGCCCTCCCCTCAGCAGCCCTTCCCCCGAGCCGCGGCCCCACAGCGCGGCCCGCCGCCGCGCCGCTGGAGCTGGCGTCTCTCGCAGCCAATCGGAGCGCGGGAGGCAGCCGCCTCAGCCAATCGGGCGGCGGGAGACTCTTACCTCCCCCACCCTCCTCCCTCCTGCCGCGTGGAGGCGTCGGTTGCGCGGCTCCCGCGGAGCCCGCCCCGGGCCCGCCAGCCAATCGGAGAAGGGCGCGGCCGTTGCTAGGCGGGCGGGCAGGAGGGAGGGGGAGGAGCGCTGCGGCCTCGCCCGTCCTTCACAGGCACCGGGAAAAGCGCGCCCTAAGGTGCCCAAAGCGTGGCACGCTGACTTAATGGGTTTAGAAACCTCTAAGCTAATGTCGTAGCTCCTTGCGGTGACGCGACCCTCGTCAGGCACCCGGCCGGTGCCCGCAGGGGTCTCACGGCATCGCTTTCCCACGCAAGACGAACCCCGAAACCGGCGCGTCCGGTCACTCTGGGTGTGTCGACACAGGGACACGTCTCTATTTTTTGCCTTTTTTTTTTTTTTTTTTTTTTTTGTTTTCTTTCCCCGGTGCGGCTTCACCCTGGCGTCCCGAGGGAGCGTTTGGTGTGAGCGGCCGTGAGGCTGCCGCGGCCGTGAGGCGGCTGCCGCCATGGCGTGAGGGGAGAAACGGGACAGCGCTGCCTTCGTGCCCTTGCTCCTTCCTCTACCGCAAGCTACTCTGCAACTTGATTTTAATCTCCCAGCCGCCCAACGACGTTGTAAAAGCTTCCTTAAAGCATCTCCCCAGGATGATAAACATCTCCCCAGGAGACAGAGGACGCGAGGGAGAAGGCGTACCTAACTTTAAAGAATATTAAAAACACAGGTGCAATATGCCCTGCTGTTACTTTTCCACAGAAGCAGTTCATGCATGTAGCATTACGCAATTAGTCTACGGCAGTCTGTTGAAATGTAGTAACAACAATGAAAAACTCCCTCTGCTAGTAAGATTCAGTGTGAACTCTTACTGTCGTCTTTTGTTATAAGAGCAAAAGATTTATTGCAGGAAGGTGGCAAGAAATACATCCAATTTCATTGTTTCCCCCTGTACAGGCCAATTAAAGTGTAACCGGTCTCATTTGTTACGGTAATGAGAGGTCTTTTTTACTCCTTCCTCATCTTTTATTAATAATTTGCTAGGTATCTTTATTTAGGTGCTCTGAGTTAGCGAGCGCATTCAGGGAAAGGTCATACCAAGTTTCTGATAGTGTACTCTAGAGAAAAATCCCATCAAGTGGTAAATGTACAAACTAACAACATCTCTGTATGGAACAGGGTGAAATCAGGAAACTTGGCAGCGTGGTGGAGACAATACCAAATACATCAGTTCACAAAAGTCTCTTTGAGGTTCTCTCTTAATATACATGTGTTCAGGTTGAGTTACCCTGCATTGAATTGTTCTTTATTTTTGTGTAATAACTCTCATCTAAGGAACTCAAAGCACTCTTCAATTAATTACTATTCATTTGATAACTGTGGAAAACAAAGAAAGGATAAGTTACCGAAACTTCCATATAACCATCTAAACCATTCAGACTAGGAAACAAGCTTCTGTCATTTTTTTGCCCTACTGCAAAACATAAAACTGCAATGATAACTGTGAAGCGCATGCATTCTTATTCTTTACATCTTCACATTTGTATTCCATGGCTTACAATGTAGATCTTTATCCACACAGAGCTTTCCAGGGTTTGTATGGGTTTTTTTCCTGTAGCTCTCCCCTTTCTAAAATATTTTTTGAGCTGGTGGTTCTGCAGTGAAATATTAGAAGATTAATTTTTCTTTTCACTCTCAAAGATCTGTTACAATCAAGTTATTCAACAGGTACTGTGACTCTCTAACCCCTACTGTACTGTCCCCTACCTCCCAGGACGCAGGGCTCTGCTCTGACACAGACCAGCTGCATAACCTCGGCTCAGACTCTGAGGAAACCGAAGTTGGGCGAAAAATCTGTGAGAAAGTCTGCAACTTTACCTTTCTTTCCTTGTAGTACTCCACAGACTGAGGTAGGATTGTTGAGATGGGGATGACTCAAGGATTCAACTTGGAAACATTATGAAGAAACGTCAACGTGGAAAGGTTGATGCCTGAACACAGTGACAAGAAAGAAACAAAACTTTACCTGACTATATCCTCTGCATGATATAGTGGACTTAACTAGTTCTCAACTTTAGATATTATTGACTGCAGTTTTTAGAAGGCTGAACAATTCATTCAAGAATTATCTGAAAGAATGTAGTTTTCTGATTTCCAGGTAGCTCGCTGGACATCAGGGGGCACTGTTTCACCACAAGGAATTAAACTGAGACAATGTGGCATTTATCTAGTATAGTACGCTGGATTTCATGTTGTACTTAATTCCTAATCCTTCCTATAGGTGGACATTAAATCAGTTTAGCTACTCTCATCTTTATATGTTATCACAGTTTGAACTGATTTTTTTATATATATATAAAAAAAAATTGGTAAGACCTGGGATTCTTACAAAATCTTAATTGTTGCCAAAAAAAATATTTCCATAAATGCACTGGAACTCAATTATATATGAGATATACAGTTACATATGCACCCAGTAGCTGGTCCAAAAAGGCAGCTGCAGAGCAGTTTGCTTCCTTTAAACTAAAAAAAGGACATAAAATTTTTCAGTGATTGAGTTGTTTACAGATAAAGAAGCATCACTGAAGAAAAAACACAGGGCTAGTACTTTAATAAATTATATTATATTATACTTTAAAAAAAATTGTATTTGTGAGGTAGGAAAACAAATGCCTTTGGCCTCTGATATCCTTTCCAGTGAACTTTTGTTGTTGTTGTTTAAGAAAGATAAAGTACCATGGGGAACAACACCTGGTATTTCTTTTCAGACAAAGTCATGAAGACGGACCATCGGTAATACAGATCACTGTTCATAATAAAATACATATTTTTCAATTATAGGCTTTTCCTACTTATTGCAGAGAATGACATACAAAAGAAAAAAAAAAGTCTTTCTTCAGAGACGACTCCTGACTTTGTCGGGGGAACCCAGCCTCTCAATCAAGTATGTTCTAGATGAAACGCATGCAGGCTGAGAGCTCAATTCCTAAAGACCATAACGAAACTGAAGCATTCATCTAAAAAGCAAACTGTGGACATGTGGTTAAGTCTTTCAGAACAAAGGGTGCAACAAGTCACACAAGTTTCAGTAAATTAAAAAAGAACAGATAAACCACCTGAACCCACATCTATCACCAGAAACCTGTTTTTTACGTGGGAAGAGAGAGTAAGGATTTAGATGAGTTATGTGAAATGAATCGTTACGGCATCATGGTGCCTGGACTAGGACTAAGCATAACAGACTGAATATGGCTTACCAGTTTGCTACTTGAGGTAGCAAGTAAGGATACTGGAAAGGCACCATACAGCTAAATCCTTGCTTTTGACAAATGTTACAGTACGATTAAAACTACAAATGGTCCGGTGCCACTTAAGTATATGTCATTGATGGATGAATGGACAGGAAAATCATTTTCAGCTTTGTTTACTTTAACTTCTAAACATACAGCAGGGTTTTCTAATACTTAAGTCCAAGAACAGCTATAGTTATTCTCAGGTACTGAGAAATTCAGGCACTAGAAGAAAAAAATAATTTGGAAATTATGTAGTGAACAAGTGTACTGACTAGACTAATACAGGAAATGGTAAAAGAATGTGAAGGCTGCCAGCAAACACAGTGCATGTTTAAACATGCTGCTTCTGCATACTTCAGAACAGCCAAGTACTCTGCAGCAGAAAATCTACATAAAGTACTGGGGACATGAGTTTGAACTTGCTGTTCATTTCTACTGTAAATAGACTGATACATCCTGTATGAACTTAACTAATTCAAAGCAGACAGTGGAAGCCTTTAAGGTTTATTTTTAAGGATTGGCACTTCCGTGCTGGTTATAAATGAAATGAAGTGGTCTTATCTGAAGAGTTCCAATTACTTTGTCAAAATAAATAGATGAGATAGACTACGTTAGGTCTTCACCATAATGTCACAAAATGGCAAGCGATGGAAGATGTATCTCTCAACATCAGTAACTCAAAACTCAAGTGCATTTTTTACATTAAAGGGAAAGGAGATGAACTGTACAGTACTCCTTTAAGTGGTTTTTTTGAACCTTCTGACATCACCCACCATATTCTAACTTTTTAAAGCCACTGGAGATCGTATTTTGCATTGGCAAGTACTTAATAACCATGGTTATTTGTTACCCAGTTATGCCCGTGCTGTTCCTTCATACTGCATTGTTCAAAGAGCATTAATGAGCAGGACTCCTCTACACCACCATGACCCCGGAGCCATTTGTTTCAGCTGCCAAGAGCACCAGGCTTCCCAAGACACAGGTGACGGAGCAAGGAGCAGGTGTGTGTCGGCCACGCCCAGGGCGCTGCTGCTGTATGGTGCGTGCACCGAGGGACTGGATTGCCTACATTCACATTGAAAAACGTGAACTCTTCAGCTTGTTTTTTTCTCCTCTTTCCTCTCAGAAACAACTAGCAAACCCTAGATGTCAAAAATCTTTGCGATGAAAATGTAGCTGAACCAATATAAAATCACATTAGCTGAAAACATTCCGTTCACAGCTAGTGAATAACACACATGCATAGTCTCACTGATGTCGTGTATTATGGACACATTACTACACAAAACCACAAAAGATCTAAGGAACTTATTATGCAGGAAATATATCTATCTTTTTATCTAGGGAGATGAAAAGTAGAAAAACTTTGGTGCTTTCAGAATAATATCCTAATTCTTTTCCTGAAGGCAAGTTCAGCATTTCTTAAATAATACCTGTTTGAGTGGATGAAGAATAGGTGGGAGCCTTCAAACTCTTAGCTGGCTGGCTTATGATTCTGTAACTGGGCAAAATGTGTAAATTGCATTAAATCTTTCTCATCTCATTTTCCAATTCCAAAGTTTAGATTTACCTCTCAGTTTACTGGTCACATAATTCAGACCACAAACTCTTTCAAACACAGGGTATCTATTTATTCTCTGTTTTCACACTGTTGAACACAATTGAATCTTTGTCCATGACCACAGCCCCTATAATACGAAACAACAGTAGTATTAAGACAGGACAATTTCTCTATTGTCAAGAGCCTTATTTTGATGGCACGGCATTCAGAAGACTCACCCCATGAAAGGATTAATCAAGAGTAACATAGCTATAATTTCTGAAGTAAGGGAAAATTATTTTCATATGCAAATAGTTTGGCTCCAGCACCCTCATAAGAAGGGGGACTCATGCTAAGAAAGGAACAGCATCAAGTTCAACAGTGGGAAGGCAGAACTTCAAGGACAGCCCTTTGGAGGCTAAAAACAGACAAGTTAAAATGTGAGCTGGAAAGATTCTGGAATTTTTTTTTCACTCTCATCCAATGGTCCAGGCTCCACACAGTTAAATTAGAGTTGAGAGTTTGTTAAACATTGAACGCCCCTCCCAGGAGGCAATGGGCTCTATAATTACACCACAGCAGGTCAAAAAGCTTTCTTGTTTCTCTGAGTTCAGTAATCACAAGCTGTAAAAGTTCTCTCACTCGGAGGTTGAAGCAATAAAATGACTAGTACAAGGGCTGTAAATTAAAGTGCAAAGAGAAACAGATGAACTTTGGTAACAGCTATTGCTAACTGGAAAAATAAGGGAAACTCATGAACTACACAAAAGCAATTTATTTCAGTGAGAAAAAACCAAAAAACATTCTGTGAGCTATGGAACATCTAGCTCTCTTAACCCCACTCTCTGCTGTCCATTGTGTTACACTAAATGGTGTTTGTGGGGTGCAATTTTTCTGCTCAGCTCATGGGTGTATTTATTCACCTTTGCTTGGGATATGACTACACACACAAGTTGGAGTGAGGTAAGAGTGGGTGGGGATTTCCAGCACATTAGCTGCTCCCTGGAAACTGCCTGTGTGCATGCTGTGACCCTGTTTACGTTGAGGAATAAATGTCTTCTGCTTACTGCCGGGTACAGCTGCGTCCATAGGTTGTTACTGTGGGTTACCTGACATACTGTAAATGCACACCCTAGCTTGCCTTGTAGCCACCTGTATATATATAGACGAGTCTGACACAATTTAACAGCAGACACTTCCAGGTTGTGAGAAAAGTACTTAATGTGCTTTCTGCTAACACCATACTGAGAGACGGGACAACTATCTGTCTGTATAACCATCTGCTTTGGTTCTGCCTACAGCGCAGAGATGTTGTCATGCGATAAAACATGTTAAAAACTATTTAGGACTCTCTCAAACAGTTTTTAGCAAGTGTTTTGACAAAGTTCCATCTGTATGTTCTTTCACAGAGAATGGCTAAAAGGGCAAAAAAAAGTATCTCAGGTGTCAGAATTGAAACAATTCTAGTGTAAATGGAGCTTCCCTTACTACAACTTGCAATCTCGTGTTTTCTTTTGAGCCCTTTCCAAACCGTACTAAACCAGTGAGTGTTCTGAGGGATTGGGCACAGCATGAAATTAATATGCTTGCCTCTCTGCTCCAAAGTAGTCTGGATGAAGAGTTATTAAGTTTTTTACATCTAATGCTGTGCATTTTAAGCAGCTTTGAATGCTGACAATAGATGTTCTAAAAAATGCTGTAGGTATAAGAGCCATGGAGATGCATTTTCAGGTAAGTACAGACAAGGATGACAAGCCTGTTACTGACCCCACCCACTGGAGTTAAGACTAAGCCCTGTCAGAGAGGTGAGGGTGCCACAACATATCAAACAGGTTGGTTTCTATGATCTGCAAAGACGCAAATAGAACATACATTAATTGCATGAGCATTTCTCTCCTGTGGCTACACCCTGTCTAGTTTTATGAACCTCTGAACCAACAGCCCTTTACTTCTTAGTAGATACTCTTACTTTCAGTCAAAGGTCTCCAGGCTGGTAGAGAACCAACCTGTGGGCTTCTGAAGCTGAGGATAGCTTTATGAGTGTTACCACTGCCTCTGAACTACTTTCCATTTCCAGCATGCATGACAATTTTGGCAAAATCCACAAATATAGTTATGTTTATAAACTGTGTTATTAGTCAAGGAAAAAAATGTCGTGACCTAGAAACAGGCCAAAAATAAAAACATGTAAACTAGCTTTTTTACAATGTTCAGAAGTAGTTAGACAGTCTAGCAGAAAGACACAATTGCTCACTTGACCAGCTCCATATGGCCGAAACATTGAAGCTCTCCATGACTCCAAATGTTCTCATTATTCAAATCAAGATAATAATACTTACCTTTTACGTAGTGTTTTTCAAACCTGCAGGAAAAATAAAATATGCAGAAGCACCAGCATACATCGGTCTGTGAAGGCACAGAATCCTCAGAAACGCATCATGGGCAAGATACTATATATAATTTTTCAATATTGTCCTCTTCCTACAGTCCTTTTAAGGCTTCATTCTATGCAGATGGTATAGTCTGCAAAAAAAGTTGAACACAAACATTCTAAAACTGTGCTAATAAAAAGCTCCTGAGCAAGTCTAAAATACAGATAATGTATATAGCAAAGTCTACCCTCCAAAAAAACTTGGCACTTTTGAGCATAAGACTGTTTCTGGTTGTTTCTAACTTTGTCAGCCTTAACCAGTTAAAAGTCACAATGAATTTTCAAAAGTCATTGATTTTGTTGGGAAAACACTAGTAAGACCATGTTTTGCAATTTGGTATAATACATGGCCTATTTTCTAGGGACGAGCCTTTGGTTATCTTCAGAAGGGTGCACCCAAAACTGATCAGGGTCTCAGCCTCTGAAGAATCTCAGTGCTAGATTGCCAGATACTCCAATGGCACTGATCATGCTCTCTCCACTCATCTCTCTGATCTGCTGACCACAATGCATGTCACAGCCCCACCTTGCATGCTTCCTGATACTTCAGGAGTGACTCATACATCCTTGCAACTTCCCCTAAAAGCAGATTTTGTCCTTTTTCTGTGCCTGGGGAGTATCACAAACTCACTTGCCCAGTTTCTAGGGAAGACCTGGAAATGACATCATAAAGACCTAGGCCAGACCCCAGTATCGCACTAATTCTTACTGACTTCAGAAAGAGATGGATTTATCTCCTCAGATCTGATCCACAGCTCACTGAAGTCAACAGAAAACCTCCCACTGGTGGCAGCGGCTCTTGAATACTTTAGTGAACTGTATTCTCCAAACAGATCTGGAGCAGATGTAAATTACAGAGCAAAAGTTGAAAAATACATGAGTTTTCCAAATGTAGGTTTACATATTCTCTAGGGCCTGCTGTTCAAACCATTTTTTTTTTTTTTTTTGGTTTTGCTGTATGATAGAGCCAGTAATGTGCTTGTAGCATATAAATTGTCTGAGCTGTAATTATGCTTTAGTAAGTGTAAACCACAACCAGCCTACACTGCACTGCCTAATCAGCATTCAGCTATTTGATAAGAGGAGGCATCTCCAACAGTTGATAAAATTATCCCGTTTATAACCAATAAGGCAGGCCTTATCTTTAGAGCTGCATGCTGAGGAAAGTTAATATAGAATAGCCATTGAATAAGGTCATGTATTGCAGCACAAAGAGTTATGTATTGCCACAAAAGGTACAAAAAGGACACTGCCTTCCAACCCCCTAGACACCAAGGTACCTGTGTAAAGAAGCTACTTTGGGCCCTTTTATCTTTTTAACCATATGCCTGCTCCAATGGCTTTGATTCTATGGAGAAGCTTCCCTCAAAATGACCTGTGAAGGGGGTAAGATTAACACTTTTGTGAATGGTCCCTTGTTTCCATTGCTTTGCTGGAGAATGACATTGTGTAGAGCAACTCACTCTGCTTCTAAAATACTGAACAACGTTTAAACAAGAATTTATTCAGATTTGAAGACCCGGGGAAATTATAGGTAACGACCTCTTTATTAGCTCCTGCAAACTGGAGCAAAATTAAATGCTATACTACAAAAAGCAACCTGTCTTTGCACCACAGTTATGGTATGGCTTTCTACAGGTGATAACAGTTCAGTGAAAACATAATGTGTCATAGTAAAAACCCAAACCACACTGTAACAGGTTGCTTTAGTCCACACAAATACCCTAAGACCATTCAACCCTTAGACACTAAAGGTTATGGCTATTTTTTGTATACTGACAGCAAAGACCCATCTGGTATTTGGAGGTCATTGAAGAGACAGTGCTACTTTCAGTAGTAGCCACTGTGAGTTTTCAGGATTGCAGACTTGGATTTTTAAAACTAGGCACACAGGTTTACCTACACAGAACAAGGGCCAGGAGAATAGAACAAGGAGGATTAACATGTACTCAGCCTGTTCTGTTCTTCTACATTTACATATTTAAAAAAAGGCAAAAGCCTATCATAAAATTTACTGTTCCTTATTATCAAGGCTTATGTAGTTCAGCTTGGCAATTTGATAATGACAGGGTAACTGTGCTCATCTTGAACAAACCGGTACATTTACACAGAAAATGAGCTTTACAATAAGGCAGGCATTTCTGAGCCTACTGATCCTGCTCATCTTTCTGAAGAATGCCATCATCTGACAGCAGCAACGTGCTAAGTCCATATCTGAGACTTCAAAGCCTTCCCAAGTTTTCATATTGCTAGGATCACGCTTGAGTCTTTGGCCAAGAGTATCAGAAGAGTATTAAGAAGCCACACAAAACCACAAGAAGAATCAAGATAAATGCTGCAAAACTCTTAATTTGGGCTGTACCAGGAGCAGACCCAAAAACCAGTCATTTAACTGGGACCCATCTGAGACAGCACCTACCTGATGCTAGCGGGGCACTGTAGACAACAGGAAATACTAAAACCAAAGGTACAACACAAACACAGCTGCGCACAGAGACAAAATGACAAAGACAGCTAACCCGTGCTTACATTTCAGCCCACGAGAAGGGTTCAAACAGCTTCATTAACTGAACTCTGCATATACAAAAGTGGCAACAAGTTTTTATTGTATAGCAAACATGAACACTGGTAAAAGGAAGTTGCAAGTCTTTGGAAACGCTGTTGATTTCTCATAAATGCAGGAACAGACTTAGAGGGATGTCATCCTGGTTTTCTCATCTACTAAAATGACTTGGTTTTCTAGGACACTAATATATCTTTCAGACAGATCTATGCATATTTTTGGGAACCGAATTAATAAACTCAAAAAAAAGCTTCAGAAAATATTTTCAGTCTACCATACCTATCTTTTGCCTTCTACTTTGGCAAGCCATTTTAAAACCTGCAGCAGGCTTTCCTGTGTTTCCTCCTCGGCAACCTCGCAGGGCTCCGGCACTACCTACTATTTTGTAGGTTCCCACAAAGCTCTGGTGCTCAGAAGAGCACCAGAAGACTACATGTTTTATGAACAAGGAAGCGTGGATGCGGCAGCACCAGAAGCGACTCTTTTCAGAGCAGCACTAAGGTAGAGTGATATAGTGTGTATTTTAGAAAAGGAAAAAAAAAAACAAACAAACAAGATACCAACAAACCAGCAGAAAGATCCTTAATAAATAGCTTATTCTACACAGATAGGTGCTCTGTCTTTTCTTAAGTTAACCGAGAGATTATCAGGATTTATTTTAAACGCCAAGTCCCCACAGGGTAGTTCAAAGGGCACCACCGAATGTGAACAAAACTAACTATAAAGTGTGAATATTTATTACTGGGTCTCAGCTGGCCGAGAGCGGACTGCGGCAGTGATCCGTGGCCGCTTGCCCGCAGAGAAAACACCCCCCCGCCTCTCTCCTGAGGGAAAGGAGACGCCGGGCCCGGCGGCCGCAAGGCCAGGGCAGAGACCTCGGGGCCGGCCACCCCCGGGGCTGCCGGCGGGGGAGGCCTTCCCGCGGTCCCGGCCCTCGGGAGGTCACCGGCGGGGGCGGGAAGCCCCGAGCCCGAGAGAAGGCGGCTTTGCTCCCCCGGCCCGTGCGTCACCGTGCGGGGCGGCCTCCCCGCCCCGCAAAGCAAACACGCCCGGGAGCTCCCCCCGATGACTAACACGGTTTCTCCTCAGCGACGGGGCCGCTCGTTCCCTCGGCTCCCCGACGACGCTCCCTTCCTCACCGCCACGACCCCATCCCGCCACCCCTCCAGCGCGGGCGGGGCGGCTTCACAGCCCCTTCACCGGCACCGACCGCACCTCGGGGCGCCCCCCGCCCCGGGCTAGGCCACTGTGCCCCGCCCGCAGCCCTGCGGAAGAGGCTCGATTTGGGCCAGGAGGGGAGCGGGGACCCGCCCTGCCCCATCCAGTTTCGCCCAGGTGCGGGGGGAGGGGGCGGTGGTTTAACTGCACGCCCGGCTGGCCCGGGAGGAGGAGCCGCCGCCGCCGCCCCCTGCGCGTCCCAGGTGTAACCGGAGCCGGGAGGGCGCGGCGCAGCCACCACCACCTGCAGAACCTGTCCAGCGGCTCACACCGGGCCGCCGCCGCGCACGCACCGCTCCGGCTCCGCTGCCCGCGCCTCAGAGGACTTTTCTTCTTCTCCCCGGTCTCTCCGCGCCCCGCCGCTGGCCCGAGCTATGAAGCCGCTCTGTGGGGCAGCGCTCCTGCTGCTCCTCTGCGCCGCCACCTGCGCCCAGCAGACCCGTGAGTGCCCGCACCCCTCCGTCCGCCCCGCGCCCCCCCCCCCCCCCCCCCCACAACCGCGCTCCCCCGCCCGGTGGCCCCGTCCTGCCGCCCCTCTCGCCCCTGGCCGAGCCGCCCCGCTGGGCGCTCCGCTCCGCGCGGCGCCACAAAATGGCGCCCCCTCTCTGCCGGGGCCGCGGGCGGGGAGGGGCGGCCCCGCGGGCGGGAAGGTGAGGAGCGGGCAGGGGCGCCCGGCCTCCGCGCCTCTTTGTCCCCGGCCGGAGGGGCCCGGCGGGAAGGGCGGCCGGGGAGCCCGAGCGTCGCGAAGGCGGTTCTCGTCCCTCTCTAGGGAAGGGCGGGTGGCGAGGTGGGAAGCGGCGCTACCCCATGCCTGCCCCCCGCCCGGCGAGGGGCGGCTTTTGTTTCTCCTCCCCGCCCGCGGTGGCCGGCTGCCTGCCCCCGGGGCGTCCGCGCTCACAGCCGCGCTTCCCTTCCAGCGTGCAACTGCGAGAAGAACAACCGCGTCAGGAACTGCCGGCTGCTGAACGGCGCCTGCTGGTGCGACTCGCTCGGCTTCGGCGCGTCCGTGAACTGCAGCACCCGTGAGTAAAGCACGCGTGTCGGCTGCGGCTCGGCCTGGGCGCTCTCTGGTACGGGGCGGCAAGGGAAAGGGCCAGCCAAGCTCCAGGGAATACGTGAAAGCGAGCATTGAGATCCCGGCAAATAATGGTAGTGAGGAAGGAGGGCGTCTTCCCGCTCTTCCAGGTCAACTGGCAATGGAGGATAAGCGTTCGGGATTCCTCCTGTGTAACTTGTGTGGATGTGCGTATGCTTATACTGATGCAGGCTCCCCCATCCTCCTCAATATTTGGTCTCTAATGGCAAGGGTTTCTCGAAGATTTAATTTTTAGCTTTCTTCTAAGCATGTATCATGACTTTTCCTACAAATCTAGAGGACCTTACTCTTGGTTCGCGCTCAGCTAAGCCGTAAATGATCCCCTGGCTGAACGAAACTGAAGGTGGCTGGACTTCTTACGCGTTTGGCTTCAGAAGCTGACGTATCCCACTTGTGTTGACTTCCTGCACCACCTATGTGTTAGGCACCCGCTTTTCCTTATTAATGACTTCAAATCTAGTTGCTTCTGATGTAACGTTGTGTTTTTACAGACCAAGAGCTCTGCTTTGAACGTGCTGCATAATACGACTTTCTGGTTATTTTTAGTGACTTCAAAATGCCTGTTGATGAAAGCAGAAGTGATGGGCTCAAAATCAGGTCGTCGTGATAAACCAAAAGATGCAATTGAAGACACTGATGGCCTTTATGATCCCGAGTGTGAAAATACTGGTGTTTTCAAGGCGAAGCAGTGCAATGGAACCACCTGCTGGTGTGTAAATACAGCTGGTGTTAGAAGAACTGACAAACATGATGCAGACTTGAAGTGCGATCGATTAGTCAGAACGACGTAAGTCTTTCAACAGGGTGTGCTGTGACATGAAAACACTCCTGTATTAGGTTTTCCGTTGTAGAGGACTTACCTGTACGAATGATGTGCTGGGGATGAATGAAGATGGAGCAATAAACACTTGATTACGGCTTCCCCCCCCCCCTTTAGAAACAAGGAGACATTGAAAGGTTTTGGAGCGGGCTTGCTTTGTTTTTCTCTCACTGCTCTGTTTTTTTGCCTGGGGTTAGATTTTTAGTATGCTTTGTTATATGCATGTGCTTTAAGAATATTCATTGTATTTACCTATTACTTCAGGTGGATCATCATTGAAATGAAACATGCTGAGAGGAATGCTCCTCTGAACACTGAATCTTTAAAGAAGTAAGTGATGATAGTAAGATGTCATGGCAATGTCTGCATGCACTACTAGATATCTAGTGTATTTTTAAACAGTTGTTTAAAAGCATTGTCAAACCTGTGAACTAATTTCTGAGGCATCTTAGAAGTGACCTACTGATCCTTCATAGAACTGCTTTAATTTTTACTGGAAATAAATTAACTGCTAATGAGATTCACTTCTGTTTAAAATTGATTGCTACTGTTTTTTTAATCAAGTCAATATACTGAAGGAAATCGAAGGTGATAAGGTGAAATTGCCCAAAAAGTAAACTGACAAAGATGGCGGAGGGACTGCATAGAAGCAGCAGGAGAAAAACAACAGTTTAGCTATTTTTTGGCTAAAATAAAATCCTGTTTCTCTCTGTCAGAGGGCATATAGCAAGAAAAATGTGCTTGTAGCTATTAGATTTCCCCTCCCCACCACCACTAGAACAAAAGCTGCTGCTCTCTAGGTCCTCTTCTGAACTCTCAAAACTGTTCAGACTCTTCTCTCTAACACTGCAGTAACGTATGTGTTTATTTTTCAGTAAGTGCCTCTTCACTGTTAGGAATTAACAGAGCTCTAGCATAATTTAATAATGAGTGTGTACTGGGTTTGGTTGGGATGGAGTTAATGTTCTTGGTAGCAGTCAGTATGGTGCTGTGCTTTAGACTGGTGACCAAAACAGTGTTGATAAGTCACCAATGTTTTAGCTTTTGCTGAACAGTGCTTACATAGTGTTGAGGCCTTCTCAGACTCTCACTCTGCTGCCCCAGTGAGCAGGTTGGGGGCGGGGGCCAAGAGGTTGGGAAGGGACACAGCTGAGGTGGCTGACCCAAACTGACTAAACAGATATCCCATATTGTATGATGTCATGCTCAGCAATAAATCTGGGGGAAGCTTTTCCCAAGTAGCCATTGCTCAGAGATTGGCTGGGCATCAATCCGCTAGTGGTGAGTGATTGCTTTTGCATCACTTGGGGTTTTCTATTTTCCCCACCCAACCTTTCCACTTACTAGATCTTGACCCATGAGGGTTTTTTTTCTTGGTTTTGCCCTTCTGGTTCTCTTCCCAATCCTGCTAGGGGGAGGTGAGTGAGAGACTAGGGTGAGGGTTTAGCTGCCAGCTGGGGTCAACCCACCACAGAGAGACTGCAGGAAAAAAAAAAACAATTATACTAATCTTCCCTGCTTCTGAAAATAGATGTGTAAAATAGTACTGTTTTTAACAGCTGTGGCTTTAATATCCTTACAGGTTCTTCAAGGAAACAATTACCAATCGTTACATGCTGGATGGACGCTATATAACTAGTGTTCTGGTAAGAGGCACATAATTTTTAATAAAGTATCAAAACTTATTTTGTTGTGAATAACTTTGAAAACTCTTGTTTGACTAATGCAGTACAGCATGTGTCTTACTAGAAGCCCTCAAAATACTGACACTTACTGAGCAGCTAGCAAATAGCTGTATCTGAACTGAAATACTGAGAAATTACATATTGTTCTCCTTAGTCTGCAGATGAATTCTTAGTTTGCCTCTCTAAAAAAGTGGAATTTGAATCGTACTGTAAACAGTTGGCTTGAGAACAAGTACCATAAACTTGATTCAGGATGCAAGTTCACAAGTTGGATCATAATACTTTGCTGTGCATTTGATAGTTGGATTTAAACTAGCCCCTTCTTAATACCATACTATATTTTTTTGCAGTATGAAAAACCTTACATTACTATTGATTTGAAGCAAAATTCCTCAGACAAATCTTCTGGAGATGTGGATATAGCTGATGTGGCCTACTACTTTGAAAAAGATGTAAGTGTGTCATAGGTAAAGTCTGCCAAAGACTAGATGTTTATATTGCATTGCATTCAGTAGTCTTACGGTGTACTGGCTAAAGCAAGATGAATTACTACACTGCTTAGACGAATGCCTATTACAATGTGAACTAGCAAGTGTCTTTTTTCCTTTCTGTTCTTAGGTAAAAGGTGACTCCATCTTTCATAATAACCAACTAAATGTCAGCATTGATAATGAAATGCTGCGTTTTGAGAAGACAGTGGTCTACTATGTTGATGAAATAGCACCGGAGTTTTCCATGAAGTCTCTGACTCCTGGCCTCATTGCTGTCATTGTAGTAGTAATAATAGCAATAGTTGCTGGAGTTGTTGTTCTGGTAAGTTCTAACAAAGCTGCCAAGCAGAATGGGTAACAGTGCAGTTTGGGAAATAACAACATACCGGGGTAATTGGACTCTGATAGAAACAGTCTTCCTCTGTAAACTGGCTTCTTTTTTGAGACTTGGGAGGTGGGAAAGAGGTGACATACTGTCACTGCTTCAGGTTACGATTGAAGGGTGTTGCACAGAAAATGGAAGTATTAGGAAAAACTCACTGAGGCAAAGAAAGTACCTGTCTTGCCTCCTGGTTTAAAGTAGTTGAGATTGACAGACAGCCTCTCGTGTACCTTGCTTTGGAAGGATGGGGAAGGGACAGCTTCAAGTTTGGAATTTTAAAGTCACAACCAGATAAAGTTATTCATCTAAGTCAAGACTTCAAGAAAATCTTCACAATTATTCTGCCTTTCTCTTACAGGTCTTCACAAGGAGGAGGAAAGGGAAGTACGTGAAAGCAGAGGTAATTAATTTCTGTTTATGGTGTATGTGCGGGGAGGGGGTTGGCCAGAATCTAGAAACTCCTAAGTTTGCTGTAGGTTAAAAGCTTGCTTCAGGTGCTTCAGATGTGTTCAAGGAGACTGAAAGTATTCAAAATTCTGTAACTAGTTTTCATCTCTCTATAGTTCTCCATGTTCTTCTGCACTAGTTTCAAAGGCAACTGGTGATCTGCTGCATTTCCCAGGGGTGGGGGGCAGTGCTGACAGGAAGTACTAATTTTATGTATCTATAGCAAGGACTATACAACCCACAGGAAATACTGATAGTCTTGTTCTGTCATGAAGACCTTTACTTGAGATATTTGCATGGAGCTTGCAGTTGCTATTGAAGAGCTACTTCCTAATGGAATAGTAACAAATGGTGATAGCGCATGGTGTTTCACCCCAAGTGTGTACAGCCTTTTGTAAAGGAATCCAGAGGGTGGTGTAGCTAAATAGTGGAAGTCTGCTCCCTGCGCACACCCCAAAGAGATCTGTGAGGGGTTTTTTTTAATAATAAAGCTGAAGTGTTATAGTGGTCTTGGCATGTTTGATTCTGTTAGTGCTATATCACATCCCTTCGCTAATGAAAATCTGGGTTGTTAAGTCCTATTGACTTCTTGAGTCTGGTGTTGAGAAGTAGCACAAATGTTGATCTCTCTCTACCTCTTCCTCTCCAGGTAAAGGAAATGAATGAAATGCATAGAGGGCTGAATGCGTAGTTAAATCAGCTGAAGACAGAGTAAGATTCAAAGAAGACGACAACAGAAACATTGGAGGCATGGATCTTAACTCTTAAAAGATTCCTCCTTGAAAGGGAGGCGGTTATGCTCACTTAATAATTGTTAAAACTCTTAACAGCCAAGACTGGTTAGCATGCTACGACTTTTACTATTTGTTGAGAGTTAAATCTTAAATGCCCCATCTTACTCAAGTCAAACTTAACTATTGCTCTGTGATTTTATGGGGTTTTTTATGATGATGCAATGAGTTGACAACTGCTGTTACTAGCATTTTGGAGCATACATGCTTAAATGGTTATTTTACCCTTGTGGGCGGTTTTTTGAAAATAATGATTTTTGTAGCCATGTTGTAATGAGACTGTCTCCTGTGTAACAGAACGTAATGTTTTTATGGCTGTTTGTACATATAGAAGTTGCTGTAACTTTTTTATGACTTGAATTAATAAAACTTTTGAAACAGGTTTCGAATTACTCCATGTTGAAATTATGATGATCTGCTAAGTTACCGTGCTTACAAATTCAGCAGTGTAATATTTCCTTAAAGGAAGCAACCTCAGCATAGGTGAAAATATTCTAGAACTCCAATTAACAAAGCTTGTATTAGCCACCTAATATCTCAATAGCTTTTTTTTCTTAAAGCTGTAAAAAGTATGCTTTATCCTATTTTCCACTCTTAATGTGCAACGGGAGTAACATGATAAAATATGGATTGTTTGTATAAAAAAAAACCCATGCTGTGAAAGTAGCAATTTCAGGAATGCATAGGCTGCTCTTTCAAATGCTAGGTAAGTATTCATAATAAAACAAGCCTCTAATCTAAAATATCTCTGGTGTGGGGTTGGGGGTGGGTAGCCTTGGCATCTGACTGGAGCTGGGGAAGAGCTGTTACACCATTGCTGTGACTTGCATAGCAAAGTTGTTGCACAGCTAGAATCTGTTTCTGCTGTTATTACTGTTCACTGTCGTGGAGGCTGACCAAACTTACACAGGCTGTCTACTACCTCCCAGAGCTTTGGATAAAGGAGTTTGTTTTGGCAGTCAGTAATCTGTAATGTATATTGGCTAGCAAGTAAACATGTATAGTCTGTCCAGCATATCTGATTTATAAAGGAAATGCTGTAACTCCTGTTGCCAGAGAAACTATGAGATGCAAGATAAGGAACGGAATGACATTTTATTACTAATGTGGTGGTTGTTTTGACACCCCACCCCCCCGAAACAGGAAAAGTAGGATAAACTATTGAGAGGATATTCTACATGCTGTGTTCATAACATTGTGAAACATACCCCATTAGAGAGCTTCTGCGCATCTGCTAAATACAACAGGGATGTTACTGGCCTGCGTTGAATGTTGGAGGTCACCTGTATACCTTCTGCCTTTGAACAAGGTGGTAGCTGACGTGTTTAACTGGTGGATGTTGAAATGCAGACAGTGCCCGCTCCTGTGGGTCTTCCAATGTCCGGTGCAATGAACTTTGGTGTGTGTGCTGAGCTGCTGCAGCCCCCAGGTTTTACTACACTTCAGTCTACAGTATGTTTCGGGAAGTGGAGGCATGCACATCAATTTATCTCTGTCAAGTTGCTCCTCCAGCTAAGCACAGAAATCCTCAAGTAGGGCATTTACTGGAGTGCTCTGTAGCCTTTCCAGGTGCTTTTCCAGTGACGACTTCTGTACAGCAGTCTCTCCCTCTGCCAGTATATGCCACTCCCTTTCTCCCCAGGTATGCGGGTGGTCTGTTGAGGTATGATGAATTTCATACATTTCTGTAAGCTGTTAAACAAAGTCTAGTTTTTAGTAAGCTTGCCTTTTGGCGAGTCGTGCATTACTGGCTTCCCCAGTTCTTTGCTATCTCCGTATCCTCTACTTTCTTAAATGTCTACAATATGGTATCCTTCTTCTCCCCAAGATAATAATGCTATTGTTTCCTCTCCTCCTCCGCCTCCTCTTCCTACTCTCCCTATCCCCAGTTCATACCTTATTTTTGGCCTGTAGGACGGAAAGAGATGTCATGTGCCGTGGCTGGGCTGGAGCTACACATGTGCTGACTTGACTGGCTGGTATGTACCTGCTGTGTGGCCCGGACCTTGTCCCACTCAGTTTGTTTGAAAATCATTTTCTCTCTACTTTTCCCACAGTAGAGGAAGACAGAGCCTTTTCAATTTTTTCATATTGGATACTTGCACAAGATTTTTGCGTCTAATATGGTCTGCTCCCTTGCCGAATTTGACTGAAACTAGCCAAGGGGTCAGAAAACCACAAAGTTTACAGAAATTAATTAAAAAATAGAAGACAGTTGAACTAAATCCACAATTGAAGAGATTATACTGTATCTGTTTCTAAACTCAGTTACTACAGTACAAGCATGATGCTGCTCATCTCTCAAAATGGTTGGTCAATAATATGTTTTTCCCTAGTTTCCTTTTCTAAATAGTTTTATTGACCTTTATATTGGGTTTTGGTTTGTTCCATTTTGTTTACTAAACACTGCACTTATGCAAAAGTCCAGCTGCATAAAAGTGTGTATTTATGGGGAAATGGAAAGGAATAAGGGGGACAAGAGTTGAGAAACTAGTGTATCAGCATCCTGCAGCTTTATTGTGTTTTATAGTTTTTTATAGCTAGAGGAGACTAATGTGCTGAAATTAAAAAAAAAAAGCCACTATCGGTGCATATGCATGTGATGTTTCTTCTTATATAGAGAGCAGTTTTGAACTGCTGGCAAAAATGATCAGTATTGAAAAATAATATGGTATTAAAAACCAAAATACTGTGTTCTCTATTTTAATACTTTGAAAGCATTCAGTAAAGTTGAAAAGCAAGTTCCCGTAAAACAAACCAACCAATAGAACTTAGTAAGCTTATTAGTCGCTGCATCAATTTTTTACAAGGTAAATATTTTGATGCTTCCATTTGCCTAATTCATTAACTTCCCTCTGTGAAGGAGCATGTTTTTTAAATCTAAAGTTCTACACAAAGTTGTGATATCATGTTCCCCCTCTTTTAATGTAATGTCAATTGTGATGAAGGATATGAAGGGCTGAATAAATGAGATCTTCTGTTTTAGAGAGGGGATGGACACAAACTGTACAAGAAACCCTAGTAATAACATTTATCTTAGTGCCTGTGTACAGCATGGGAAAATAGTGTTTGTATAGGCAAATGCAACTCTATTACTTCCTTATGAATTATTACCCTAGCACATATATTAGTTATTATTACTGCTGAGCAAAATTAAATAAATGTTTATGCAAAGACAATGAGACTTTTTAGAAGAGGATATGCAAATAACATATTTGAGAAAGCATGACCAACGAAGTCTATACAACTTTCTTCCAAAGACCTAAGTAATCCCTAAGCGTAGTTTCCACAACTACAAAATGAAAAGTCAGTGTTGCATATATAGGGTCTGTTGGCAGTAGCATGCTCATTACCCTCCTGAACACTCATAGTAAGTTTGGTAAGAGAAATAACATTGTTTGTGAACCATGTTTGTTTATATCCTCACCTGCTGGACTTTGATTGCTATAATATACAGTGACTTTGGATTACAGGCTGCTTGAAAAAGCCCGGAATATATTCTATGAAATTAAAAATGCCAGCAGCTCCCCTGCCCCAACTTTACAACTGCTAGTTACTGAATTCTAGCAACTCCCAGGAGAGGCTGCAGTCTGGTATTACAAAGGTCCATTGCTGCACTTACGGGCAGTCAGGCATGCTATAGGCATGCCTCATATGTTGGGGACCGTTGGGCCCATCCCCGCAGAGTTTTATGAACTTTGCTAAAATCTTTGTCCTCCTTGTCTTAGCAGTGACATGCAATGGCAGACGTATGCAAGGGAGAGGGTGGTAAATAAAAAGGAGGTGGTGTGTAATGTTAGAGGCAACACTGAGCAGCTTACAGCTTGTAAGAACTTCATACATGTAAAAAGTAGTTTTTTTCTCTACCAACACCTAAATGCACTGCAGAATTCTTACGCGTTCAGGTGCCTGCAAAGTAGAGCATGGCTGTGCCAAGTTTGAGTGAAAAAAGTGCATACAAGAAAGTTAAAAGGTTCTTTACAAGGCAACAGCCACATTTTCTGTTTTCAAACTTACATTAACTAAATATTTTTATCTTGTTAATATTATGTTACATCTCTGCTGCATTATACGTGTGCACACTTATATACACATCAGTCTAATACAAAATTTTCTGGTGACATCCACACCAACTCGAAAGCATTAGAGCTGCCACTGATCACACTTGTATACTAATTAATCTTTGGTGAAAAAGGCTTTATTTTTTCTTTTTTTTTTCTGTAGAATGCTTAAAAGACATCCATTTTCCTAACTGAAAAGCCATTGCAACTTTTCTGTGTATCCTAGTTACGCATAAGGCAGCAACAAAATTAATTAAGGTCTAGATTAGCATCCATTTTCTGCCTGCCACGTGCGTAACAATTGCAGCCATCTTCTCATTCCGGTTGCTCCTGGTAGGCAAGGGAGACAGCAGGAAGCGCTCTGTTAGCAACAGCACGGTGAAGCAACCAAGCCTGGCAACAGGGAGATGGTCCCCATTCAGAGTTAGACCTGTGCGGATCAGCCGGCGCACCAAGCTGCCCTGGAAGAACAGATGGGGCAAAGAAACTGGTAGAAGCTCAGAGGAAAGGTGATCGATCCGGTGATGTTTGTGCAAGAGACGTCACAACATAAACGCTTTTCACGGATTGTGAACACTAAGCGTTAGCGGCTGGTGTGGGTGGTGGCTTTCTGTAAATGGGAGCCTGCAGCAGAGCTGCCTTGAGCAAACTGCTGAATGAAGAGGTGTAACCAGCCCAGAGGAGAGGGAAGGAAGCACTGCAACATGCAGAAATTACAGCTTAGCGGCATTATTTTACCTCTTTTGAAGGTGGTAATGAGGTCCCTGGAGCCCACCTCCTCTCCAGCTGTTTGTACAGGACACTTTTTTCTTTCTTGTCCTATCTTCTGCTTTATCTGTAGTCATGGTATGTACAAAGACAAGCACTCCCAGCTATTCATAATGTATATTTTGGGCTGACCTGGTATTATCACCTCTTGCCTGACATGATGAGTGGCTTCAGAAGATTATGTGTTTGCTAAATGACAATTCTTTAGGCTGAATTTTCCTGTGTGAGTACTGCTGCAAGCAAACACTTTTGGTGGAGGGAAGTATCAGATCAGATAGTTTAGCCATTTCTGAAAATAAGGTTTGGAAAAGTACACTTACTTATACTGAAAATAAATCCAGCTGCCCTGCCAGAGCCATGCCATTCTTACAACTGTTATGGAGATGAGAGGAAGATTTTGGGCAACTACAAAGCTGTCAAAGCTCTAGTGACTTTATGCTTTGCTTCTTCCTTCCTAAGTCAAATGAAGGCAAATTGGACTTTATCTTCTCCACAAGAACCACCTGTGGTCCTTCAGTGAGTGTGTTTGCAAAAGGGCTTTGAAAACTTTTCTGGAAAAGCTGTGTTACCTCAGGGGTACAGGACTGGGGTTTGGGCGGGGAAGGCTGAGGCGGGGACGGGCAGCCCAGCGTGACACTGGGCAGGAATGGGGCAGAGGTGGGGACATCAAAGTGTTCCCTGGGGAGGGACAGCCAGCACATGGCAACACCTTCAGACTGAGGTATCAGGGTGGTCCCAGTGGTAAAAGGATAGTTTAGTGTGAAAACCTGAAGTACTCCTTATGCAGGCCTCTGAGGGCCTTTTGGAAGGCACCTATTGACACCAAAAAAACATTAAAGATGAGCATGTTGATTCACCAAGTGGAAAGATGAGAGAAATCAGGTGACAGATCTAGGGAAAAAGGTCCCAAAAGCATTCCATAGCTGGGACCAGGGGCAGGCCAGGAGGAAGAAAGGAAGAGTGAGAGATGAGTTTGGAGAAGTAAGGTAACATATGGTAAAAAGGAGAGAGAAAGCAATGGGATGCAGACAAGGAGATGTTCTGAAGCAGCACGGTACACAAAACAGAAGAAGGGATAAGCATTTATGCAAGAAATGCTAAGGCATGCAAAACCTAAGACGTATTTTGTCTGTAGGTAGTAGGGTGCAGGCAGCTGAACTGGGGTATAAGAATCATGATTTAGAACTCACTGGATAAAAGGAGTGGTGCGAGACAAAAGAAGCTTCCCAGAAGACTCGATTTAGCTGATGCGACCTGGGATATCCCACTATTCTTAAACAATATTCACTAAATGAAAGGTTGTCAGCTATACCGTTTCTGTTCCTTTGTGTCTTTACAGGAGAAGGAAAAACAAAAAATTAAAAATGCTGAGGACAGCACAAGGAAAAAACAAAAACCTGAAGCGCTCTGGGCATGGGGACCGCCCTGTAGCCAGAGCTCAGGATCCCTCCGAGCACTGCAGGTCAGTCAGTGCCCTTTCTGTCCCTGAGCTGGGTGACCCCAGTGTGTAAATGGGGGCCAGGTCTTTGGGCCATTTGGGGTTGTGGGCCATTTACCATGTTGTTTGTTGTGCTGCCTGGGAGGAGTGATCCCCCCTGTAAGGGTGAGAGTTGCCTTGTCTTTGCTCAAGGGGGCACATGGGCATCTCTGGACACCATTCCCCCCGTAAGCAAAGGAAGGCCCACTACCCCCCAGTCTCCTGCCTCCTGGCAGTCTGAGCAAGATGGCAGCCCTGTACTGCGGCGGTGTTACAGCATTTGCCTTCTGGCAGCCTACAAAGCTCCTCGGCACGCTGAGCCCTGCGGGCCTCTATACTCCTGGTCCACAGGGCACTCTCCTCCTCATGGAGTAAGTGGAGCGACCACCTCAGCATGGCTGCCTGGGGCTCCCTTCCTCTTCTGGGATGACCTTTTGGCGACTGCGTGCCTGCGCGCATGAGGCCTGCGTACTTCGGCTTTGACGTGAGGTTGGACGGAAACACCCAACTCCTACCATCGTGTGGGGCTTCGGCGCTGAGGTTAAGGCAGCACCGGGCGCTGGCACTGTGCCCCCGCCCTTGACCGCCTCACCGGCGCCCACCGGGAGGGCGCAGCCCGCCCCGCGGGGGCCCGGCGGCAGGCAGCCTGTGGGAGGCGGCCATCACCGCGCCAGGCGTTGCCATGGCAGCGTACGGCGCGCGGGAAGGCCCAGCCACCCGCCATGAAGGCGTAGAGGGGCGGGGCGGGCGTGACGCGCCGCGCAGACTCCGCAGCGATTGGGTGCCGCCGCTGGCGCGCCTGCGCCCGCGGGCCGATTCGGCGCGCGCGCGCGCGCGGCGGCCGTTGGCGGGAGGCAGCGGCAGCATCATGGCGGTGGAGCCGCCGCGGGAGGCCCTGTGGCCGGAGGGCGCGGGGGCCGAGGCGGGCTTCGTGCGCGCCGTGCTCTCGCTGCCCGAGAAGCCCGACACCACCGTGCGCTTCTTCGAGCGCGGCGACTACTACACGGCGCACGGGGCGGACGCGCGGCTGGCCGCCCGCGAGCTCTTCCGCACCCGCGCCGTCATCCGCCAGCTGGCGGGGGCACCGGGTGGGTGCGGCGGGGGAGGCCGGGCCCGGGCAGCGGGGGGGCGGCGGGGGGCCAGCGCGGCGGGCGGGCGGCGGGCTGGACTCGCTCCCTCCCCACCCCCGCCCCCCCCCCCGGGCCTCGCTGCGGAGGGGCGGGCGGTGTCGGGCGCCTGGCCCCGGGTGGCCGGGAAGGAGGGGGCGGGCGGGCCGAGGCGGCGGTGGGTGCCGGTGCCGGCAGCCGTCCCTGGTAGCCGTCCTTGTAGCCGGCGCAGCAGTGGCGTGTTCTCAAGGGCAAGGCCTCCCGGCTGTCACTCGGGTCGGGACGCTGTGTGTTTTCGCCTTCCGTCGTGGTATTTCGTGGCTACCCTGGGCCTGAGTTTTCCGTGGCGTCATTTTTCGAGGATAGTGACCTCGTCAGGGCGAGAGAGCGTGAGGTGCTGCTCTTCTCTTCCCGCTCTAGGGCACTGGACCACTACTGGCAGGCACTGGGCTGCTGAAGCCTGCGGCACCCCGGGTGTTGGTGAGAGTGGAGGCAGTGATACGTGCTGCTGTCCTCTCCGCTGATGAATGCGGGAAGGGAGATACTAAGAGGTCTCTGGATTTTAATGTCCGCTCCGATTCATTGCAGCTTGGAAGCAGGCATAACTGAATGCAAATCTTTCTTCTTCAGCCTCTTGCAGCTTTGAAATGATAATTAGCAGCCACTCTGAGTAGGATGCGTGTGACAGATGTAGGTGTACAAACGTAGGAAGGTATCAACAGCAGAAAGCACGGTTCTGAGTATATACTTCTCATCACATAAGCTCATACTATAGGGCTGT